>NW_026652277.1:164910772-165395386 GCF_009828535.3 Hylobates moloch | reverse complement strand
CCCCCCCCCATCGAATGCTGGCCCTGTCATCTGCACGGCCTCTCTCAACACTGGCCCTGTCATCTGCATGGTCCACGAGCTCCCACTGCAGAATCGAGGGAACCCTGTGCTGCCATCTGGGCCTGTCCTGCAGCCTGGGCTGTGGCAGCATCTCCTGGAAGCCTTTGGCTCTTGGCGCCAACCTGGGCTCCCTGGCCTCTCCCAGCGCCCCACCCACCCTCTCTGTCCTGTCCTTCTTGCCTCCTCTTTCCAGCCCGCCCCTTGATGTTCTTGCTGGCAATCTGCTCCCACCCTCAGGTCTCCACTCACCCCACACTCCCCACCTCTATGGAGATGAAACCAACTCTCTCCTCCCGCTGAGCCCGGACCCCTGCAATCAGCTACCCCATCACCGGCTCCCCTTGGACATCCTGTAAGCATCACAGACTCAAAAAGCCCCTCTATCAGTGTCCTGTTGCTTCTGCAACAAGTCACCACAAATTTGATGACTTAAAACAACACAGGTGGACGAGCTTACAGTTCTGGTGGCTTCGAGTCGGGCACAGGCTTCCCGGGCTAGCATCACGGTGGGGCAGAGCCGCACTCCCCCCAGGGCTCTAGGGGAGAGCCTGTTTCCTTGCCTTTCCCGGTTTCTTGGCCATGAACCTTCCTGTGGCCTCTCTGGCCCTCACTCTGCAGTGTCGTCTCTCTGAGCCTCCTCTTCCGCCTCCCTTTTCTGCTTCCCAAAGACCCTTGGGGTACTTTTTTGCCCATGTGGATAGCAAGGGATCCACTACTTTCCCAAAGGCCCGCTGGTGAGCAACCTCAGTTTCCCTCTGCCACCAGCTCAGCGCCTTCAGAGGTTCTGGACGCCTCCGGGCCCTAATCCTGCCAGACAAATCCCCTCCCCAAGGCTGGCTGCCCAGCCCCGGCCTTCCTTGGATCTGGACCCTCTGTGACTAGCAGCACCACTCTCAGTGACCGGCGCCAGGACCCCCCTTTCCCTTTTGTCCCTATGTCCACCTAACCTCTACATCCCACCACCCCCACACCCTTGAATCTGTCTGGTCTCTTAAGGGCTTCAGCTGGTGGCCACTGCCCTCCCCAGCCCGGCCCGCCCTGCTTGGGTTCTGCAAAACCCCCGGTGGGTTTGGCCTCTAGTTCACTCCTCAGATCCCTGCATCTTTCTGATTGAGGATCCCATTCTGTTATACCCATATTTAAAGTCGCCTGGCATCTCGCCAAGGCCAGCTTCTCAGGAGAGACGCGGGGCACCCGCCCCAAATCCTCCCTCAGAACCTTTCAAAACCCACAACTGAACTCTTATGTTTTGAGATTCCAGAATGCCCAGAGATCTCTTCCAACTGTCTCTCCCATATGATGAGCCCTCTGTCTCCAAAGGCAGCTTCCTGCAGGAAGCCTTCCCAGGTTGCTCCCTCCCAGCCAGGGTGGGCTCCCCCTCTTCTGATCCTCCCACGGCACCCTGTGCACATCTCGGCAATGCCATCACCATGGATGGGTCTTACCTGCTGATGTGTGTGGCCCCATGAGTCACACGATGATGCTTGTTATTTGCTTTCAGAATGAAAAAGCACGATTGTTTACTGAATGCTGATTACATGCTAGACTGTGCTCACGCTTTGCCCACTGTCATGCTGCAGGGATGACACAGACAGAGGTGTGGAGGTGAGCAGGCTCTGAACCAGGGCCCCTTGACAAAGACCCAGTCCTCCAAGAAGACAGAGCAGGATCTGAACCAGGGCCCCTTGACAAAGACCCAGTCCTCCTAGAAGACAGAGCTGGGTCTTGCACCCTTTGGCTGCTCTGGGGGTAATGACCCCTCACCCCAGTACCTTTGCTGAGTCCGGGGGATGAGGGTTGGGGAAGCGGTAGGAGCTCCCCACCATCCTGGAAATAAAAAACAATACACTTTTCAACTACTGAAAAGCCATAAAGGAAGCCAGGCAAGAGGCTTTACGGAGTGTTCTCCAAAAATCTAAGTTCAATACCCCATTCAAGCCGTTCAAGCATCAGACTGCAAGCAATTCATGGCACTTACAGATCTCAGCATTCAGCAATGGTTGCTAAAGACGGACTCTGGGTGGGTGGGAAGAGATGCCAGTTCCTATCAAGATTTGATTGCTCAGTACTCCAAGCCCACAAACTAATATATCACATTTAATATTTGAAAACAGGGCCCACCAAGATGAACTTCCACTCATTAACAAAACCCATTTTTTTTTTCCCCAGATGCATTCCAATTCCAATCTCCTATTACCCACACAGCAGAAGTCGAATGTTAAATGTGGGGAGAGGGGATTGCATATGAAAAGTTGGCTAGGAGAGGCCTTCACTCTAAGCTCCCCTTTGGAATTGAAACTCATCTGGATAAATCACTATGGCTCTTTGCCATGGGGACTCTTCTCCCTTCAGATCTTACGGCCAAGAGAAGCTCTGGCCATATGTTCACACCATTTGGTGAAAAACACACTGAACCAAGAAAACAAGCATTGCACTTATGGGTAATTTTTAAAAATCATGCTAAGTGTATTCATCTTAAATGTGTAAAATATACCACGTCACTTCCCCCCCATAGGAACAAATAAGCTGTCTTATGAGACCTGAATTTTTATAGCCATGAGCCAAACCTAAGCAACTAGTGTCCTCCCCAAATGTCCTTTGTCACTTGTCATTCCTCAGGTGTCTTCTTCTAAGTCTCAATGGATGAATGAAAACTGAAACATGGAAGAAAATATTGAATCAGAACCCTAAGTGTTGTCCGACAGGGGTACTAGAGGCCATTTATTAAGTGGAATAGTAGCCCCAAGTCAGCGAAGCTTCTAAGACCTAACTAAACCCAGGGCTACATGTTACACCAATTCCTGCGGGACAGGCCCACTCCCTGGATGACTGACTATGAATTTCAGCTTTAAGTTGGCCAGGGTTTGGTTAATGTTGACAGCAGCACAATTCTAATTTATCATAAAGCATCATTTATTTTAATTTTTTAAATTTTGTTTTAGACAGAGTCTCGCTCTGCTGCTCAGGCTGGAGTGCAGTGGTTCGATCTTGGCTCACTGCAACCTCTGCTTCCTGGGTTCCAGAGTCTCCTGCCTCAGCCTGACGAGTAGCTGGGATTATAGGTGCATGCTACCACACCTGGCTAATTTTTCTATTTTTAGTACAGAAGGGGTTTTACCATGTTGGTCAGGCTGGTCTTAAACTCCTGACCTCAAGTGATCTGCCCACCTTGGCCTCCCGAAGTGCTGGGATTACAGGCGTGAGCCACTGCGCCCTGCCCATTATTATTACTTTTCTGATAGGGCCTTGCTCTGTTGCACAGGCTGGAGTGCAATGGTGCAGTCATAGCTCACCGCAGCCTTGAACTCCTAGGCACAACTAATTCTCCTGCCTCAGCCTCCCCAGTAGCTGGGACTACAGGTGTGTGCCACCATGCCTGGTTAATTTATTTTATTTTTTTGGAGAGACATCTTACTATGTTGCTCAGGCTGGTCGTGAACTTGTGGCCTCAAGTGATCCTCCTGTCTCAGCCTCCCACCATGTTGGGATTATAGGCATGAGCCACCATGTCCAGCATAAAATATCATTTATGAAAGCCCATGGGCCCAGATAATTTTTTGAAGAAACCACAATTTCAGTAAAAGTTCTGTGGCGTATTTGAAGATCCTGGTGAGCAGAAAGTGTGTCTGACATGCTTTAGCAATTTCACTCCTTAAGAGAGTAGGTGTGTTGAATACGGACTCAAACTTGAGCTGCTCACAGGAGTTCACAAGCCTTGGGCATTAGAATAAGGGAGGCCCAAAGAGGTCGTGCAGGTGTGAGCCCTGTGACAGGAGCTGCTTACACCAGGGAGGGATGATAATGACATTTATTCCTCAAAACATGCAGGGAAGGTCTGGAGGATTATGAGGATGACAGCAGTAAGGAGACCCTTGGCAGAGCCTGCTATGCAAAGACAGAGCGCTACTGGGACCGTCCTGATTTTGGGTTAAACAGTATCATTTTAATATAGGCACAGATATAAACTGAGCATATGACATTAAATCTCTAGAATGAAGAATTAACGAAAGACCCCTCTTTCCCTCTGACTGTGGCCAATGTACATCACGGCTTCTGTTTTAAAAGTCCCTGGTCTCCCCCAGATTTTGTAAAAATCTTGGGTACGTACACATTCCTGGTCTCGGCTTGTTCTAACTCGGCATGTTATTTTGGGTGTCAGCCTCTGCTTCTGTTTTTGGAGGATGGATGTGATAATGTTCCATACCAAGGCTTCTGTGAAGAACCACTAATAGCCATGAAATTCTTTCAAGTGCAAAAAACATCCAAATGTGAAGTAATCACCACTTACCAGGAGGCAACTCGACAAATGCTGTGGCTCTTGCCTGAAGGGAGTGCTTTTGTTTCGTGAAGACCATCTTTAGGAGCCGCATCCGAGCTTCATCCAAGCTTCCATTCCTTAATTCTTGGGGCAAAATCTAGTTTGTAAATATACAAATCCCAGGCCAGCTAAATACCAAACTTACGCAGATCAAGGCTCAAGCTTCATTGATTCACCTGACCTTAAACCTACCGGGAAGTGAAGAGTATTGTGAATCCCAGTTCTCCAGCCCACAGCACTGCGGCCCATCTCCAGCTATGCGTGAAGACCGTAGCGCCCTTTCTTTAGAGGGGCTCTCTCTGCTGTGTGTCAGATGAAAAGGAGTATCAAATAAAACACTGTAGTTGGCCACCTGCCACATCTGACCTTTAAAAGGTGTTACAAGCCACTTTTTTAGGTTAGGGCAGGGTAGGGCAGAGCAAATCTACTGTGTGACTGTAGTCCAGAGATTTGCTTACCCCAGGTCTGCAAAAAAGGTGGGATCTTCCACCACTGCAGGGTGTTGGACACCCAAAACTGACATTCGGTAGAGAAATTGTGCAGAGTCAAGCTGGCCTTGGCGAGATGCCAGGCAATTTTAAATATGGGTACAACAGAATGGGATCCTCAATCAGAAAGATGCGGGGATCTGAAGAGTGAACTGGAGGCCGAACCCACTGGGGGTTTTGCAGAACCCAAGCAGGGCGGGCTGGGCTGGGGAGGGCAGTAGCCGCCAGCTGAAGCCTTTAAAAGACCAGATTCAAGGGTGTGAGAGTGGTGGGATGTAGAGGTCAGATGGACATAGGGACGTTTTATAGTACAACAGCTTAGTCCATTGAAGGCCTGTATTTGGCACTAAATTTAGTATTTAGTGTACTATAAACTAAATTTAGTATTTAGTGCCAAATACAGGCCTTCAATGGACTAAGCTGTTTTACTATAAACCAAAAACAGCAACAAAGAGTCACACAAACTGACTGGTTATGAAAATGGGAAGCTATTCTCTTGGACTTTTGTGTGAAACACATTTTAGGACACCAGCCAAAGGAAAAGTGTATATATGTACGTATGGATGGATGTTTGGGGTTAATATACACTGGTCACTTATGTGACAAGGCCTTTAATCATCTCATTTAATCCTTACCAATCCCATGAGATCAGTGTCATGCCCATATTACAGACGAGGAAACTGAGGTTCAAAGAATTTAAGTACCTGGCTCAAGGCCATGGAGATAGCAAGAGAAGATTCCATGTTCTCTCCTCCCATGAGGACATCTTAATTTTGGTTTCAGGAATAAGAATGCAAGGAGCATTCAGTCCAGGCAATGCCGGGTAATGCCAGGCCTGACCACTGGTGGATGAAGTTGTCTCCCAAAGCTCTGCAGCGTGTTTTCAGGAATTTTTTTTTTTTTTAAATTTCAAGGTTAATTAAGTCAGGAAATGCCTGGATTAAACAGGTATCTCTTCTGCAGGATTTCTATCTTTAATATGGCAATATGGACTATGGATTGCCAAGAGAATACGCAAGGTGATTTTTTGATCTCTTCTGTTTCTTAGAATACACTTTGGAAAAAGCTGGGGTAAAAGTTTAAGTCCCTGAAATCAGATTCAGGAAGAAGACAAATGAGTCTCATGTTTAGGACACACTTGATGGTTTCCCCTCCCACCTCCAGCCCCACCAACTTTCCCTCAGGGTTTCATCATTTTAAATCCCAAAGTGAATTAACTCAGCAATTTGACTTTGGCATTTTAGAGGATGACATGACTTGGATCATCATAAAACCAAACCAGGACCAGAAAGCAAGGTAGAAGCGCTAGCACAGTGCCTGGAGATGCATGTGGGTGCACCTGACAGCATGGGGCTTGGGGTCAGGAGGCCTTGACTACGGCCTTTGTACAGGTGCAGTCAGTTCCTGCATTTCTAAGGGCTGACAGCGGAGCCTGGGAGCACTGGGTACCAAGCCACTGCTGCTCTTTCCTTCCACGTCAGGACTCACAAGTGTGCTGGTGGGAGCCTGGGCAGGCCCGGAACTGCATGGTCTGCAGGAGCAGCTCTTAAATGGAAGGAAGGGCCTCGGACACCTCCAGAACACAGTTGGGAGCCTACAGGCCACACCAAGTGTTTCTGATTTTCAGTCCAGAGCTCATCTCATCACACCCCTTATTCTCAATAGCCAGTATCTTACCTTATTTCTTAACAAAAATGAATGTTTTCAGCCAGGCATGATGGCTTATATCTGTAATCCCAGAGGTTTGGGAAGCAGAGGTGGCCTGAGGCCAGGTGATCTAGACCAGCTGGGGCAACATAGCAAGATCCCATCTCTACAAAAAGTTCTTAAAAATAAATAGCTGGGCGTGGTGGTGCATGCCTGTAAACCCAGCTACTTGGGAAGCTGAGGTGGGAGGATCACTTGAACCTATGAGTTAAAGGCTGCAGTGACCGATGATCATGCCACTGTGCTCCAGCCTGGGTGACAGAGCTAAACCCTGTCTTTGGAAAAATAAAAGAAGTGTTCAATGCATAAACATGGAGCGTTCTGAGTGTTTTCAATGTAAAACACTGTATTTGGAAGACTAGTTTATTTTTATAATTGTCTGACATGAAATACTAGAACATAATTGAAACAGGGTCATTGTTTATTGAGGACTCCTCAGAGCCTAGAACAGACCCAGGCACATAGCATGTGCTCAAGACATCTCTGTTAAATTCATGAGTAATGTTGCCTGTTAGCAGATTAAATGCTGCTACCAAGTGTATTCATCAAGAGTTTTTAACAATCTTGCCTGACCATGAAGTTTACTTCCAAGTTCTCCTAGGCTGGTGCTGAGCAGGACTTCAGGCAGCTGGGCCACAGCCCTCGAGATAAAGAAGTGAACCAACACTCAGCAAGAAGAACAGGGACTGTTTGCACTGTCCATTTGTGGCTCATTTATAATACTTTCTTTGCTTCCTCAAAGGTGAACAGACACGGGAACAGGTACATGTGGTTTGATAGGAAATGAAAGATTTCCAACAGTTTTAAATGGATGGACTTCAGGGCAAAGGCTGGCTTCTTTTCATAAAGGAGGCAGTTAATAGCTTACATTGTATGAGACTGCCCATATGCCCTTAAAAAAATCATTCTTCATTATAACTCTGAAAAAACAGCTTAACTAGTCTTTGAACAGGCTACCTTCATCAGTAAAACATGCTTCTATATCATTCTCTTCCTCGAACAAAACACTGTGAATAGCTATTGCTGAGCAGACGCCACCCAGTATCTCTTATGTGACATTAAAAAAATCCACTCAAATACCAACAGATTCAACTTTATAGCACCATTCCAAAATACTAAACTTTCTTTGCACCTTTATTTTTTATCTTTTTTTTTTTTTTTTTGGTACACATTTAAAGTCTGGGCATCCTGTAAATTTCTGAAAAGCCTCATAGAAAAAAAAAAACGACTAATTTTTAGGACAAAGCAATAACTCAGTTTATAGGCAAGATGATCTCAAGCAGGCTGTAAATTCTTCGTGGGCTTCTGTAAATCTTGATTCAGGGGTGAGAATATGGAAAGGAGGCTAAAGTCTTCCTGGATTAGTCTTTAGAGACTGTGTTGCGCATCAGGATAGAAAAACTTGTTGCCCAATGGTCAGACTCTGCGTTATCGGTTACAATGCAAACCACAACAACAGTCTTTTGTCAATTATTTTACTCTTCTGATTGACAAAGGAATTGGAATACTGGATATGTTCGGAGTTTGTATACACCTTGTATTTGTACTCTGTAAGAGAGAAATTAGAATAATATTGAATTCCCTCTTACACATCTCCATATTTGAAGCTCGGAGCACTGAAATCTGTTCTTAGCAAGCAGATGTATTTAAAGTAGAATTATAAATGGGTCTTTAATTCAACATATATTTGGTTGCATTGTTATGTAAGAAGACTGTTTGACTCAGTAATGTGGGAGTTGACAGATGAGAGACTGCTTGCAGAAAAGATGAATTTTTTCCTCGTGACACTGGAGAGTCACGCCTCACAATGACTGTAACTGCATGTTCTTGTCTAACTCTTCCATATATTACTGTGAGTAATGTGAACCAACACAATGTATGTGAGGGGCTGGGGATTCTGAGTATACTGTGACTGGAAGAGGGATCAGAAGAGGTAGCGGTCCACTAACAGCATAATTATGCAGCAGTTTCAAAGAAACGGATTATTACACAGTAACAGTCAATGACCCAGGAAGAGAAAGTTTAAAGTAGAAGTGACTAGTATTAAAAAGCTACTGTGCACCAGGTAGGAAGGAATATGAGAACCATAATATGCCCTGAAATAGAAATAATCACTTTGCACTATGTACACCACATACAATATAACAGATTCTTTTTTAACATTGCACAGTATAAATATTATACACGGTGGAGTAAACTAAATGCAAAATAACTTTGAGGCACACAGAAGAAACAAGGAATAGATTGAACTTTGATTAAACTAAGATGGAGTTAGTAAAAGGCAGAATGTTACATTTTCAGGCCAGTTAAGCTTCTGAGATCTCACCTCAAGTGGGTCGGCAGCCACCTCCCATAAATACTGAAAATGATCATACCTCAATGTCGTTAATTGCTTCAAAGAAAGACTAATTAGCTAAGTAATTTGAGAAAATCAAACTGTTGCTCCCCACTCTAAAGTAGGTAACCCCTAAAGGTCTCTTCCGAATGTAGGGTTTTATAATGTGAATACACTGCTGCATTCCCCTATTTCTTGTAAATAACTTGATTACTAGGAAACCACTTTAAGGAAACTAGAACAGTATTCAAGAACACCCATCACAGTGCTTAACAAGATTTAATGTACATTTATTCTTAACATGTGGAACATATAAAGATTTTATACTGAATAAATGATATTCATTAAGCCAGAGGAAAAGGAGGAATTTACATCAAGTTTTTTTCTTTTTTTTTTTTTAAACTACATTATCTTGAAATACAAATGTGGATTCTCGTCACTGAAAAATCTTTGAAGCTGTGTTTCTTCCTTTTAGTTGTATTTTTTTCATTTTCTCTTTTTTGTCTGTACTGGTAACCATTTTCTAAATCAATCCATATACAACCATTTCCACACCTTGATTCATGAAGCAAATTGTGATCAGCTGCTCTCCTGAAATCGAGCATGACTTTATACATACAGAAACTTGTACATTACCCTCTTTTTTTTTTTGTTTTTGTTTTTTGTATTTTTTCTTTCTTTTTTTGGAGATATGGCCCTAATGAAAAAATATATAAAATAAAAATAAAAAATTATTTAAATCTACCATCACTTCGTAGTTACCACATCATGAAAAAGAAACTAAAAGTTTGTACTAAAAAAAAAAAAAAAGAAAAAAGAAAAAAATGAGGGTATGTTTAATGTACAACTTCTATATACATCACAGCCCATAGGCAGTAAAAAAAATATTTAAAAAACGATTAAAGGAATTGTGAAGAACTGTCATGTGGAAGGTCAAACGCCGACAGCAGGCATGACGGGAGTGGTGAGGAGCAGTTTCCGGATCGTTGTCAGGTATGTATTTTCAATCTTAAAAAACATTGTTTTTGCTCCCAGCCTAATGGAACCATCTTCCTGTGGAGAAACCAGTATCATTTCATAGTTTTGACTACTGACTGACATACCTCCTTGAGCCCCTATACCTGTATCTGTAGAAATTTCTATTGCACAGAACTTTGGGTGATGGGATGCAGTTTTTTTCATTCTCTGAGGAGTAAAACGCATAGGAAATGGATAATTTTTCACCTTTTTGACTCAGTGTGGTGAAATTTTCGCATCTTAGCATCTTTTGCCACAACTTTTTTCTTTAAAGTCAATTTGCTTCCCCCAAAAAAATGCAATACAACATGGAAAAGAACATTAAAAAGATCTGTGAAAAACAAAAAGTGACCTTTGAATGCACTAGACAGCAACTTTGGTTAAAAAAAAGAAAAAAAAAAAAACCCCAAAGGATGTACTTATACACACAGACAGCAAATATTAATTTCATAACTGTTCAAATTAATTATTTCTTTAATTCCCAATTGGTAAATAGTGAATGGGGCAGAGGAGCAAAGATTTTCTTTTCCTTCTTCCTACGCTGGATAAACAAGAACAGAAAACAGCCAGTTATATGTGACCCTCTAATCTTCACTCACACATGCTTGCCTTCTCACTTATGTCATAACTGCCCAATCTGAAACAGTACATCACAGATGACAGATGCAACCAGAGAGTTCAGGACAGCTGATATCGAGATATCCAGCAACCGGCCCTCGTGCAAAAGGAATTCCGAGCGGTTTTCGTCCACTCTGGCCATGGCTAGCAAAGCCTTGGCCGCCCTGCACATCATGTCTACGCTAGGTGGTTCCAGGGGCGGGGGCTGCATGTGCATGAGGTTGTGCTGGCTCTGCTGGTACTGGGCCATCGTGACCCCATCCTCTAGGAAGCTTATCAAGTTTCCAATGCTTCCTTTCTGCACAGCTATGGCCCTTGCTGCTAGTGCGTCCCCTTGGGCAAGGTTCGATAAAAGCGCCATGGACATTTCTCGACAGACTGGGTTTTTGCGATCCCCAACGTACCTAACTAATGTAGCATAGAATTTCTCCTGACGACTAAATGGAGGAGTGGCCAAGATCAGGTCCACATTATTGTCCTGGATACTGAGTTTACAGAGGGTCTCCAGCACAAGTCTCTGAGGCGACAGGACCGAGTTGGGTCCCACAGTTGGAAAGGGATCTTGTGCCTCTGCAGACGGGCACACCATCCAGTGCAGCAAGCCATCCAAAATTGGCAAGCAGATGCTTTCCGTGTAAGCAGACAAGTCTAGCTGCCCGGAAATGTTGGCCAACGTGACCAACGTGTTATCCCTCAAGACCTCGAGGCAGTCCCACCACCACTCATCTTTGCTGCAGGCCACCCCCTTGTCCTCATCCTCCTCTTTCTCATAGGTCTGCGGTGCTCGCTTTCTCTCTGGATGCTCGTGGTGAAGAAGAATCAGCTTCCCCAGGATCAGCACCAAGCCTGGATGTTTGGACATTTCGGCATCATTGCCAGGCACGAATGACAAGCTACGGACGATATTGGACACACAGATGCATCGCTTAGCCAGCGAGTCCTGCCAGTGTGCGATGGTGCACAGAGGAGTCTCATCTCGGCTCCTGGGCTCGTCCTCCAGCAGCTTGATGTTCCGGTGGCTTTTGGCTTGCTGGATACCAAAGGGAAACTTACTGCTTTCGGTCTGGGGCCCAGGGTTTGCGTCTTCGGGCAGTGCCCCTGGCCGAGCAGAGAGGACGTCATCAATGGTTGCTATGATGCTTTTCTCTTGCTGCTCTTCAGAGTCGCCTTTGCCTTCTTGCTCTTTCTTTCTACCTGCGGAGCTTAAGGGGGGAGGTGGGCGCCTGCGAGGAGGAATTTCCATCTTGCTCTCAAAGTGAGTCTGAATGTGCTCAGTGGTGTCGCCCCCGCCGAGCTGCCAGTGCAGAAGGCCACTATTGAACTCCTGCACACGCCCCAACTTGTCAGATCGGTCAACAACAAACAGGTTGTTCTTTTTGACTATCTTTATTGGCAGCTTGTCGAACTTACTGGCTTGCTTGGGCTTCTCCTTTGGGTCTGAAGCGGCGTCCGGGGCAGTCAGAGCGATGCTGCTCTTTTCATCGCTTTCTATCTTCTCGCTGTCTTCCTCCTCGTCGTCCTCGTCTTCCTCGTCGTCATCAATACATTCAGCATCTTCCTCCTCTTTCCCAGAATCGTCCGCCAAGGACTGGCTGTCATCCTTCCTTGCTGCGTTGTGATCAAGTGCTTTTTGGCTGGGGTCTCCCACTTCATATTCCATAAGAATTCCAAAAATGTCAATCAGGCATTTTCTAAAGTACTCGACTAAAAGTTCGAGAAATCCAGACAACTGGAGAGGAGGAGGAGGAGAAGAAAGAAAGAACAGGTACAATGTCATGACATCAGATATGACCGAGGAGGGTAAAGATCCTGAGATCCGTCAATACCTTGCCGTAATTGTCACACGTTTGTCTCCCTTTTTGGCTGGACCATGAAAGATAAACTACCTTTCAGGTCCAGCGAACTTCCTGAATTTTACAGTATAAACTAAACCGACGTTTAGCATGTTCCTTATTTGCTGCTTCCTTGCTTGGACTATCTACACGAAAACTTACTTTTTATTCTCATATTTCTAATCTTATCACTGAGGGAGTGCCTTGCTGTTCTTTACCTTTCTGTTCCTGATTTAGAGACAATGTACTCAGAAGAGTGGGAACATGGATTTTATAGACTCTTTTGCCCAAAGTGACTCTGTTCTCTTCTATTATTTATCTGAGACTTGCTTGCCGGGATTTTTATGGTTGTTATTCTTAGGATTTTATGGTTATTTTTGTCTCAGGTACCATAGGTTACCCTAATTTATGTTCTCTATATATCTTTTGGAGAAGATAATTTCAGCAATGTGGTAGCTCATGAACACTGAAAATTAAAAACAAATCAATTTAGCCTCTGATAAATAAATTAGAATGTTTCATAAAATGCAATTTTACATTTCAGTTATTTATGACTCTGGCTGAAAGACAAAAACCACTACGAGAGAACCACTGACTACGAGAACAAGTTTGGTTTCCTTTAAGCAAATGTTTGTATCAAGAAAAAACCAATACACTTCATGATTAGCAACCGCCCTCTCTCCCAACACCCCCCACCACGTTTAGGAACTCTAAAGAGTAAGCAACAAAAAGGATTCTTTCCCGGTAGATGTTCTGGAAATCAGCTATACCTTCATATCCTACTGTCAGTTTCTTGAAAGTAGAGTTGGAATAATTTTTAGGAAGTCAGGGGAAGCCCCCAGCACCAACTAGAAAGAACTGCTTTTAGTGTGCTGAAGGCACAATGTTCCAAGGGCATTTTCCCTTTTTTTCCCAGGGGAAAAGGGAAAGTTAATAAAGCAATTCTGGTTATGCAAATATGTGATCAACAACAGTTCACCTAACATAAGGATGAAAGCGCATTACTCTAGCAAATGCAGTATACAGTTTTTAAATACTTATTTTCTGTTAACACAGAACTCGTACAATGTTTATGACCTTATTAATAAACTTTCTAGCAATTGAAAAATTGCCTTTCTAGGCTGATAATGAGCGCTTAAATGAGAGAGGAAAGAAGTAGAAGATTCTGGTCTTATTTCCTTAGAAGCAAGGAAATTAAGTGTTTTAGTTTTTGCACTCAAAGTAGAGAGCTGTTTGTATACTGTAGGGAAAATGACCTTTTTCCATTTTTTATTTCTAAATATTTCTTTAAAAGTCTATAGCCCAGTGGACTCTTGGGCATTTTCCCCAAACTTCAGTGCTCCTCTCTTTTAGCTATTACGCTGGAAGCTACCTGAAGCCTACCTCTGAACAAAGGAGGGGTTTAAGCTCATTAAAAGTAGTAGGCTTTTACATGACTGCTTCAAAATAACCTGGAGAGAGGCAGAAATGATAGAGCATAGACTAAGAAGTAAGTTTAGCCATGAGTTCATAACTATTTTAGCTAACTGAGAGGTATATGGGGGTTCATTAAACTGTTCTCTCTCCTTCTCTATATATTTATACATTCTATAAATGTATAGAATATAAAATTTCTAAATCTTGAATATCTTTTCAATGAAAAGATGTCAAGTCCTCCTGGAAAGTAGGGTTATGTCCCATTGCAACCAATTATGTTTCCAATGTTGCCTCCAGTCACAACTTAATGTTACATTTTGATTACTTCCCATTGGCCTGCTAATATTCATTCTGAACAATTTAATGTTACTACTGTCATCTGTCCCATATACACATACACACACAGTTACTGTTCTCTCGTAAGAAATAGAGGTATGTGTGTGTACATACACTAAAGACTACAATGAATATTATCCCAGATAACTCTACATTGATTAAGGCTGGTTGATAACAACTGCAGTGATGAACAGTGTTGGATGGTTAGTGCTAATCAACTTAGGCATTAGTTCAAGCACAAGTGTGCATGGCCTGATGCTCTCCTATCCTAATTTGGTTGTTAGCTGGACTATGCTGGCTTACCTGGGAGAGATTGAAAGTAGCAACAGTGCTGTCATCATACAGAAGAATATTAATAGTGTCCAAAGCCCACGTACTCTCAGCCAAAAGACCTGATTTAAGGGACATCATCACACGCCACGCCTCAGGAGTAACTGAAGATGGGAAAGAACAAGGATATCATGAATGTTGACTCTATGCATGAAAGAACGAAAGTTAACGAAAGAGTAAGAAAAAATAAGTGGAGTGTTAAGTTAAATATTGACTTTAAACAAATGCTCTCAAGGACAGTTAAGTGTGATCATTTCAGATTTTAAATGGAGGCCATAGCTGTAGTGAGAAATTTCTGTGGTTTAAGATCTTCTCGCTCTGCTGGTCACGCAGGGGCCGAAAGTGCCTCTAGAGGTGGAGTGGTTGAGCACAGATGGTCCTTTCTCATGGCCGGGTTATTTCTTTCAGCCACCCTACAGAGTCTGCAATGTGGTATCAGAGCTTTTAATAAATGAGTCAAACCCAAAAGTGGTATTTGTCTTCTTTTGCCTTCGCCACTCACGAGTGTCTCAAGGTGGCGTCCTGGAAGGCTGCCAAGTCTGCAGAACATGGAAGCAAAATTTAACTCCAAAACAGCCTCCTCAGACACACGGCCTTGGCTTCCCAGGCTGCTTTCCTCTAGTCCTGTGCTCCTGCCCTCAGAACATGCTGTGACAAATACCAGCACTTTGATGGCTCAGATTTCTCAGGAGTATGGTTGCAGCCAAAGAATGGGAGGTAATTTGTTGTTTCCCTATTCCTGCTACTGAAGAAAACAAAATGATCAGGTAGAAAGTTTGTAAGATTTGCCATGAGATGGGGCTGCGAGAACAGACTCAACAGGCCTTGGAATTTCCCAGGAGTTGTGGCAGCAGTGCAGGGCACCAGCCCGAGAGGGCAGACACCCAGCTTGGCCAGATCCCCGGGGCTGCCCGGAGGCTGGAGGCGTTCTCCAGGCACCAAGAATCATTGGACATGGGGGAGACACCATGGCTTTTCCACTTTTATTTTAATTGTATCTGTTTTAAAATTTTCTAAGATAGCTACATACTGTTTTTACGACAAAAAAATCAAAATTACTTTAAAAAATAAAGACATAAATTTCCCTAGGTGGAAGACAAATGCTATATAACCTGCACTGGGAGATTTTTAGAAAATTTAGATGTATTTATTTAAACATACATATACACACATAAACACACAATATACGTGTGTGTGTGTGTATATTTCTATATATAAAATGGTGCTCAGTGTGTGTGTCTCCTTCTCTCCCTCTGCAACCCCATATACATAGACACACACACACATACACACACACGCATTTTATATAGATATATGTATGAAGGGATATAGATACGCACGCATTATATATAAAGGGATAGATATATGTATACACAAAGGGATATATATAAAGGAATATGTGTGTATGTGTATACAGTGGCACAATTACTACTCACTGAAGACTTGATCTCCTGGGCTCAAGTGATCCTCCTACCTCAGCCTCCTGAATAGCTGGGACTACAGAAATGGATCTCACTTTTGGCTAATTTTTTTTCTTTTTAGTAGAGATGAGGGTTTGCTGGGTTGCCCAAGGGTGGTCTCGAATTCCTGAGCTCAAGTGATTCTCCTGCCCTGGTCTCTCAGTCTACATCTCCTTAATGTCCAATGATTGATGTCTTTCAAATTATTAATATCTTTTATTTTCTAATCACTGCAAAAGATTTTAAGTCAATTTGTTCTTGAGATTTTTTGAGTAATTTTTCCTAATATAACTCAGATCTATTATCTTCCTTCCTGTGTTAAAAGTACTTCAAAAATAATGCAGAAACCCTGTGTATACTTCCAGATAGTCCAGACCTCTGGTGAGTATTCAGAACATCCCACAGAGGATAAACAAGCAACATCAGCATTCGATTGACATGGTTCTTGGCCCAAGTCTACCAGTGCGTTGGATGATATCAGTTCCATGTATCACAGCATAGCATATTCTATATGTCATACCATCTATCAATCTACATATTACATACAAGCTTTAACTTTTTCCCATGGAAATTCACTGTATGTTGTCACCAAATTACAGAGTGGCTTGCCTTGAGATTTTCTCAGGTCACCTTTAGCATTTCCTTAGCCTCATGGGGGGGGCCTGTTAGGCACGTATTGTAGTGATTAAGTGGCTTGGTTAAGTTCAAATCTTTAAGCCCAAAATATAGTATATAACCACTGAGGATTCCCTGATCTGTTACTTGAAGCTCTGATCTTTCACACAAATAACGTTCACATGTAAAACTACCATTGTATTTCACCGTGTTAGCCAGGATGGTCTCCATCTCCTGACCTCATGATCCGCCGCCTCAGCCTACCAAAGTGCTGGGATTACAGGCGTGAGCCACCGCGCCCGGCCAATCTTTCTCGCGCTATTTCTTAATTCAGATTAGCAGCCTCCAACTATTACTCCTATATAAAAATGCATCTTGATAATTTCTAGTCATAATATTTTCATCCCTTTAACAGGAACAGTATCTTTACTAAAATTAAAATTCTACACTGCAACTGGAATTCATTTCAGAATGAAAGCTTTGGAATTCTTACCGATATCTTTGGAGGTAATCTTTCGCCTTTGTTTCAAGACTGGTTGTGATGCTTCTACTGAGCCAGGAGGAAAGGTGATCTCCCTTCTGATTGGGGGTGGTTGGGGTGGTGGCCCGGTGACCTGGGATGTGGGGACCGTGGGCATGACCTTCTGCATCTTCATAGATGGCAGAAAGGGAGACTTGCTTGGAGACATGCGGTTCTCCAGGGAGCGCTGGAAGGACGCTGGGCTGGGCGCCCTGGAGATGTGATTTGGCAGTGACGGTGGCGTCTGGTAGGACGGCTGTGGTGGGCGCGTGATGGGCTGCATGGAGGCTGAGGACGACATGTAAGGCTGACGCTGGCTGACGTGGGAAGGCCACTGGCTCTCATGATTTATCCTCTGATCGGGTACCATCATATCGTCCGTGCGGTTCATGCCTGGGTAAGGGGGCGCCTGTGTAGGGCCGCCAGGGCCCTGCCTGTTCTGGTAGGGATAAGGCATATCATTGCGTGCTGCCCACATATTCTGCTGAGGCCCCTCACTGGAGGACGACTGCAGCGGGCCGCCCATCATCTGAGGCGGGATTCCGTGCGTCTGGATCTGCCCCGGGGCCTGCATCCTCTCCCTGCTGTAGGGATACGGGTACTGGCCCTGGATGGGCCTGCGGTCCGGGCCCGAGTAGGAGCCTCCGTACTGGTTGTACATCTCCTGCTGCTGGCTGCTGTACTGCATGTTGTACATGTCGCCCTCGTGGCGCTTGGCTGGGGGCCCGTACATGCCGTCCATATGGCGTTTGTAATTCTGGAATTCACAGAAAGACAAATCATCCTGATGTGCTCTTACAGGTATAATCACACACTGAAATTATGCAAAATAGTTATTACCTGCTAGAATGTTCACTTCAAAATGAATATGGGAAGCTCCTATAACAACAGAGAACTAATAATTTATGTTCGATATTTCAGTATTATATACACCATGTCATACACTCAGGAGAGGGCATCCAAAGTTTGTTTTCATGTGTTTGAAACTTTCTGTGGAAAAAAAAAAAAGCCTCCTCTCCTTAGGCTATGCCACCGGGACAGCCAGCGTTCAACTCCCACACAGGCAGATGGCTCCCGGGCTGGGAGCTGCACTAGGACCACAGCAGGAGGCAGAAGGACCCTCTCAAAGGAAAGCCAGCATCCAGGGGCTGGTCTGAAAGGGTCTTGCGGTAAAAGGGTTTCTTGGGCCTCATTTTACAGAAAAGCCTCCGAACAGGACTCGGCTCCCCAGACTGGCCCGTGTTACCCAACATCCATCCCACGGCTCCTGCCCTGACTTCTGGCCTGGTCAGGTGCAGCTCCCCCAAGGCCCCACTGGTCCCAGCACTGAGGACAGGGCTGGCACCACACCTGCTACTAAGCTTGCTTCCCAGGATGCTCCGGGACCAGTGTTTAATCGGGGTTGGTGGGACTCTGATGGGAGGCAGTGAGATGCTGATGTTTTCCACTTTACTTGAAAACTGTTTAAGATCAGTTGGTTTAATAATGCAATTCATTGGCCAGGTGCAGTGACTCACGCCTGTAATCCCAGCATTTTAGGAGGCCGAGGCAGGAGGATCACCTGAGGTCAGGAGTTCGAGACCAGCCTGGCCAACATGGTGAAACCCCGTCTCTACTAAAAATACAAACATTAACCGGGCATGGTGGTGGGCGCCTGTAGTCCCAGCTGCTTGGGAGGCTGAGGCAGGAGAATCGCTTGAGCCCAGGAGGCAGAGGTTGCAGTGAGCCGAGATTGTGCCACTGGATTCCAGACAGAGCAAGACTCCATCTCAAAAAAAAAAAAAAAAAAAGCAATTCACTGTGCCTATATGCTCCAGCAAAATTAAATAAATGAAAAGTAATATACATACTATTATATATATTTATTCTAATTATATAACACATATAATTTTCAAAATTTTCATTTTTTGCAAGAGGTCTCAGATCTGAAAAGCTGTTTAAAAATAGCAAAGTCCTGTATGTCTGGAAAGCCACACCATGAAGGGCGGTTCCTGCAGCAGCACTGGTCACTGTAAGGGGGAGATCCTGCGTAACTTAGCATCTCTGAGCTGCAGTGGTCACCTGTGAACCAGCAAAAACCTGTCCCACTTATTCAAAATAAGTATTATGAGCATCTTATCTCATTTTTTAAAAAGCCAATTCACTTTCACTATTAGTATATAATATTTTAAGTTGCTTTTCTACACATTCTCCTTAAAGCATTGACAAATTTCTGTTCTAAAATGGCTTCTGATACAACAGTATGCATGATAGACACATGTTTAAAATATACTAACTCTAGCTTGGGCTTGTTATTATTTACAAGGACGAATACACTCAACTTCTTATTACAGGTTATATTTGTTTCAGGAAACCATGTATCAAGAGTTATTTTTAATTTGCTGACTTCAACATCCCAGGAGTACTTTCTAGCACTAACTATATCCTGAATGCTCAACAAACACTAATCATTTTTGTTAGACGTCTGAAAATCTTCAGAAGTAAGACAAGTTTGACTTTTAGCCTCCAGGAGAGAACCAGAAAGCACAGCACCCCACACCCACTCGCCAACTCACCGGCTGCTGTGGGTACAGGCCGGGCTGGTGCCCTCCATATGGCGGCTGTCCCGAGGGAGGGCCTTGGCCTGGATACTGCTGCCCATAAGGTTCATGCCTGGAACGAGGCATTCAAAGAAAACTTAACTGAGAAAAAGCTTCAGGCAAACAGAGAAATAAACAATCCATTTCTGGAACCCTGACTCCCCCAAGCAGCTCTGCGTGGCTTTCACCACGCACCCCTCCGACAAAGGCCCTCTGAGAGGCAGCTGCACGCCAACTGTTAGCACCAGGGATGGGAACACCCATTTTGGGAATGGTGCCAAACTCCTAGTTCGGGCTGTTGGCTAATAGGTGTCAGAGGAATACCGGTTGAGCAGGCAGGCACCCTGTAAGCACCTGTCAGAGCCTCTGGCCTCTGCGTTGGAGGCCGCAGCCCCGCCTGTCCACTGACGTGTGTGTACCTTAGGAAGTGTCGTACAATGCTGTGATGTGAGGCATTAATGGAAGCAAGAAATGACAAGAAGAACTTAAGACTCAAAGGCAATGTTCCTAGAAGTACCAGAACATCAAAATGTTTGTACTTTGCACATTCTCATTATGAATGGAAAATGTTTAATTTTTTAAAGCTATACTTCAAATTTAATTCAAATGTTAGCTAATCATTGTATAAATACAAGTGCTCAGAATTTCACAGTGCTATGCCCTAAAAGGCTACAGAAAAGAGTAACAGGGATGATTTAAATGTACACCTATTACATCTTAAAATGGAAATGAATAATATATTCATTTTTCAACTACTAGTATATTAAGAAATTACAAATACCATAAAAATAGCATGTGTTAAAAGGCAATAGATTTGGAACTTTGAAAAATATATTGGTTTAAGTTAATATACTAAATCTTGTAAGAAAGGGAACAATGGACTGAATATATTCCTAAGCTGATCAAGGAATGAGAATAATAAAAACAAATAAATGAATTTTTAACTATCACATGTGAAACAGACATGGGAACTTTTGATAACCACTTTGATATCTAAGAAGGAAGCTCAAAGATAGGAGGAAAGAAATGTAATTGACATGGGTAAAATTTAAGTTGCATAACAAGCAACATTTTTCAGAAGAGAAAACTTCACAATGAGGTAAAAATCTCTTCAATGTGGTGGAGCCAAGATCATTGTTGTTCTTCTAATCTCACCAGGTGCCCCTCCAAAGAAACATCTGTAGCTTTTCCTGGACCCTCAAAAACAAAACAAACCTAACTGAAATCCTTGATTCAGCACACTAAACATGACCTCATGGTTAACTGATTAACGAATATATCACAAGTAAATATTGGCCACATTATGGCCAGGTTAAGAATTAGAAGAGTAAATTCCTAGGTCCCTAGGAGAAAGCACCGTGCCTCCTTAAACATGGGATGGACTCTCAAGAACAAGGCTCACAGACAATACCATAAAGAAACCTCATTTGGTAAAGCCGTGATTTTTCAACCTTTTTCTCCTTTGTATTACACTGAGGAAGCTTTCCCACCGACTGACCCATCCTGTGACCCCAGCCTGTGGGCTGATGAAAGGAGAGCGGCTCTGGCCCAGCTGGTCCCTGGTAGAACAGCACACGCAGCTTCCGAAGGCTGCGATCCCAAAGTCAGCTCCACCCTGTGGCACACCACTGTGGCTCCGGGGAGGGAAAAGCCCTTCTATTGTGCCCCTATCTTTTTTTCTTTAAAAATCTGAAATATTATATGAAAACCTTGCTTATCATCATGTCTCTTATTAGGAGGTAGAGAACATACCCAACAAGGGGAAGGGGTTTTTGTGACAATGAGTATTGAAGTCAGGGCCCAGGCAAGGGACTTTCTTCACAAGAAGAAGTCTACCCTATGCCATCATCTTAGGAAGCAGTTTTCAGGTTACCTTTCAGAGCCATTTCAACAACTTTTCCTCCTATCTAATTACAAATCAATCTGCATCATCAGTCTTGCAGCTGAACTTGCCATTTTAAGTCATTTCAAGATGACTTTCTTAAGCGAGGGTGCAGTGAGGCCTGCGCTGTGCGTTTTCTAGAGATGTTTATTAAGGAGCAAAGTATTGTGAAAAAGCACTGCCTGGAAGAACCTTTCTAGAATGCTGAAAGCCCAGTGTGGCTACCACTGCACAGGCCTTTCCCCCAGACAGAAAGAAGGGAGGGAGGGGAGCTGGTGCTGTGGAGGCCCAGGCATCCAGGAGCTCCACGCGAGCCGTATCTGGAGTGTGCAGCTGGCAGTCCCTCAGAAGGAAGCTGGGTGCTGGTGCTGGGTGCCAGCATGACTTGTGGCGGCCCTGGCTCTTGACTTGGGGAAGAAGACTCCTACTGAGGCCAAGGTCCTTCTCCCTGGTCCTGAATAGCCATCTACCGAGGACAGCCACCTGACACTCACCTGGTGACCAGCAGCCATTGCCTCTTTACTTTCACAGGAAAGGGGACCCTGTATATTGTCATCAGTGACTCAGCTGCCAGGGCTCAGAAATGTGTGAGGAAAGCACGGTTTCTAGTAAATCATCATATTGTCATCTTAAAAAATACTCACCTTCGGTCGTAACTGGCTCCATAGGGAAACTGCTGGCGCTGCCCCATGCCCAGGTTAGACATTGCTCCGGAGGGACTTTGGTTGTACATGTCCTGCATGCTGCTGTTGGGCATCTGTCCTTGCGTCATAAAGGGCTCGCTGCTTCCAGGCACTGCAATATTTTAAATAAAATGCATACATTTAGGCATTTCTGAAAGTCAAAGGCCAATCCATCCCTTCTAGTAATCTCTATTGTCTTTGGACTTTTTCTTGTTTTTGAGACGGAGTCTCACTCTGTCGCCCAGGCTAAGTGCAGTGGTGTGATCTTGGCTCACTGCAACCTCTGCCTCCTGGGTTCAGGCGATTCTCCTGCCTCAGCCTCCCAAGTAGCTGAGATTACAGGAATCCACCACCATGCCTGGCTAATTTTTGTATTTTTAGTAGAGACAGGGTTTCACCACATAGGTCAGGCTGGTCTTGAACTCCTGACCTCAGGTGATCCATCCACCTCAGCCTCTCAACATGCTGGGATTATAGGCATGAGCCACTGCGCAGGGCCTGTACTTTTTCTCAATATGGTAGACCATAATACTATTGAAAGAGTGTAAGGTGTGGAGCCAAGATGTGCTCCATGGGGGCAGAAATCTAAGATGGCCCCGAAGATCCAGCACCCCCTGCCCAATGGGCACCTTCCATGAGCCCCTCCCCTTCAGTGTGGGTGGGACCTATGAATACAATGGTATCACTCCCATGATTATGTTGTGTTACATGGCAAAAGGGGCTTAACAGATGTGATTATAGTTACTAATCAGCCGAATGTGAGTTTAACCAGAAGGGAGATTGTCTAGGTAGCCCTTTAACTTTGGATCTAGAGCTTAAAGAGGAAGCAAGTCAGAGATATTTTCCTGCTGGCCTTGAAGAAGCAACTGACATGCTGTGGAGGGGGATCACGTGTTAGGTAGGGAAGGTGGGCAGAAGATAGTCAACAAGAAAATGCAACTGCAGCCTCACAACCACAAGGAACTGAATTCTGCCAACGACTTAAATAAACTCGGAAGAGGACCCTGAGCCTTCAAGGAGCTCACAGTCCTGGCAGACACCTTGATTTCAGCCTGTGGGACCCTGAGCAGAGGCCCAGTCACACTGTGCCAGATTCCTGACCCACAGACACTGCAGGATCATACATTTATGTTGTCTTAAGCTGCTAAGTTTGTGGTAACTTGTTATATAACAACATAGAAAACTAATACAGGCCCAGATCCAGTCCTTACTTGGGTAAGTTACCTCTGAGTTTAATTTCATTTCTTTTTAATGTTTTTATTATGTTTTTTAGAGACAGGGTCTCGCTCTATCACCTAGTGATAAGAGGTGCAATGTTGCAACTGCAGTGGTCAAGTGCAGTGGTGAAATCGTAGCTTACTGTAGCCTCGAACTCCTGGGCTCAAGCGATCTGCCTGCCTTAGCCTCTTGAGGTGCTAGAATTACAGGCATGAGTCATCACCTGGCCCCTATTTTCCTGTCTATAAAATGAGGCCAGTAATATTATCTCATGAAATGGTTGTAAGGAGGACATAAAATATGTATACAAAGTTAGTTCCCTTCTCCCATAAGAAAAAAAGTGAAAACCTTAACATTCAGCCACTGATTCACTCCAAAATAAGGATTAAAAAAATTATTAGGAGGCCGGGCGCGGTGGCTCACGCTTATAATCCCAGCACTTTGGGAGGCCGAGGCGGGCGGATCATGAGGTCAGGAGATCGAGACCACAGTGAAACCCCGTCTCTACTAAAAATACAAAAAATTAGCCGGGCGTGGTGGCGGGCGCCTGTAGTCCCAGCTACTCGGAGAGGCTGAGGCAGGAGAATGGCGTGAACCCGGGAGGCGGAGCTTGCAGTGAGCCGAGATCGGGCCACTGCACTCCAGCCTGGGTGACAGAGCAAGACTCTGTCTCAAAAAAAAAAAAAAAAAAAAAAAAAAATTATTAGGGAGTTAAGAATAGCTCAAGATGGGATGAAATACAACTATTTCTAACACAGGATGGAGTGCTAATTAGGTAGTATATGCAAATTAGCATCAGCTCAGAGCCTGAAGGAAATTGTGTTCAGTCCAGAAACTAGCCTGAAGGCAAATTAAACATTTTAATATAAATTTTCATCGTTACACAGTATTGCTACCTTTCTCCATCCTATGAAAGTTACTTTTATGTTATGTGAAGCAAAAGCTGGTTAAGATTTTGTGAGCAGATACATTTTGTTAGGCTGGTAGAGAGGGGCCAGTGCTGGCATCAAGTATTTTCCTTTGCAATGTGCTTTCACCTGTTTTATCTATTTGATCTCATATCAACCTGTGGTAGAACCAGTTTTGAAGTTACTTTCTATTTTATAGATGTGAAAACAGAGATAGACAGAAATCATGTGGCATAATTAAATAGCTTTTCTCTAATACACAAGGAAATTTTTAAAAATCAACAGGAAAAGCAACAACCAAATTAAAAATGGGCAAACACACAAATGAACATTCACAAAAGAAAAATAAATGGTCAATCAACATATGAAAAGATGTATGAGTTCACTAATAATGGAATGAATCCAAGGTAAACAGTAATGAGGCCTTCCCCCTTCCATCTGATTGGCCAATGTTAAAATGATGGACAGTGATCATTCTTAGTAAGGGGGTGAGAACCCGCACACCCTCACATGCTCTCGTTGAGAGCATTAAACTGGTATAAGCTTTGCCAATACCTGCTTTACCTGCTATGGGAGGCTGTGCTTTGGCAACCCCCAAAGAAGTGCACCTCCCAGCATTCGCAGCCTGGGAAACCCCTCCCATGATGCCCTTGGGTTTGGTCATGTGATTAGCATTGCCTAAGAGGGCTCCAGCAAGTGAGATGCAAGCAAAAGTTTTTAAGTGCTTGCTCCCGGGACCTGTCCTCTTGGAGTGCTCCCTCTTGAAATCCATCTGCCATGTTACGGGCACCTAAGAAACTACATGGAAAGGCCCCATGGAGGAGGCTGCAGCCAACAACTCCAGCCTGGGGATGACATCAGCCACTCGAGAGACATCAGAGCTCAGTGGAGCTCTCAGCCTGGCTCCCAGATGATGGCGGCCACCTCGGTGTCCTAGCTGACAACAAGCCACACAGAGCGAAGAAATACCCAGTCTACCACAGAACTGAGAGATATAATTGATATAATTAAGTGTTACTGTTTTTAAAGCCACTAAGATTTGGGGATAGTTTGTTATACTGTAAAAGCTGAGATATTCAGTAAACTAAAAAAAAGTTCATATCCTTTGATTCAACAATTCTACTTCTAGGAATCTATTTCGCAGAAACATTCTTACAATGTGAAAAAACTGTACTTCAACAATCACTGCTTCATTGTTTATAACAGAAAAGATTATGGAACAACTCACCCATTACTAGAGCATTAGGGTGTATCTATTCAATTAAAAAAAGTAGAGCTATGTGTACAGATATTAATAGAAATTCGATATATACTATTCTGTTAAACATATAAAATGATGTTCACTTATATGTAATCAATCAATGCCTCAATCAGTGAAGTTAGGAAGTAAGAAGGCAGCGAAGGCAGGCTGGTGAACAGGCAGGGCCAGGCCCCTCAGGGCTACTGAGGGCTAATATTAGATCAGACTCTTTGACCATGCTACTTGTACTACAGGTTAACACCACCAGCAGCAGCAATAGCGACAAAGAGTATGTTTTCCACTGAAGTTAGCCATTAAATAAAAAATCAGAGCACCATTAAGTTTACTGACAGAGTAAGGCAAACTGAAGAATGGAAAACTATACGCAACAGGATTAAGACTCTTAGAAAATCTGTTTCCTGTGGATTTTCTGTTTATCTGCTTTAATCTGGTACTGAATACACCAATACCGTAAGGCAGCAGGTGAACTGAAATACACTAGGGATTGTACTTGCCACTGGGGATCATTTACATGGTTGATGAAAACATTACAGACAGTCACCAAAGTAGGATGGCTCAACCTTATGATGGTGTGAAAGCGACAGGCATTCAGTATGCTCCTCAATTTAAGATGGGGTTATGTCCGGATCAACTCATTGTCAATCAAAAATATCTTAAGTGAAAATGTGTTTTCAATTTACCAATATTTTCAATTTAGGATGGGTTTCTTCTGAGGTAACCGCACTGCAAGGCGAGAAGTATCTGTATATATCTACCTAGGGCCTAGCAAGGTGATCCCAGAATCATTCCACCCCTACAAATTTATTTTTGTAATAAGAAAATCTAGGCATGAGGACACGAGGGAAATACAACTATAGTTGTCTAATGTGGTGTATCAGTGGGATATGGGAATGGTTTGCAATACATTTTGAGGCCAAATTCTAAATAATACTAATTATTTTTTTCCATGTTGTCATATTTTCAGAGTCTAAAGCCACCAAAAGCACTAACGAAATGTTGTCTAGCATCTCATACCACTAAGAAAAATAGCTCCCCCAGCATTCACAAAGCTTTTGAAATTCTAAGCTTATGGATTTACTGCATGTTCTACAAAACCCTCACTTGGAATAAGCAGCCCTGAAACTTTTGAAAGAAAAAAAATCATAGATGATCTTGTTTTATGAGTGTTATCTGCAATGTTATACATGAAATACTATGAATTTCCTTTTTAAATGGTATATGCCCTATATTCAAATTTTAAAGACTCTCCCTTGTTCTTTTTCATTGGTCTATAATACGTAAGAAAACCAGGGCTTTGCGCTTTATGCTTATCTCCACTCAGACAATATTAATCAAGAAATTTATGTACCCCAACATCTAAGCACAACACAGGTACTATTATTTAAGGGATCCCAGAGTAAGTATTTCCATAAAAATATTATTCACTATTTCTTCTGTATGTTTTTTTCCAATAATATACACATCATGCTTCAATTTCACAGGCCTTGAATGCATTTGGAAGAATGCGCAAGAGCAAAATATCAAATCTCCACTTGTGGCTTGTAGACCACGGGCAGAACTGAAGGACAGTGGCTCAGACACTCAGTGCCGCCTCAACCTTGGGAGTCGGCAGGCATCAAGGGAAGGGCCAGCCTGGTGTCTCCTGATGGCAGTCACAAACTTCTGCACTCTCTCTCTCAAGGCTCTCATCAATCCCATCACTGCAGATGCCATTTCTACACTTACTACTCCAAAATCATACCGATTCCAACATCTGCTCAGCTCCAGCCATGCATTCCATGCCTTACCACCGGGACACACCCCAGAAGGACTCCAGGTTCCCCTCTCTAGCCTGGTCCTTTTCCAGTCCTCTGCATTGCAGGGAATAATGTCTTCACCCGCGCAGTCACAGTTAGCTTCTCCCTCAGGGCCTGCCTTCACTCCACCAGCACCTCTGACATACACTCTGCCGGCAGGTTCCCTCTGTGCTGCTGGTGTCTGGCTCCAGTTGGCCAGCTCCCCCTAGACTCTCACAGTGGTCTCCTCAAAGCTACTCTTACCTCTTTCCAGTACAATCTCCAGAGATGGCCAGTTATTTATTCATTTATCACACACTCACACAAAAAAAACTACTCACATCACTTCCTGCATAACATCTTTCACCTTGGCGAAAAATCCAGATTCATCAATACGCCCACAGACACCAAAAGGCTCTGGCTGGCCTCAACGACCTCAGCCTGTCCCCGGGCCCATGCTCACTGTGCTCTGACACCCACCACCACCTCACACACCAAGCTCATTCCCGCCACCACCCCCATGACAGGTCCTCAAGGCCCTTCCCTCCTGACCACCCAGTCTAAATCACTCTCCCTCTCTCCCACCGTGCCACCCAATGCCACTGCTATCTGTATCCTTTCTTCCTTTCACTTTCCTGTCTTCCACCAACCACAATCTTTAACTGCCTATTTGTGCTTAAGTTATTTTTTGCTTCCTCCCAGGAAGTAAGAAGGCAGGGCGTCTGCGATTCCCTGAAGGTGGGCAGCGACTCTGATTTACCAATCCATGAGCTAGTGCCCAGCGCACATTAGCACAACACCATGCCAGGTGCCGTGAAGCACGTGCTTACTTACCACCGCTGCCGGCCACTCTTCTCTGAGCTCTGCGTGCAGGAACCTAATCCTCGCCATGCCTTTGGAAGCGGGTCCTATTATTTTCCCAATTTCTAGATGAGGAACGTAACTTGGCGTGTGTAAGGAGGTGGCAGGTATCCGGAAACAGGGAGCATTTGCCGGGGAACAGGCCGAGGGCACTGAGGCCAGCCGGGGACAGGATGAGGGCACAAAGAGGCTAACTGCTTTTCCCAAGGCCACAAGTGGAGTGGGATGGGGACCTGGGACCCACACCGATGCAGCATGGGCTCAGAGGTGTTCTGAGGGAAAGGTAAACTGTTGTGGAATGGCAGAGAGTAGAATGCCCACTGGTCCATGCCCGGGCGGAGGCCCCTCTGCACGTACCTTTTCTCATTCCCCCAAAGGGGTCCTTGTTGGGCTCATAGGGCATCCTGCCCATCACGTCGGGCATGCTCATGCCCTGCTGGTAGGGGGCGTTTGGAGTCATGGAGTTCCGTTTCGGGAAGGATGAATCACTCACGTCTGAGAATGGGTCGTGCACACTGATTGTACTGCTTCTGAAGAGACGCAAAGAATGAAAGCTTAATGATACAGCAGGAGTTACCTCCAAACAGTATATTCAGAAGATGAACCCATCTTGAAATGTGCAAATGCAAAAACCATCCAAAATAAATGACATGAAGAAAACTGGTAGTCATCAACATTTAAAAACTCTGTAGGGAATACCACTTCTTCTCTCTGTGAAGTTTGCCCCAGAAAACTAAAAGATGAACAAACGTGACTTTGTGTGGCTCACAGTTATTTGAACATACCTTCCACCTTGCATTGGGGTCATCTGTCCGTGAGGGGTGGAGGCTGGGGTAGGTGGCTTCAGGTCACCTGGAACCTCTGCCATGGAATTGCTGCCAGTTGACTGGGGGGTCTGTGGGCCTTGCAAGGATCCCGAGTTAGCTGATAGTAGCAGCACCAAGAGAAAACAGGAAGAAATCCAGAGATTATCAAGTAAGCCCAGCCGCCTTGCTAGTTATACAGATGAAAGAAATAAATGTAAGTAAGACACCATCTTATTAGAAACAGTAACAATAGCCATTGCTGATAATGATGTTGTAAAATTCGTTGCTTTTCTATTGTTTACAGTAAAAATTAGTAAAGAAGTTTTTGAGTAAACTATTTGGCAACATATTTCATTTGTGAGCCATAAAACACATTTCTATCTTTTGACTGGATACTTCTTTTCTGGGGATCTATCCCAAAAAATAATCTAATAAGAAGGAGGCTTTAGGCAGAAGAGTGTTTATTCACTGTTGTCTGGACTGGAAATCATCTAAATGTACATTTTTATAAATGGGATGAAAATTTTGGTGCATTAACTTGATGAATTACTGTGCTGTTTTAGAAACAAAATTAGAAAACTTAGTTCTGGGTCTTAGACAATGTGAAATGTTTAAGATGAAAAGTAAGGACACAAATTAACAATGAGCCTTATGTCATTTCAACAGCTTCTCAACATCTGAATGCGTCTGTGCTCTGTCATTAATAGCGTCACTTTTTCACCTATGAAATCAGATTTGTTATAAAAAAGCACAAGTCATACTGGTTTGGCGTTTTTTAATGTTGTTATCAGGGTGCTGAGACTTGGCTTTAAGTATAATTACATTATAATAACAGAATTGAACAGGTTTTTTCCAAACCTTATGTGGGAGTCTTGGAAAAATTAATTAACCTCACCTTGAGGGAAAAACATAACATTTGCAGGGCTCCTGCTCTGTCATCTATTGCAGTCCTTAGCATGCTAGATCATCAATAGATACTGGTTTCATGTGTGAATTAAACAAATACTTAATAAACGAGTAATACACCTACTATAGTCCAGGCTCTCTTCTATGCCCACATACACCAGTGGACCAAACTGATAAGAAAGACAACAACCCCTGCCCTCATATGGAGTTTCTGATAAAAACGTGCAGAACCCCCCGAACAAATGGCAGGATTACTGCTGCTTGTGAATAACATTTTCCATGTTATTGTGTAGAATGCCTTTCCTATGACGTTCCCAAGGCTCACTACAATTACCATTATTCACATTTTACTGTAGTGGCAACGGAGGTGAAACAAACCACGAGAGGTTACAGAGGACACTGCGAAGGAGTCAGAAATCGAAATCAGTACATTATTTCGACTCGGAAAGCCTCAGCTAGACAGAGATACTTCTAGCCAGATGAGGTCTGCGCAGCCCCTGGCCTGGGTTAGAATGAACGCCGGCCAACAGAGCTGAACGCTGCGTAACATCCGTCCCTGTGAGCCCTGCACTGCATGACTTAGAGAAGTTCTCAGAGATGCCGGACTGACTTTTTTATTTACTTTTTTTTTTTTAAACTTTAAGTTGAGGGGTACATGTGCAGGATGTGCAGGTTTGTTACACAGGTAAACGTGTGTCATGGGGGTTTGTTACAGAGAATATAGATGCTTATTGTAGCTATTTTAAAAGAAAAATGTATTCACTTATACTTACAAACCAAATTTGCGTAAAACTCTGGAAACGCATGTTAAAAAGGCATATTGGAGTAAAGGAAGAAAGTCGTCTTTTGCAGACATAAAAGGGTAATAATCCTGCAGACATGGTTGCCCGCCTAGTGCTGCAGAAGAGAAACGACTTGCTTCTGAAATTCAGGCGGCCCCGCTCCAGCCGACAGCCTCCTTGGAAACATCACTTGCAAGGCTTGATTTCAGAAAGACCCTTATTTACAAGTATTCACATTTATAGCTAATTAAAAAAAAGGAAAAATCTCCCTTGCCAGTGTTTTTTTTCCTTTCCTTTCATGGAAAAAAAAAAAAATGAATGCAACCTCTTGTAACTCCATTAATAGAGGAGGCTGGCAGGCTCTCTAGGACATCCCTACCTTTTGCCAGAAGCTACAAATGTATACTCTAAAGTAAACAATGGAAAGGTTACTGAAGGTTAAGTACATTCACACACTTCAGACAGCATGGCCAGGCTCCTAGCTGGGAAGATAATTTACCCTGCACGAACCTGGTGCCCTAGTTCTGGCGGGGTTGTGGGAAGTAGGGTGGGGAGAAGGAATAGCTGATAGGTCCCAGGTCTACAGTGACTAGAGGTCAACCAGAGGGCACCTCTGTTTATAACCTGAGTCCCTTTCTCATTTATCTTCCACTGAGGATTCCCTAGTTGGATCCATGACAGGTTTTGTGACATCACCTGTCAGCTAATAATAGAAATTCAGTCAGCCACCTGCCAGCCAAGATGGATGGGTTTTTGGTTACAGACTTACTAATTGAATGTGGAGCTCCATGCCCCACCCCTGCCCCACTTCTCCCAGCCTGGTCCCTTCCATTCCCCTCCCCACAGAGAAGCTTACAGGCTGCAGGGGCCATCTGGGGAGGCGCTTCCTACAGCGCTCGTTGGAACTCCCCCACAACCTTTTCTAGATGCTTGATAACAAGATCACCACTGGCACCTTAAAGACGCAAACCACACCCCAAGGCCTTGCCTTGGTTCAGCTGGGAGTCTCAATCGCTGACTTGCTCTGGTCGCTGGAAGACGGGAACCCAGACATCCGGTGTGAGAAGCCACACAGCCACTTGGCAGTGATGTGTGGGGTGTAGCCCCAGGGGCCAAGGGGCTTATGCCTTCCAGAGGCTGACAGAATTGAAGCCTACAGCTGTATTAGCACCCCAAATTGAAACCTGACTAGAGACAGATGACTTGGAGTGCTCTTAGAATACAGTCAAAAGACTTAGGATTTTAGCTGGTTCAGAGCAACCGTTGGGGGAAAAAAAATCTAAAATGTTTCTTCAGAATCTTTTAGTTTAGTTTGCCTGAATGTGCTGGTAAAAAATAAACTATAATTATGTTCTTCCGGGAAAAAGTGACTTCAAAGAACATAAATTTTTACTGTAAATTTGTGTTTAAAAATCTTGTAATAAATGAGACTCTAACATCACCAATAGTTGGGAATAATTTTATTTTCCTTTAACAACAAAAATGTTTCCAAGACACTTTCCCTAATGATGGGACTGGAATTGGAGGGGCCACCTGCTGTGTGGGTAGCAGTGAATCGAGAGACTTCTGAAGACCAGGGTGCCTCCGCCTGCGACCCCCGGACGCCTGTGTGTGCGTGGAGCCCCCTGCACGTGCTCTCGGGGCTGGACAAGACCAGGAGGCTTTCCTTCCACTGCCTCCTGTCACAGGCCCTCGGCTCCATCTGGACTACTGAGAAGAATGTATACCAGGAGTCCATCTGCAATCCAAGCTCTTTTGTGTAGTTAAAATGATAATGTTGCCATAAAAATGGCAGTTTAAAAAAGGGGAAAAGGGAAGGGCTGGCTGTTAAGAGAACAGGCCCTCCACTTTCTGAAGGATCTATACGCCTCAGCAGGGCCCCCGTCCTGAAGCTGATGCACACTGGGAGAGCTATTCTCCATACATAAGTGCAGCCCATTCAGTGACACGAGTTCTTTCCTGGCAAATAAAATGTACCCTTAGATCTTTACAGACATCACCACTTTGGTCCCTACACCCCACTGGGTTTTTATTTTGGAAAAATAGTTTCAGAGCCGTTCACAGGCAGCTTGTTTTACTCTGTGAACTGGATGTAATGTTGTGAGATTTTTAAAATTAGATTTCCCAGTTTTTAAGGGACACCTGAGTTGGCAAAGCCTTTGAATCTTTAAGGATGAGGTTAGCGAGGATTTCTACTTGTTTTTAGAGCCCACAGATGTAATTCTAGGTATATTCACTACAAGTGCCTTTGGGCCTAAAAAGTATTTATGTGAGATCCCTTGATTAGCAACCTTGGATATCAGCTTTGCCGTCCAGACAGCAGCTAGAGGAAATCATTAAAAGTGAAATGACCTCTTTCTCTGGCTTCTACGTGTAAACATTTCACATGTTACAAAGGTATTTTCAATACAGGCAGAGGTGTGTGATGGGTATCGTGTATACTCTAGCACCAGATGCCCCAGATAAGACCTTCTACTCCCCAGCTAGTCGGCTTTGGGCAAGTACTTAGATTCCACGAGACCTTCATTTTCTCATGGATTTTAAAATAGTATCAATGTCACAGGGCTGATGGGAAGGTGAAATGAGAGCACTTAGAAAAGGGCCCGGCACACTGGAAGCGCTCAGGAAACATGGGCTGCCAGCCACGCTCAGAACAGGCTGTGGACAGGAGCGGTGGGTGCAGCCACATCTCGTAGACAGGGACCAGGAACAGTGAGGCTATGTGCTGAAGGTCGTTGACTGGGAGCCAGACACAGATAAGAGAATGGTTGGATCTACTGGAGTGAGGTCACCATCCAGCACTAAGGTGCCAATTTCTTCCCCTGTCTACTATTGCATTTATCAGAATACAGGATTTCGTCATTTCAAATTTGAAAGCCAAAGGGGAGAACGAAGGCTGGCAGGGAGCTGAAAGGAATGGGAGGGTCTCTGTCAGTGGGGAGGAGAGGGAAGGGAGCCAGCAGGCGTCACTGATGTGGCTTGGCCTGCGAGCACGTTGGTGGCGAGCGCTGCACCCATTCCTAAGACCCCTGACTTCCAGGACAAGGCTGAAAAGACCACCTGTTTCCAAAACAAGGCCGTGTGGATCCTTACCATGACGGCTTGCTAAATTCCCTAGAAGTGAGAACTTGCTGGGTAGGGGACATTAGAAATGAAGCCCAGGCTTCATTTTACTAACGTTCAGATCTGAGGGCTTCCAAAAGAGGGCGGGCAAGCTTGAACTGTCAAACCTGCAGGGTGGCATTTCCTAGAAGTGCGTAAGTATTCAAACCGGCCACTGGGGACCTTTATTTTGTGTAGAGGTAGATGGAATCTTTTTGAATACTTGCATAAGGAATAAACGTATATGGCTCAGAATTCGAAAGCCTGTTTTGATTAAGGTAAAGCAAAAGAAGGGGTGCCTTCCAAGTGTCAATCAGAAATGGCCATATCCCAGATTTAATTCTCTCGTCCCTTAACACTGCCAATGGGTGTCCAATTAAATAAACAAAACGACACAGGAACCCCCGCCTCTCAAAGGTCCCGAGTTCTCTGTTGGCCTGACTGTGAAACAACCTTCCCGGAACCTCCCAGGCCAGGCGCCTGGGTTTTCCTGGGCCAGTGACTGCAGTGCCGCCACTTACCAGGAGATGGCGGCTGGAGCTTGGGCTGCTTTTTGGTGTCCCCGGTGCTGAAGACTTCCGGCGGGGGCTCCTCCCCGCGTTCGATCTTGCACTCGAAGGCAAACAGGTACTGAATATACTGCTTTTTCAGGGAGCTCGCTGCACTGCTTGAGGTGCCAACGTTTAGGTTGGTTGCCAGCTCACGCCACTTCTTGTTTTTATTAACCTAGCGAAAAACACGGCAGGATCATTGGTTTGCAGCAAAGTGGCTTGTTTAAAGCCAGGAGACAAAAAAAGCACTTAATGTCTTGGTTGACTTTTCTTCATTTGCCTCTTTTAACTAATGCTCATTACTCCCACTCAGGAGTGCATAGGCAGCATTTACAGTTATAAAACCATTAGGGAACCTGCTGATGGCAACAGAAAAAGCACTGCTCGGAGGTCCTTCTGCCCGCCGCGTCTCCCAACGCCTCACGCTCATCCCACCCCACCTCCAATTAAGGAAAAAGGGCATCTCAAAACATTTAAAAAGCAACAACGGCACTATTTTGCAATTTAGCGTTTTGGGCACTGATGTGAAAGTGCTCATTCCAGCAGCTGCAAGCCCTCAGAAGTGGGCCTGTGATTCTGGGCCGTACCCGTCCCCTCACCCCAAGACTGCTTGGGGTGTCAGGCAAAAGCAAAAGCAGCACCTCGTGAGAAGGTGAATGAGCCCCTGGACCAACGGCCCCCAACTTAAAAAGCATGATGCGATGCCACTGACCACCAGCCCTGCTGATGGGGCAGGTGCACACCTTCCTGTATGGTGCTCTTACTCAAGGAGGCTTAAAGGGCTGGAGACAACACAGTCGCAAAAGGAGGAGAGAGAAAGAACTCCTGAAATGTGACGTCAAGATCTGAGGCATTATTTTAACCTTTTGATTCTCACTTGGGAACAGGTTATGAAAGGTTAAACATATAAATGAAACATGAGGATCTGCAAATAACTTGGGGAAGGTTTTCCCTTTTGACGTCTCCTGCGTTGTGTGGCAAGGGAGGGGGTAAGGGGACAGTGGTTTTTAATGAAATATTAAATTTCTGGATTCAAACTTTCTCACACGGCTCTTATGTCCATTTACTTAGTACTCGGTGGTGCATAATATATTGTGGATGCTCCCGGAGATGCCCACCACCCTCTTCTGGCACTTAATGCAGGGCTGCAAACTGTGGGTCTTCAGATTACTTCAGAAATGGCAAGCTGGGCGCTGCTCAGTGTGACCTAAGAAGGAAGGCTGGGAGCTGAGCTTTGTGTGGTGGCAGCACCTGCTCCCAACCACATCTGATGCCCATGAGGTAGAGAGCATGATGGGGTGGAGACAAAGATGCAACCCAGCTACATTCCAGCAACCCTCATTACAAGCCCGCGGAGAGTCTCGTGACAGACCCAGCCTGGTTATATACACTGTGGACACAGTCACGCTAAGGAAGGAGCCAGACACTATCTACTCTGTGCTGGTTGATAAAATCTAATCATTTGAGCAGTCTTGGTGATTCTAAAAAATCCATGTCAGAAGAGGATAGGTGCAGGGGAGAAAGGTCAGGGGAGTCCAGGGGCAGAAGGCAAAGGAGCCCAGGTGCAGAGGGGAAAGGTCAGGGAGTCCAGGTCAGAGAGAGGCGTGTCTCCATCATTCTCGTTGCTGACCATCACTCACGACTTAGCAGCTGGTTATGCAGCGTATTGGGCAAGCTCTAATTCTTTCTGTCATAGGTCTCAGTTCCCCCATGGAATGGATTAGGCACCTAGTGGGAAGGCTAAGCACAAAGAAGTCCTCCCGTTTCTCCCCCGAGATGCAGCACTGAGACCATGGTAGGCCCTCAGTGACACCTGCAGGACAGATGACTTGCCCTTGGATAGTTAGTGACCCCCGCCACCTTGGTGGGGCGCAGGGCGCCTGATTCTGACTGCCTGTTAGATTACCTTGGGCACAGAAGGTTTCATTTCATTGATGTCGGGTGGTAGCCCAGGCACTGACAGCTTTGAAAAGCTGCCCAGGCCATTCTAATGCATAGCTGGACTCCAGAACCAGCGGCAAATGGGAAGAATACGTGTCTGGAGTCAGACAGACCTGGCCCCACCACCTACCCTGTGAGTGTCCCTGGGCTACAGCATTATTCTATTTTTTAAAACAATATATTATTTTTTATTGAGACAGGGTCTTGCTCTGTCACCCAGGCTGGAGTACAGTAGTGTGATCAAAGCTTACTGTAACCTTGAACTCCTGGGCTCAAGAGATCCTCCCACCTCAGCCTCCTGAACAGCTAGGACTATAGGTATGCATCACCACACCTGGCTAAGTTTTGCAGTTTTTAATGGAGAAAAAGTCTTACTGGGTTCCCCAGGCTAGTCTGCAACTCCTGGCCTCAAGTGATCCTCTTGCCTTGGCTTCCCAAAGCGCTGGGATTACAGGTGTAAGCCACTGCACCCCGTCCTGTACTTGATTTTGTTACACAGGAGTTTTCTCATCTATGCTTTGGGGCTGGTGACTCATGTATTTAGAAAGACAAAGGTTGCACAGTGAGTACCTTTTCCCTGTTCTTATGACAGGGCGTGGTCCTACAACTAGACTCCTGATTAAGGAGTGAGGGCTACAGTGAGGAAAGCCGGTGCCTGGGGTATGAGACTTCAGGACGCACTCACTCCAAGAGTCAAGCAGGCACACAGTGGAGAGCTCCTTAAATCTGCACCCCAGGCAGCTCCCCTGTCACACTCAGGCCTAGCCCGCTGGAGGTCCCAGCAATGACCCTTCTAATTGTCCAGTTATTGTGGGCGTGGTTTGACAAGTATCACTTAATTTTCTTGCTGACCTGTTCTGGATAGAGGGAAGCAGTAAATGTGACTTATATCTGACACAGATAATTAATTCAGTCATTTGTAAAACATTTCTGAGTATTTACTATAAACTACTGGCAGATTCCAGAGAATTCTGGAGCTGTAAGGAAACCTACAGGAAAATCTAGTCTGGCCCGCTGTAGACATGACGAAACTGAGGTCCAAGAACATGACCTGCTGAGGTCACACTGCGAGTTGGTGGCAGAGCTGGGGTCCCCCGGTGCTCCCTGACAGCACACAGACACGGGCTGCAGGAAGGCGACTTTCACACAGGCTTAGCTTTTCCTTTGTGAGAAAAAAAATGAGTCCACACATTCAAAGAACGCCACTGTAAGAACTTAACCACAATGCTTCCTTTTTCACCCCCTCCCTCACTCGCTCTTACCTGGGCCAAACCCCCAATCTCTTTGACGCAGACGTAGAGTCGGAACAGGTCCAGGGGCTTCTTGCCCACAGCAGGCAGACTCGAGACAGGAGAGCCTCTCTCCTCCATGAAGGTGAGGTATCGGTCGACCCAGAGCTTTCTCTCTGGCTCATTCCCCAGCTCGTACACCTTCGTGATCTTCTCCCCAGTAGTGGTGGAGGAGCTGGACTTCTAGTACCCAGAAGCAGCATGTGGAGGTGGGGCATGGGTGGGTAGAGGGAGAGGGAAGAAGGTGAGAAAAAAGTAATGAGCTAACAAATACGAGAAGAGAAGAGATTAAAAACTACTGCTATCACACAACAATTAGGAATGAAGGCTACTAGTTCAGGCACAAACTATACATTTTCTTAGTTAGGAATTTACTTTTACTTTAAACAAAAGGCCCAAACTCCCCCTTTTATACACTTAAAAACAAAAACAAAAAAGAACAAAGCCCCTTTTGGATATAAGCGTTGAATCCCAGAAGGCAAAATTCCAGTGACACCTCATGTTATTTTTAAAAATAAAAGGGTTCTAGCTCATGGAATGATCATAGTGAATTAAAATTTTTACATGTGGTATTATAGAGCCCAAAACATTAAATGGACTCCTACTTTTCCTTGTCAAAACAAGAATGGCTAAAGGGTGTCTTCGTTAAAACGCTACAGCATCTGAAGGATAAGCAACCACATAGTGCTTCCTGAAAAATATAAGGTAGGTTTCCAGTCACGAGAACCAGTGGTGTGGGCTATAAGCTCGTTTTTTTTTTTCTTCTTTTTTTAAAGATAAACTAAGGGTCAACCAAAGCTTTGGGACTTATGGATAAACATATACATTTATTTTTATGCCCCTGTATTTATATGCTTGTGTGTTTTATATTGATACTCTAGTTCTTGGGTTTCTATGTACCTGCTTTTACCTGACACTAAAATATCAAGAGTTGCCGTTTCTGAACACCTGAAGCCTACTCCGTGGATTACATAATCTGGACAGGTAACACTTTTAGCCCTAGGTGGGCCAACTGTCTCTCTTCCCTTTCTTATTTATATCTCTATATTTGTAAAAATATTGTAAATATTTGCAATACTAGGGTTATTGTACAAAATCTTTTCTCAGTTCTCAATAAGGATTTCTTGGAACAATAATTTACTTCATTTACTATGCATACCTAGGTTATTATTTGCAATATAGAGAAATTATTATAGACAGAATTCTTGTTTTTTTCCTTTTTTCTTTATTTAGCTTAACATAATTTTAAACATATTTCTGAAAGTTTGGGGGGTTAAATAACATGACTGCCATTGAGGCTAGATGTTACCTTATTTAGCAGAATGATCTCCAGTAAAAGTAGGTCCCTCAGAAAGGATGCCTGAGGATGAAACTTATGCAGCACGTGAGGCCGCCGCTTTCCCTTTAACTAACACGTGATTCTCCAGAGTCATTGGGCTAAGATTTTAAGCCTTCAGCTTCAGAATTACTGAGGCATAGCATCTTTATCAAATATGTAATGGGTGATACAGTTGATGTAAATAAAAAATGTAGAGATGATAAAAATAGTTGTTTTATATTTTAGGATATACTCTGATGCTGAGGTTAAACTTCACATCACTTAAAAACTACTTTAGATAAGAGCTTAAAAATATATATGTATACATATTCATATATGTGTGAATATATATATATATATGTCTATAAACCCATATGTACACTTGGAATATAGAAACTATATATCCAAATAAGTTTTTAAAGCTTACTTTTCATTCTTATACCCAAGGCCTACTTGACTAGGAAAAGAGGCTGCCCTAACACACTTTACACAAGATTCTCATCTGAGCAGCACCTCAGAAGCTCTGCCGCCATTAATGGGACAGTTATTAAAAACAAGTTTCTAAATTTTAGTATGGAGTTTCCCTTTTTATTGACGGGACAGTTATTATTAAGAGGTTTCTAAATTTTAGTATAGAGTTTTTTTTTCTTTGGGGAGTTACACTTAAAAAAAATGGGTCCAATGTTTTTCAAAAGTGAAAATTTGAAATAAGAACATGAAGAAAAAGGCATTATAATCTATAATCAGTTAACATTAAAGCAACTTCCCTCTTGCATTTTATTTCTAAAAAACTGAGGTAAAAGTTTGAGATTCAGTTTAAAGATAAGACAAATAAAAGCAATCATTTCAATTTAAAACTGCTCCAATTAGCTCAACCAATATCCTGTTTGTAAGATCCATCTGCTGTTCCTGGTTTGGTCCTCTCTAAACTGAAACGGGGGAGTGGTTCTGGATGAATAGAATCGCAAACGGAGCAACGGGGCACAGAAATGCTTGTTCTTGCTTCCAAAGGGACTGGATTCTTACAAGTTGGAATAGGCCTGAGATAATAATGGACACAGTTTGACTATATATTAACTTTTCTCTCCTTGGTTAAATAAACTTAAGTTTAATTAACTTGTGCCTATCTCAATTTGTTGCCATAACATTGGAAAAATTAAATGAAGATATTTTCTAATAGAATAGTTCTATTTTTCACAAGTTTTAGATCTTCTAAAAAGCATTTTTATGGCACCATAATGTAGGAAACTGCATCTGCAGGGAACTGACACGGTCAGGCCTCAGTTTACGTGATAAATCGCGAAGAGGCCTCCCGAGGCTGGCTCACTAAGCTAAACCAGGGCCTTAGTTCCGCCACCGCCACACGCTTTACTTTTCCTTTGCAGCACGATGCCACACACTGCGTAAAACTGTATGTTTTGCACGCAACTATTTGTCTGACACCCACTTTTCCGACTCGATTCTAAGTTCCACAAGGGAGGGTTTGTGTGGATGCTGATCACCAACACTTGGCGCGGTGCTCTGCACGCTGGAGGGCTGTGATAGCATTTTTTTTTCCATGAGTGATTACTCCAATGGACGAAAAGGGTGTGAAAAGATTGGCAACATGCTAACAGGAATTAACAACTGATTCAAATATCCTATAAACAGGATTTCACTGAGCAAGGTGCGGAGTGAACGTGGGCACAGTCTAGTAAGGCTGAAGGCTGAGCAAGAGGTTGCGCCCGCTGCCAGCACTCAACACCTCCACCCCAGCTTAAAGTTTGCATACTGGGCAGACAATGACCACAGCCAATATTTGGTGTCTGAACAGAGGGCAATTAAAGACTTAGTGATTAAAGAGTACGTACGTTATCACTCTCATTACTGACCAGGCTCCGAACATACTGTCCTTGTTCATAGACACTGGCTTTGGATAAAGGTCTTCATTTAAACTCCTCCCACTGACAGTGGGCAAACAAACTCACCCTTCGGAAAGACGGGTTCACTTTTCCCAGTCACTAAGGCCTACCTAGCACTGCTTCAGTGTTGTAAAAATTGTATCCTACTGCTGTGAAACTTTGTGGAGGCAAGAAAAAGGAATGGAAATTGCTGTAAAATTACAGCAAGACATTATTATGGTGCCACAAATGTTTTCCCTGCATATACTTTAATTAAGCCTATAAGTACATTTTGCTCAAGTCTTTTAGGCAGATTTACATTTCAGCAGTCTTTACCATATGCCTGGTAATATGTGTATGTGTATGTGTATGGACAAATGTTTATTTTTATTTTAGAATGTTTTGTAACAAAACAATGCTGGTCCCCAGTACACTGTCAAAGCACAGAGCATCTTCATCATTTTGCCTTTTCCAGACCTGCTGTTAGACAGGCTTTATTAAGGACACTATTAACAGCAATTTTAAGTCCAAATTGAAGTGGCACCTCAGAAAGAGCAGCTAACTATTCCGGGGTTGCGCGTATTTGCAGTGATGTGATAGCAGAGATAATGTTAGGTTCTTCATTATACTCTCTTTTGCTCCCCTTTTTGAATTAGCATCTCATTCAAAAAAGTGGCTGTTTTCTCAACACAGAGCAATAGTCTGACATTTTCCACTACTGTGAACTTCAGCTTCTCTTGTTCCTATCTACTACAGGAGCCAGAAGTTTGCTTGCAAATTCTTAAAACTATTTATAGTACAGGAAGAGATCATGTATATGGAAATATTGACAAAAAATACAATTTCAAGTTTAATTATAATCATAAAACGAAGTTTATAATTCAGTTTGCTATTGTTTTACATTAAAGGAGAAAGTCAGATTTTGATAAAGTCTCCTACAGTAGATGGAGATAATCTTAACTAGTGAACTAAAATATTGTTGACTATCTCAAGCCTTCTTTATAAATCAATGAAATTAGCAAGATGAAAAGTTTTAAACAATATAATATGGTCTATTGTTAGTCTTTGTTTTTAATAAGTGCTTATTCTTAATTATTATTATTATTATTATTTTTTGAGACGGAGTCTCACTCTGTCGCCCAGGCTGGAGTGCAGTTGCGTGATCTCGGCTCACTGCAACTCCGCCTCTCGGGTTCAAGTGATTCTCCTGCCTCAGCCTCCCAAGTAGCTGGGATAACAGGCGCCCACCACCATGCCTGGATCATTTTTGTATTTTTAGTAGAGACGGGGGTTTCACCATGTTGGCCAGGCTGGTCTTGAACTCCTGACCTCAGGTGATCCACTCGCCTCGTCCTCCCAAAGTGCTGGGATTACAGGCGTGAGCCACCGCACCCAGCCCTTAATTATTATCTTAAGTTTTAAAGATTATTGTTTTTAACCTCTGAAATTCTCCCTCTGGGCCAACACACAAATACTTTTGAGAAGTTATCTGAATTCTACCTGTTAACTTGAGAGCATACTGATTCAGGAATGCTTTTCCTGTTAAAAAAAAGAAAACAAAACAAAAAACCAGGGTAGACTATGAGGGAAAAACACAACGTCGGCTGCCTTCTGAGACTCAAAGCAAATAACACAAAGACATCAAAATGCAGGAGTTGCGTCCCTTCCTGCGAGTTCGGATGCACCCCTCCTAGAAGCGCACTGTCTGCTATACCCATCCTAGAAGCGCTTTCTCTTTCATCACGGGTGCTGCAAAATCGAAACATAGCTACAGAGAAGATAAGAGCGAATATCGCCCTTTCTTCCTCTGAAAGGGAAAATGCTGGTTATCCTAGAGCTGCATGTGAATTTTACAAACATTTACTAGAACAACCAACTCTTCAAGCCTTCAGGCTCTATCTGTTTAAACCAGTGAATGGATAATTAATAGCAGCCTCCTTTTGGGGTTTTGACTAGATTGCCAGATTCTGCACAGCTAAGGTCTTCTTGCCTCCAACTTGCCTTCCTGAGCCGTGCTCATCAATACATCGTCTTACAGAAATGAGCATGTTAATTAAGCCTTCTTGGCAAGTAACTGCATGTTTTCTTTTTTTTTTTAAGATCTTTTGATTCTTTATATGAATGTAAAATAAAGGTTGCTACAGCACCATTACTTTTTTTTTTTTTTTTCTCTAATGGCACAGAATTTCTTTAGTAGGAAACTAAAGGCCCACTTCTAGGGTCAGAAGAACATTGAGGCTTACAAAATTCCCTGATACATCCATGACATTTTTGTTATAATTTATATATCATACAGAAATCAACACTTAATTTCAAGATTATCAGCAGTCTTGTGCAGAATACAATTGTTCTATCTCAACTGATTCTAACATAGGTACACATTATTAAACTAAAAATTCATTCACATACTAACATTTCTACATTATTAATTTCAGACAAATGGGTTGAAAATAAAGCAGGGCTGATGTTACACTAAACCATAACCAGACTGAGTATTTACTTCTTTCAGGTAGGCAGTTTTGCAATAGATAGAACATGCAAAATACAGGTCAGGGGCCAAACTTATTCAGTCAATGGCTGCTATTAGTTCCCATATAAATGGAGAAGTAACGCATTTGAAGAATCTTCTGTAAGTGCATAATGGATCAGACATTTTTAAAAAGTCACTGTGTGAAGGAGTTTGGACCCAGTTAACACACTCGCATGCTTTGTATAGAGGTGCTTCTTTATAACAGCTTTTTCATTACCAGAAATCAACTTCTTTGATGCACGCAAACTTTATTCATTTTGTCACTAATATGATTATTTATAAAGAAAACCCTTTCATGGATAATGAAGAAAAAGTCTTATAAAACAAATAAACAAGCAAGCATTCAAGTAGAATTAATTAATTATCAAAAAACCCCAAAAAAACAAAAAACAAAAAAAAACAAAAAAAAACCAGAGCCACTTACAGGGCTTGATGGAGTCTTTGGCCAGCCTGGGCTGCTAATGCTATCACTTTCATCTCCATGAAATGAGGAGATGCTAGCAGAGCTGGGGGACATTGGGGAAGGGACTGGCAGGTTGCCTGGGGTTGGGGGCTGAGAAATACCCTGAGAGCTGTAGCTATCCTGTGGTAGAGGAATAAAAAAAAAAAAAATGACAAAGGTAGGGCAAACTTTATTTAAAATAACGAAAAGTACATCCACTTTAACAAACTAATTTTTTTATATATATTATATATATATATATATATAAAGACATGTACAAACAAACACACAAAACCACACATAGATAAAGGTATTAAAACAACATTCTTAATTAGTATAATTGGGTAAGTCTGCTGGATGCTGGAGAAGGCCAGTACGCCACCATGCTTACTTCAAGCTTACATGGAATGCTAAGCATGGGTTACCCCTTATGAAAGAAAGAAAAAAAAAAGCTGTTCACCTTATTTATCAAATAAGGCAGGAAAGCAAAATATTAAGTATGTTGTTGTTGCTGAGGCGGCCAAAACAGGAAGCTATAAACTGAAGGCAGAGAAAATGGCTGCAAGTACCGAAACCAGGCAGGACCCCTACTTCTCCCCACCCCGAAGCATTTTTCTTAGGTGGGTCTTGTCCCTCCACCCCTCTCCCCCAACCGTGAGTTAATGCCATAAGAACTAGTAACTTTCAGATCCACACCATGAAGGGGCTGGGGAAAGAAAAGAAGACTACAAACATGTTGCACAAAATGAAGGCATGCAGAGGAGACCAAATGAAAAAAAAAGTGTCGGCCAACACCAGTGAAGAGAGAACGACATGGCAGCTTTTTGCTAGGCAGACCCCACACCGCGTGCAGAGGCGGAAGGAAGTACCTTTGACTTGCTCTCGGGCTGTGGAGTGCCTTCTTCTTTGCCATCTGCTTTGAGAGGCAGGGGCAGTTTGGATTCACCAGGAGACATCATATCTGCAAGACCCATAGATGCTAATCGAAAACAGGAGAAAGAGTTTAGGATTATACGTGTGATTCGCCAGACTGTACTCCTGCCAACACAAGCTACAGAGTGAAGCAGGAGGCCCTCGCATTTCCCTTGAAGGAAGAAAAGAAAAAAGAAATTGTAATGGGGAGCATATTAATTTCTGAAATGCAAACAGCACCACATTCTGGCAAAATCCTTTTTTATCTAAAAAAAAGGGCAGTCATTCTGTGTGCTTAAGACCCACACCACTGAAGGTCAACTTACATCAATATTATTTTTTCAAAATTATTACACCTTTAAAAGAGTAGGCAACAAGTGGAAATAAGGCAAATGTTTAAATTACTAATCAGGAGTTGGAGGCAAATGCTGGGTGTGCATATTTTTTACCTAGGTACCAGAGGATTTAGCGCCTTCTTAATTTCATAGGTGCAAATAATCTATAGTTTGCAAAATTATTTGACATTTCACAGTGTTTCTTTTGAAAACCTTATCTATTGCATGTGGTCTAGTCAACAATAAGGGAAGACAATCACAGCAGATGGCTTCAAAAACAATATAATTAAAAAACATTTTTGAAGGAAAGGATTTCTGATTACTTTGCAATTGTGCTGGGATCCTTTCAGTCTGTCTGAGAGCCTGTGGTCATCAACCCTTAGAGCAGCTCAATGCCCAGGTCAGAGGCCCACAGCAGCTCCAGAGGCAACACCACTTTTTCTAGCCCTACGCTCAGAAATCCAATCAATTCTATCTAGGCTTTAGCATCAAAGGTTCACCATAGAACAACTGATTTCTACACATTCATTGCAGATACCAGTAGACATTTTCAGGTTAAAAATATGGGTTTAGATTTCTTTTTAGTGGAAGAACAAGGCTAGAATAAGGAATCAGTGTAGCTATCCAGGGAGTAACAGCTGAATTTCTACAGAACCCCACTGTGAAAACCATCTGCGCAACACTGGGCTGCAGGGGCTGCGAGTGAGGCACCAACCAGATGTTGAAGAGTCAGAGTGAGGAAGAGAGGGAAGGAGAGAGAGGGGAGAGAATGATGAGCCTTACACATGAGTGGGAAGAAGCAGAAACCAGGCCTATTTCAAATGAAAATAAACCTGAGGTTTGATGAACAGGGCCCATTCTACATTCTGCAAATGGAAGTGCTGGCTCAACCATGGCGGGACACATGTAGCGTAATGTGCCAAGAAAAAAAAAGCTTTAAAAAAGGCTCCGCAGATTGCCCACTACAAAATGATTATTGCACATATTCATGTATTACTATGTTTTAGAAAATAATTAGTTTTAATTACAGCAGTGAGAGAGTGAGCAGGCTCTGGTGAATTAGCTGGCAAGCTTTGTGGTGCTAATTTGCTAATATCGTTAGCATCACTGCAGGTTGAGACCACAGGTCCTGCCAAAAAAGCCTACTCTGCCACGTGCCCATGAGTTTACATCAGCACACTCAACAATACACTTTGAAATCCCGTCTTTTCCACGGGCACACTGGCTTGTTTTTCAAAGCCCATTTGCAGCCCAGTCAGTCCTTAAAGTCATCACAACACACACAAATCATAATTGGGATGTTTTTCTTTTTTTCAAATTACTTTCAATACTTAGACTTTAAGAACTGGAACAAAAAGCTTTTTCAAGTGATGCAGCTGCAGAGAAAAATCTATTGGGATCAGCTAAAAATGCTGTTATTTTTGTGAATGTGTGAAACCTCAAGCAGCTGAGAGATATTACACCGCGAAGACCGCCTTGTTCAAAGCAGCGGATTGGACTGCTTCCACGCAGTTTTGTCTCTGGGGTCTAACGAGATATGAATTAGTAAACCTGTACATTAAAAAAACACCCTTTTCAGAAGAATAGAAGGATAAAAAGAGCAGGATGAGTGCGGAAAGAGGGGCTTATTTATGCGAGTCCACATGTCCTGGCTAGTTGATTCAGAGTGGGTTCAAAGGAATGACAGCCAAAACAATTCCAGAGAAAGTGGTAAAGTCATGGGCACATGGCTTCTGTGGCATCGAGCTTCTCCAATGGTTTTAAGTGGTAGTTTTGTCAGTATTTACAATAAATTATGTATGAATATTATTTTGAAGGCAGGAATAGTAAGATTCTATTTTACGCATTAAATGTGTTAGCGTACACAAAAGCAACTTGTAAGCATACAGAACTAGGCCAATATGTATTATGGAAATTACTGACAATTTACACTGATTTGAAAATCAGACTTACATGAATATAAACATATTGTTGGTCTGAAATTCCCCAAATTTCTTCATTCTCTATTATATATTTTAAAACAGGTATTTTGGGTGTGCAAATAGAAAAATTATCAAAAGTGGCATTGTTCTATTACTTTGAGAGATAAATAAGGATAGAATTTAGAGTAATAAATAGTTCTATTTACTATTTCTACCTTATAAAATGTTTTATTTTACTAAATGGATCAGAAGGTCTTTCCTTACTGTGGTTTTTACTATTCTTTTTATTTAAATGCTTATTTTTGACTTCTTACCAGAATTCTCAAGGAATCACTGAAACGAGCCATATGCCTCCCAAGGCAATGGGACTCCAGGGGCACTGTTTTTTCTCCTTTCCCAGAAGAGAAGGACCACGACCATTACAAGGACGTGTTAAATCAAGGCACTGTTCCTTCTCCTGTTGACACGAGTAATCCAGTATGTAAAGTTCAGACATAAAAAGGGGCAGTAAAGAATCTGTGACTGCAGAAAGTGCTGCCTGAGCACTGTAAATACTTTTCAAGCACCAGCCTCTGGCTTTACCATTGAAATTTAAGAACTAGAACGATTTCTTACAGTAAGTGTGGGTCAAGGTCCTAAGGCAGCTATTCCACAATGGATTTAATATATTCAAAAGGAACGTAAAGAACATATGACATGAGTCAAACCCAACTTCAACACTCATGCCTGCTTTCTTCCTCTTCCTTTACTCAGTCTCCTCACAAGTCTGCAAAATCATTCCCAGAAGATGGTGAAATAGGTCAGAAATGCACAGTTCTTTTCATTTCATGGTAATACACCAGATTGCAAAATATTTCATTTCTTGTTTTTGAAAACACAGAGGGCTGATCTACGTATGTATATCCGTGGATGTTCATGACTATGTTTACATGTGGCAAGACAGAAAGTCCACCGTGAAGGTAACACACACAGGATCTAAGAAGGGCTCGGGAGATGCATTGCTCTCATTGGGTACGCAAGGCCCTGAGAGCCCTAACTGGGAGAACCCTCCACGGCGCAGGGTGGAGCCAGCAAGCACGCTGGAGGCCCTGCATATCCCGTCATTGCTATCAGCGCCCCCTCCACACTGTGGCCACCCCCAGCACACTGGCCATGCTGGGTGGCTTTCCAAGGAAAGCAGCTCCCCCAGCCACCTACAGAGTCTGGAGCCGTCCACATACTTTGGCATAACCTCAGGATATATTTTCCCCCAGTTTAAGAGATTTGGTTTTCATAACTTATCAAAACCCTTTTATCAAGTCCTTTGTATATGGTGGGAGGGCAGCAATTCACTTGAAATCATTACCTTAGAGCAAGCATGCAAATGAGCACCCCAGCAACCTCTACAAACAACCCGGACAACCAGCCCCTCGCAATGGTGCTGAAGACCCAAACCTTCCTTTGTGAGAGACCCTGAAGTCCCAAGACAGAAAACAGTGATCCAGCTGGAAGATTGATATTCTAGGCGTAGTTTTATGGATCTTTTCTTTTTTTTTCAATTTCAAAGGAGCAAATCATCTGGTAAACAGCTAATGCCCCACAAAGCTGGTGGCAGATCTGCCAGGAGACTGTTGAGCAAAATACCTCCACATTGGCGCTTCTCAAACTTGAGCTTGCATGCATGAAAACTACCTGCGGAAGTGGTCAGGGATGCGGATTCCTGGACCCACCTCAAGAATTCTGAAGGGACCCCTGGAATCGGTAGTTTTAACAAGCACTGCAGGAGGTCCGGAGGTAGGACGTTCTCACTTTTTGTGGTAGTGTGACTGCCTTTTTCTTTGTAAAGGCCTACTGGAGCAGGTATACCCTGTACTGGCAGGGCATTAACAGGACACTTTGCATTTGGGACTGAGTGGTGCTAGGTTAGCAGAAGGACTCACTTCTGGAATGTGCCCAGGGCTCTCTGTGAGAAAGCCTGGTTCCAGCGGCACATATGGCCGCTCCTGTGCTATTTATAGGTGGCAGTAGGAGAAATGCCCTACATTTTGTAGAGCAGCGTCTGGTGAGGCAAACTTAGAACCACAGATGGGAGATATATTTTTTGGAATTTAGATGTCCACTTTAAGATGACGGTTTATATGCAGACAAGTGCAAATGACTAATGAATATTATAAAACTCAACACAAATAAGTAAAACCTAACCAATCACGCATGTATTGTATTACAGTGTATTTAACAAGGGTATACATGATTTGTAATTTTGCCCACAGTAATACATAATTCTAACCTTTTAATCTAAATAATTGAAACAAAACAAAACCAAAAAAGCTCTTTAGAGGGAAAAATTCCCACTGCTTACCATCCTCCTTCCCTTGGCATTTTAAGTGAAGAAATAGTTGTCACATTTATACTCACACTGACTCCATTTAAATAATTACTTGCTCACTGAAGCCTGTAACAATTTGTCACTACACAGGAGGATTTTTTTTTGGCCCCGTACACTGCCTACAACACAGTTGTTTGAACTCGGCGAAGAGGATGCTGGAATGCCAGTTGCACTGGCTGCTGAGGTTCAGAAAATTCCACCACCAGACCTGGCCATCATTTATACTGTCTTCGCCTTCTCCGAAAGTATATTTTGATGGAGAAATGCTTTGCTGTTATCACTGGTAATTTATCTCCATAGGCCCAAACCAAGGAGACTGAAGTGATGGTGATCCCACCATTTCTGGCCCATCTCTTGTGCAGTCAGGTGGACACTCCCGCATCCTGACGCTCACAGAGGCTGTGCTGTAATGCTCTGCGTCACTCCTGTCTCTCTGAGAGATCAGAACGCAGTAAGAGCAGATTCACGTGTACCTGCCGCTAGGTGCACAGCCAATGCTAAATGGCCAGTCCTCCTCTGTTATGCATTTCACTTAATCAAAGTGGGATAAAATCAGATCAATGTGTAGAGGAAAACTGGATGTTTAAATTATTAAAAATTCAATGTTTCAAAAGGTACAATGCAGTAAAAAATACACTACCACCCCATACAAAAGATCGTGAGGATGGATGGCGTTTCACTGAACAGATTTCCTCTGTACGGAATAATGAATAGCTGAATTATCTGAATAATAAGAACAGAAAGAAACCCTCTCTGTGAATCTCCATTAAGCTGGCTATTCCTTAGGAATACATAAATCTTCTAAGGCAGGGCACTGTGCCATCTGCTTGTTGCTGGTTGTTTTTGTGGCTCTGGGGTCCAAAGGAAGAAGGGGAAAATGAGCACTGCTGATATTAGGTGAAAATTGATTGTGTGGTTTCAATGCTCTGAAGTAATTTTATTCCAGCAAGTCAGACAAAACATAGTATGTCACGACCCAATACTCTGTTACCTGGGCCAGCACTGGTTAGGGAAATTAGGGAAAGAAGAGGCTTCCAGCTAACAGGCTGTTTTGCAAGCTTTTCACCTTCATCTCGAATGTAAAACATCCACCAAACTGTGATGGAGAAGCACTCAATGCAGCATCAGGAAGGGCTATTTTATTTATTTAAAAACCTTCATTTTTACCACTAGTTTCTATATGTTCCTCTTTCACAAATCTTTCAAGAGAAGTCATCATGGAATGTCACCCTTCAATTAGGTCCTAGAAATCAACGACACAGAAGCTCAGACAGGAGGCGAGCCCAGCCTCTTACTGGCTGTTCTGCCTGACAGAGAAACATGAACTTCTGGGGAGGCCTTTCAAAGACAGAGAGGCCAGAAAGGAGGTGAAAGGCAGAAGAAATGAAAAAATGTCATCAGAAAGAACCAAGGCTCTGGCTGTCCCATGCATTCCTAACGCAACACGGGGCATCACAGGATACACACTGGCTAAGCCACGCCCTGCAGTCTCTGAAGGAGGGAATCCTCCCGTGAGATCCATTCTAACATGTGATAGAGAGTAACAGGTCACTGGAAATACACATCACTTTACGTAAAAAGTGGCACTCGTTGTCTTTAGGTAGTTACAGAACCTGAGGAGGGGGTTCAAGGGTCTTGAAGAGTCTAAGATCATGGGAGATATGCACAGTTTTAGACACTCTCGATATTTTCCACACATTGGCTACTCATCCACTGCAATCATCAGGCATGACTTTTAAGAACGCTACTGTGGAGATTATAAAATGGGTTAAAATAACTAAACATCATGAAACATTTAAAACAGTTTCCCAATAGAGACAATCTGCACAGAGCATTTATGAAGCAGCTACTTCCGAGCATACGTTTAGAGGTGTTTCCCTAAATGTAAAAAGTACTTCAAACCCCCCTTGCTCTGCCCTTCCAGCGACTTCCCCTGAAATGTGAATTCTTAATGTTTGTCTCCACCACTACCAAATGGTGAGAATTTGAGGATCTTCCAATACTAATAATTCCCAAAGAGAAAGAGAACTTAGTGTGTATATTTAACAATCTCCGATAATACTTGAAATATGTCCACTTGTTATACAAACACAGATTGAATAAAAATAATTTACATAAAATATAATGTAATTCTCAAGTCTTAAATAGATGGAGCAAGTTTCTGAGAAGCAGAAAAGTAGTATGATTCCCACTTTCGCCAACTGATCCACCTTCTCGGGCCGTTTAGGCAGATTCACTGGTGGAGCCTAAGAGGAGGAGAGGGGAGCGAGAAGGGCTGAGGAGCACAGAGCTGCCAAGGTTACCTGCCGAGCTGTTCACCATGGCGGGCGCCATGCTGTAGGGCGGCGCCTGCGTGTTCATCAGGCTAGAGCTGTTGTTCATGGGCTGGCTGTAGGGAGAGCTGGAAGCCATAAGTCCACTCTGGTTCATGCCGGGGAAACTGCCTTGCCTACAGGAAGAGAAAGCACAGCACACATATACCGACCATGCACATTAGCAGCGGTTTGCCCTGGCAGTCATTTCTACTAATGCATTTATGTAAGGGGCGGGGCTATAACTTTTCATGTTTGTGTAAAACAGATTATTTCCTGGAAAGAAAGGCTGAATTCTATTGCTGGGTAACTCTTTAATACACCCCTTTACAATTCCAAATATTACAAGTTCTGCAAATAAATTACACATTTTTAATCATGTCAAGTGTTCCAGGTTATTATTTATATAGAGGAATATAAGCAAGAAAGGGGGAACTTGAAATAAGAACAGGAATTACAAAAGCAAGCAAAATTAACTTCTGACTATTAACACTACTTAGTATCCTCACATAAAAACCCAAAGGTTAAGAAATGAAAAACAAATGGGCAGTGTGGGAACGTTTTTTAAAAAAACTTCTTTGACCTAAATTTTCTGATATAATGAATATGGGAGAAAGCACTTCCAAAAATCTCCCCGACCCTACTCTTTAACTTTGGTAATTAGGTTCTATTAAAAACATACCAATTTCCCTACATTAAAATGCCACAGTAGACATCAGACTTCCACTTCTTGTTTGTTGGGCTTTTTATGTTACAGAGGAGGATGGGCACTTAGATCAGCTGCACGTGTCCCTAACATGCAGTCGCCCGTCCCCAGGGTGGTGCAGACCTACGAGGCGGTCTTGGTGACTTCGTCTTGTTAGTTTTGTCTTACGCTCTGTCAGACTTCTCTTCACTCTTGCAAAGAGGTCAAGAGTATTCTCTGATTTGAAGCAGATAACTGTCACACAATGTCACTTCTCTGACTGTTGGTAATGAGATGGGGGAGAGGGGGAGAGATTTAAACTGCACAGTGGTGTAGAGATACCAGGGAAAATTACAATGCCCTAAAAACAAAACTGATAGCAAGGTGGCAAAAATGTCAAAAGAGTCCACCATTGTAGTCAAGCTTTTCTTACGTAAAGAGCATACCTTTAAAAAATTTTTCAAAGTTTTGGCTAGTCATGTTTAATCTTAGGAGTACAAGCTAGTTAGAGGGGTACAAATCCAAAGACACCCTGCCTATCTGTTCCAAATTAATTACAACCCCCTCCACCACCATTAAACTATCACTTGGTATAAAAGTTGACATTTAAAATGAGATCCTTTAAAAGATTAACAGAAATCTTATTTTTTTATTTTTATGTTTTTTGAGACAGGGTCTCATTCTGTCACCCAGGCTGAAGTGCAGTGGCGCAGTCTTGGCTCACTGCAACCTCTGCTTTTCCAGGCTCAAGCGACTCTCCCGCCTCACTCTCCCAACTAGTTGGAACTACAGGTGTGAGCCAACAGCATGCAGCTAATTTTTGTATTTTTGTAGAGACGGGGTTTTGCCATGTTGCCCAGGCCTGTCTCGAACTCCTGAGCTCAAAGCGATATGCCCACCCAAAGTGCTGGGATTACAGGTGTAAGCCACCATGTCTGGTCCATAAATCATTTAAAAAAATATATACTGTTCCTTTTGTGTACCTATTTTCAGTGGACTCAACTGAAAAATCTCTGTACAAAAAGTTCAAACATGGACCATCTGCAAAATCAAGCTACCAAAGGCATAACTGGTCTACTTTAAATATTAGACAAACTAGAGAAATTCTGTACGATCTAATGCTCCATGATGGCTTGGAAATAACATTGTTAGAAGCTGAATGATTCTTAGATATGAGGGTGGCTCAGGGAGAAATGGGCGTTACTTTAGCCTGCAATTCTTAGCTTCCTGAGGGTCCACTTTGAATAACTGCAGACTGCTAAATCAGAATTAGAATACCCCTTGGAGTTCATTAAGAACAGATCTGAAATCATCTAACAGCTTCTGATTAACCTCTAGGTCATCACATACTCATGCACACAATTGTACAGTAGCTATAAACACATCCCTATATGGTTCAGGGCTTTACATCGTCTTGCAGAGTGTTGGCATTAACTCAAGTACCTTAGAAGTATCCCTTCTGAGGTGTTCTTCAAACAAGGGACAATTGAGCATTTAGGTAACTGCTTCCAAAGTGGCACCTGACGGGACTGCTCTCAGTGTCTTAGCAGACAATCACTGAAGAGCACCTTCACTTGTAGACGGTTATGTTTTCTGGAAGGCTACTTCCATGTCAGTGACTACCTCCAAGTCACAGCCAATTCTGGCCCATTCTCCAAGATGCATTTTAGTGGCCACTGCTCTGTGATGGCTGTCCTCGTCATCCTTCCTGAAAGTAAGCCCTGCCTCTCCACTTAGCTTCATCTATGCCTTTTGTAGCACTGAGCTCTTTCTTTTGTATGTTAAAATAATTTATGCATGTCTTGGTTCTTCTAGGTACTGAAGCCTCCTGAGAGGAGGATCTGGGCCTAATTAATTCCTTGCACATGAGAGTTACTAAAAAAAAAATATAATAAAAATTAAATTGTTAAAGGGATGAATTACTACAGAACATTTTTATTCTTGTAAAAAGGCATTACAAAGATGGTCGCCTTTTCAAGCTTCTATTAAATTTCGTCTCATATATAGTGTAACTAACGTGTATGAAACTAATGGTTCCTTGAGACACTTGTTTATACTAAGGTAAAAAGAATCAGAATAGAAAATCCATCAGGCAAATGACTGAATGAAGTAACCATGCAACCCTCATCTAGGATTTCTCCCCCAGGACAGCACTGTCCATCTTTAATCACCAGAAGATGATGAAGGCACACGCTACAGGTTTTAAGAAACACCTTTAAACTAACAATGACAAAGAAATAACAAAGACTTAAAGGTCCATGCCTTGGATGTCAGTTGCTGGTTATAACGGTCCTTAATCAAAGCACATCTGTAGTTTTAAAAGTTTGGTTAAAAAGCCAGGGGTCTTGACTCTGTCACTGGAGTTCTGGGAGCTCTGGTCCTTTGGATTTCAGTTTTTACAACTGAACAGGGAGGGGCTGGTAATGATAGTGACAGTAATTTATTAAGTATTTACCGCATGCCTGGTGCACATTCTAGGCATACACATTTAATGTTTTAGATTCCTGGAGGAAGGTAGGTGGAATTATGCTTATATATTAATAAAGGCAATAAAGATCAGAAAGGTTAAGTAACTTGCCTTAAGTCACACAGCTAGTAAGTAGCAGAAATAGAATTCCCCAAACCTACTATCAGTGCGGTATACTACACTTCTTTCTCTATGGGACTCTAACACTGCTAACACTCAGTGAGACCAAGTGCCTGGCTCCTGGCAGCCTGCTGCACCACGCCTTTCCATCTGTCTGGTGTATGGACCTGCGGTTGTACAAAGATGACAAACCAGAGGGTGTAAACTCTCCGGGAGTCCTGGAATACAGGCTTCAGGGAGGTGGCCACAGTGAGGGGTAGTGGGAGACATGAATACAACAGCTCCCTGGACACCTGCTGCAGGCCTACTGGGCCTTCAGTGCAGGAAATGAGTCCTCCCAGGAGCGCAGGCCACATGTGGCCAGGGCAGAGCAGCGGATGCCTGTCTGGGTGGGGAGAGCCAGTCTTTCACCATTGCAGAGGAAATCCTATTTGCTCTTGCTTGAGACACTACTGCCAAGAGTCTTGGTAATTTTGAAGAAGCAACATGGGCCTGATACCAAAAGAAGGCTCGCACTGCACGCCACTGATTTTGGTTAGTGGAGACAGTGGGCTCTGTGGATGGACTCCTAAGATGGCTGCCGCCCTAACTAACCCAGCACTCCTGCTTAGCGTGGTGTTGCTAACCTAGGAGGAGTCTGTGGCTCACAACAAAAAGCTCCTTGTTTGGTGGGGCTGAAAATACAATGCCCGAGACCACAGCGACCTGGGTTCCGAGGTGACCTCAGCAGCGGCTGGGTCCTTCCCAGAGCAGCGCTCCCTGGCTGCTGAGCCCCTTCTGACCAACGCAACATTTGGGCGCCTCCAAATGAACTAGGAGTGTGAAGAAGTAAATCACTTGCTTTTTTCAAAAGCAACAAAACAAAAACAGCCAAAAACACGAATTGAAACGAGCAGAACATTTCCAATGTGAAATCCTACAGAAACCTAAGCTGTACCCGGAAAAGCAAAGCCTCCCCCGGGACCCTTGGCCTCTGGCTTCCAGGGGGCCTGCGGGCTTCATGTCTGTTACAAAGGACAGCTGTCCTAACTCTGCAGATGCCGAGTCCATGGCTGTAGAAATGACTGCCTAGGAACATCTCGGGGAGGGGGGTAAGGAAACAAACATTTACAATAATTCAGTAGATGCACACTGTAGGGGTGACCCTGGTTGGGTGGTGCTGACCCCAGACCCCAGGATGCCGAGTGGCACTGCGCTCGCCTGGGCCAGGGTTAGACCATAGCACCGCTCCCTCCTTCTCTTAAACGGCAATGTTCAAATTGGGGAGTTATTACTTAAACATGCTGACCTGCGGAATAACCAGAAGAACTTTATTTAAATCTGCTTGGGACCAGAGGTATTTAAGAACTGTCATTCTATAAGCAAAGCCAGGTTATTACAGGGAGAATAATTGAGAAAACGGGACCTGTGAGTTTTCCCTACAGCACTCCTCGTTCCTGCCCTCGCGCTGCACATATACCCAAACAGCCTTTTTACTTTTTACTTTTATTCACTTTGGAGATTTCTCAAACATTACATATTCATATCCCAACAAAGGGCTGTCTTTGGAGAAAAAAGCCCAAAGCAAACACCAGTTTTCAAGCGACTATTTCCAATGGTTCAGTGTGAAAACAGAAAGAGGAATTATCGCTTCCCACTACAGTTTGCTTTCAGCAGTTAAAAATATTAGTATGAAATTTCATGCAGTACCCACATCTTTCTAAATATCTGGCTTTAAAGTCAACTACATTAAAATTTAAAATAATTTTGAAGCTTTAGAGAAGAATATTTAGGCCTTATCATCTTAGCAATCAACACTGTATTTTCTCAACAGTGACAGACGGTGAAGTGTGAGGTTATCTTTAAAATGAATGGGTTTCTGACACAGTTCTTTGGAGAAGGGTAGGGACACACAGAAGAAATGGAGACCCTGTGAGTGAAGCCACTTTAAAGTCCCATCCCAGTGGCAGACACGGGGGAAGCTCCAGCACATCCACTGCAAGTACCACCCTTGAGTTATGTTCGGAATGAGCATCACGCAGTGCACGCTTTATTGGGAAAATGAGTGTGAGTGCCAGGTGTACATAACTTTCTCTATACGGACTGTCACTGTAGATGTAGCTGGGTTATGAAGCCAGAAAAGATTGCTCACTGACAAAATAAACTAGGCTAACACTAAAATTTGGGGCACTTTATCACTTAAACCCAATAGTCATCAGAACCAGGACTCAAAACCTTGAAAAGCTTCAATTCCGGCAGTTTATTTCTAAATGTGTTACTTTATTCCTTTGGAGAGGATCCAATTGCGTACATAACATTACAGAGGATGCCCTATTTAAAATGTTTTATAAACACAAACTCTTCTCAAACATGTATCTAGCATCACTGGTGAAACAGATTTTCAACTCGAATTACATGGTGACACTTCCAAAGCAGTATTGAGAAGGAGAAACTCAGTTGAGATTATTTTAAATTTAATATTTTAAGAGGGAAAACCGCTATGTGCCCCACCCCCCGCCAAAAAAAAAATACAATCAAAACAGAAAATAAGACTGTCAAGCCCTGGTCAATTTTTGGTGTGGCTAATCCATCAGCAACAACTGTATTAGCAATTCTGGTGGCAAAATAATGTAATTTCCAACAAGCCAGTGGCTCTGGCTAGGAATCAATCCTGTGGCAGTAAAGTGGCATTTGTCTCATTAGACAAAAGACAAAGAATAGAAGTGCCTTTATTTAAAAATGCAGATTCCTGTAAAAATATATAACCATATGCTACTAAAAAAACAGATTCTACCCCTTTTGCTCAGGGAGACATGCTAGAAGTAATGAAAATTAATCAGAAATACCTACTGCTTAGTTGACAGTTATAATCATTTGTCCAAGATGAGTGTTTTAAGATAAGCATGGGAGAGGAATGAGCACAGCAGTGGGCCAAGACTAAAAACAAACACAACCAAAGTCAAACAACCAGGGCAGCGAGTGTGAAGCTGCGACCACATGCGTGGCTTGGAGAGGTCTGTGTGTTATGTGAGCTCACAGGAAGGCGAGCACAGAAAAAGGTCCCAAGGAAGGGATGATGTCCCCTCCATCTCTCAGATCTGAGGGATCAATCCACTGGAATTAACCAGGTGAGGAGAAGAGAAAAGAGAAACAGCAAATTCAAGGGCCCTGGGGCACCCAGGAGCCTCTCTCCAGAAGAAAATATGGTAGAGCAAAATAAGAAGTGAGAGTGGTGGGGGGCCAGGCTTATGGTTCTCTGGGTTTGGTCTTTATCCTAAGAGAAACAGGAAGACACCTGGGGTTTTTAAGCAGGAGCAATGGCATTAAAATATGTTTATTTTAAAGACACTGTTCTCTGACCGAGCTGGGAAGAACACATCGGAGGCAAGAACGAATGTGGGGCTGACCGTTACGAGACTGTTACCACAACCCAAGGAAGAGATGATGGCGCCTTGGAACAGGTGGTAGAGCACAATAGAGAGAGTTGAGCAATATCGTGGAGGTGAAACGGACAGGATTTGGTGATGAATTAGGTCCTTTGGGGAAAAGAAAAGTTGTGCCTAGCTGTCTCCTAGGTGTCCAGCTTGTGCGATGGGCAGATAATGGAGCAGTCACTGAAATAAAGAACATCAGGGGAAAGCGTGGGCTTAGTTTTGGACATGTGGACAGGGTTTGGCTTTGGACAGGCCTCTGAGCACCTAGTGTCACACAGGCAGATGGACTCTGAGGTCAGGAAGCAGAGGTTTGGGGTCATCTTTCCTCCCTATGCAGGAACCCCCTATATAAGACTTTGTGAGTCTTGTCTAAGTCTTCCTCCACTGGCGAATGTGACCTGTTTTCAAGGCAGCCTGTTCACTCAAAGAAAGCTTCCACGTATTCAATGCTAGCAGACAAGCTGGAGCAGCTACCACTTATCTTCCAGCTCCCTGTTAATAACTCCCCAAACCCTTTGGTGGCTTATATGTTTACATTTGATTTTCTTCCTTTAAGAATGGGCAAAGAAGAATATTGTTTTGCAACAGCTTTATGAAAGAGAACTTCTAAGTAAAGGAACAGTAGTTAACTTTGTCACCATACTCTCAAGAATAATCTTTTCAGTGGCTACGCCTTAGCTCTTCAGAACAGAACTTCTCCCTGGCACGTCTTTGCCTGGGCCTTTAAAATGTGGCACTGCCTACAGGGCCTCTTGTTTTCAAAGCATTTCTCCTGATTGTCTCCACATTTCTCCAAAGAACTGTATTTTTCACTCCTGCATCTTGGCGAAGCTCTTCTTGCTAAGCACTAAGGAATACTGCATATTCCAGTCTGGATTTCTTAAAAGCCTCTAACATCAGAAACATTTTTCCCTTTTGTTCATACTTCACACAGACTTCTCAGAGGGTTCCGACCTGTTACCAGCTCTGCTCCTGGCACTCTCTGCTGAAACGGCACCTGTTGTGCAATTTCAAGATTCAGCTCTTTCCTTTTTGCTTCAATGCAAGTAACCAGTTTTAGTTGTTCCTAAAGCAGCTCACTGATCTTCATCTTTTCTCTCAAAGCAACCAGGAGAACAAATAGAGCTCAAGGGTTCTGAGACGAGAGGTCTCCTTGTCAGGGTGTGAAGAAAATGCAAACACAGTGTTGTCTGGCTGCTTGAATTTTAGCAACTGATAACTAAGGAAGTTCTCTTCATCCTCAAAGTTGACTTTGGTTTGTTAAGCCCATTGTTCTGCTACTACAAACTCTTTCCTGGCAACCATACAAAAATGAACCTCAATACTGTGAAGGCATTTGGTTCAGAGATTCTGATTTCAGCTTTTCCCTGCTGATCCCCAGCACATGGGCTGCCTCAAGTGAACAGTGTGGATGAGAGCCACAGTGGGTAGCAGTGGGTCCCAAATCCTGTCTTTTCCCTGCAATGGATGACTCTCCAGAACTTTGGGGGTTTGGTATCATGTTGCATCCCACTGACCTCTGAGAAGATGTAAATGGCACAGTTCCCTGGTCTGGTGAAGCTAGATCCATACAGCATGAAAGAAACATTAGCTGCCATGGATGTCACCCACAGAGAGAAAGTGTCACCTCTACTGCATTCTACTTAAGGATCTTTACTTAAAAAGTTTATCTTGAGATCACAGTACCATTAAGAAAAGATCTCAGCTATTTCCAAGGAGGGCTATTACTTCTCAGTGCTAGGAATAGCCACATCCTTTATTCCAGGGCATCCCTTTCCAAGGTCACAAGGTGTAAAGGAGAGTGAACTGCTAATCCCAAAGTGGCTTAGCCGCCGAGGAGCCACAGGAGCAGAGTGGAGGGAGCAGGTCTCTTAGAGGTCTGGAGCCACACAGCCTCAGACACAGAGAGCTTATCAGCCCGACAATACTCGGAGTAGGTAACAATCCCTGGTGGACGAACCTGAGTTTTAGGAGTGCGAGGGTGAAGCATACATCTATCTTACATGCGTTCTATCTACCCCTCATGCCTTAATGGGCTTGTCAGTGGGCTTAAGAAAATTCATCTGGGTCCTGAGTTCTCCATCCTATATTATTGTGTCACAGCAATATTGTGTAGAAACCCCTAATAAAAAATGCACTTGTCCAGGAAACAGAAAAACAGTAATTTCTGATCTTTAAAAAATCCTCCTAAAAATTCTTGGAGATTTCCTGAGTTAACGGTGGCCTGGGCCACAAAGTGACTTAGTTTGGTAAAGCCAAACATTGTTCAGTTAGGGTTAAAATGTAGGCAAGGCTTGCAAGTTGAGCAAAGCTATAGTTCTTTATGTCCTCACCAGCCACTCTGCGCAGGACAGGATTCAGACAGGTTCTTACCTGGCAGGAATTTTAACAATTCAAAGTAATCCAGTACGAGTTAACTTTTAAAACAAGGGCCACAATCTTACAGGTTTCTGTCTGTGCGTTTTTTGTTATTATTATTATTTTTTAAGAGACAGGGTCTCACTGTTTTACTCCAGGCCAGAGTGCACTGGCACGATCCCACAACCTTGAACTTCTGGGCTCAAGTGATCCTCCCACCTCAGCCTCCTGAGTACCTGGAACTAGAGGTGTGCGCTGCCATGCCTAGCTCACTGTTTTCCACTTTTTGTAGAGACTGGCTCACTACGTTGCCCAGGCTGCTTGTGAACTCCTGGCCTCAAGCAATTCTCCTACCTTGGCAGCCCAAAGTACTGGGATTACGGGCGTGAGCCACTGTGCCCATCCTGTTTGGTTTTTTAAATCTATATAATGGCAGAAACGGAGTTCAAAATAAGAATGAAGACCAAGATTAAGAGGAATCCTAGCATCTTAGTGAGTTGCTTCTCATACTCCTTACTGCTACTAAGATGCCCTGTGACCCACGACACTTTCCAAACCCCAAGCTGCAATATACTAAGACACAGTCATAGCCTCTTCACCACTTACAAACTTCCTGCTGCCTTCAGCCCAAAACACTGTTGAGGTTATCAGATTTCAGGGCTGAGAAAAATTCACCACCTGCTGGTCATCGGCCTGAGACCTGGCAGGTGGGCATCACTCACCATTGCCACTCCTGTTGCACACATATAATTCCAAAGATGCCCGCCTTTCGTAACTCAGAACCGCGGGGGGTTGCTGGGCTGTGCTGCTAATGACGCCTAGTGATGGGTGCGCTCTAATGCTGGTTCTCGCTGTGACGATCCCAGGACATCTGGTGTGAGAGTGTGCATCTATGGGGGCAGGATGTTAACAGAGCCATGGAGCTGGAAGTGAAGACAGGTGGCATAGACAGTAGTGTGCGAGTCACTGTGAGCCATCTCTGAGTGAGCACAGCCACCAGCTGTGAGAGGGCCAGACCCAGACCCGGAGAGGGGAAAATCCGAATGAAGAGGGCAGGCTAGGTGTGGTGGGGAACTAAGTATTTCAGAGGATGAGGAGGATACTGAGGTCTGAGAGGAAGCAAAACGGCAGAAATCAAGACAAAGCATTTAGGAAGACACACTCTGCCATGATCAACAGATCGCCAGAGCCTGAGTCAGGGTCAGGTCGGCGCAGACTCGAGCTTCTGATGCCACACAGTGCTTCCAGTGCAAGCCCCGTTTGCTCCTCCCGCGATGTCCCTCAGGAAGGCCGCATAAGGAAGAAGTATCCGGAGCGCGCCTCCTAAACTCCCCCTCCACGCTGCCTCCATGCTCTGCAGTGGCGGTTATCTCTGAGGCCCCCCTCAGACCTGAGGTGGCTTCTACACCAGAACCACCAGAGGATTTTGGAGTTGAGGCTCCCACGCCTTGGCCCCGTGGCTGGGTGAGGGTGTACAGCGGCTGTCGAAAATCTCTGGGTGATGCTCACGAATGGCTTGGGGCACCTCCTGGTCTCTGGTCCCTCCCAGGTCTGCTGCACAGTTCATGCTGTGATTCCTTGGCTCTCATTAAAATTAAAAAAGAAATCTCTGATCCTTTTAGAATTAGTGTTTTACTACTTTTTGATTTGATGATTTATAAATGCACTTTATGGCTTCCATAATAGTTCTGTAATTCTAAAAGTTTTAACTGAAATCATAATCTTTAAATACTAACATAATAACATTCATTCAAATTCTAAATTTTGAAGAGAAAAAAGGGGCTAAAAATTAAAGCGTAGTATTTAGATGATAATGCAAAGGCTTACATTTAATTGCGGAAATAAAAACTCTGTTTAAGCCTTTGAAATCTTTTCTCTTTGTCTTTCAATAACATGACTTTTCAAATCATAGCTATTATGTTAAAACCTAATTGTCCAAAATCCAAAGGGCTGGATTCTTGGTTAATACAAATCACTTACTGCTCTTTAGCACATGGACCCCACTATAACTGGGGCTTGACACATTTTGAAGTTTTTTGCCCCTTCTCTTTGACATTTTAATGCACTATCTCCATTAACGTATTTCCACATCAGCAGCTCTTCGTCCATCAGCAGAATTGCATCATACTGGCTTCAGAGGAAAATAACACAGAAAAAGTGCCTTGCTGGCAAATGGCAACACAGGATGTGAATTATAGATACACCTCAATAAAGAACAGTGGAAGGTGTGTCTATGTGGGGTGCACATGAGGCACAGTACAAGCCACTGTATATCCAACAAGCCAGTCCAATTCATTTGCATTTGTAAATAGACCCAGCTTCTTCCAAGCAGAGGAAGGCAGCTAGTCACATTCTCTCACAAAACATTCAGCTCCTCCAACAGCAATACGGTGGGGTTACTACTGATCTAGCTACCTTATGGAATTTATTCACCCTGTTAATGAGTGGCTAAGATTTAAAAATAATCTCAACTAAAGTTCCCAATTTCCTAATTGACTCAACACAAAACACTTGAAAGCTAATTTCAGTGACCCTAGTTTTTGATATGATGTAGTATTAAAATGCAGGTCTACAGAATTATATTTGTGATATTCAGTATTAAAACTTCCCTTCTAGTCAAGAGTAACAAGACTTTTCAAATTAATTCATTTTACCCTTTTTTTATTTTTATTTTTTGAAATGAAGAAGTCTGAGACTTCTCCTTCTTCTGATGCTCAGTTAGTCCACCAAGGACTCTCTCAGGGACAGCAAAGGAACAGTAGCACTTATACCAGCATCATGTAGGTGTGCACCTTTATCCGTGTCAATATCACTACCTTCCCACTCTGCTCCCCCACAACTCGCAATTCGTACTTCAACAGCCCCACTCCAGTCCCAACAATGTTAAATGTCAAAGCAGTGTTGGTAAAAGCCTCAAACGGTGAAAAGGACAGAAACTCAAACCTGCCCTTGTGCCAGCAAGTAACTGTTACTTATCTCACAAGGCGCTTGGCTCTGGAAACAATCTAACTCGAGCTGCACGTGGAGTCTACACGGGAATGTGCAAAGCATGCATTTCCTTTTAGGTGCAGCAGAGGTAACGAAATTCAGATAAGAGGAAAAAAATCCAGATTTCAGTGCAAGAGGTGGAAGATCCACTAAGATACTCATTACTATTTGGTTTCTAGTAGCAGGATTGCCTTTAGATATGATGGAGAACAAAAATGAAGAGGTGTTTTGCAACAAAACAAAACAAAAAAGTAGAAAGAAGAGCAACAGGCTGGGCACAGTGGCTCATGCCTGTAATCCCAGCACTTTGGGAGGCCGAGACAGGTGGATCACGAGGTCAAGAGATCAAGGCCATCCTGGCCAACATGGTGAAACCCCGTCTCCACTAAAAAAAATACAAAAATTAGCCAGGCATGGTGGCAGGCGCCTGTAGTCCCAGCTACTCAGGAGGCTGAGGCAGGAGAATCACCTGAACCGGGAGGCAGAGGTTGCAGTGAGCCGATACTGTGCCACTGCACTCCAGCCTGGCGACACAGCGAGACTGCATCTCAAAAAAAAAAAGCAGAATAACAACAGGACCAGGTGACAGGGACCCCTGCTCCTGACTCAATGATCCTGAGTGGGTGACCCTGTAGGTCTTTGTTGACTCCACCACAAAATCAAGAAACAGAGGCTGGGTAACGTCTAAAACCTTCCCAGTTCTGAGATCTGATCATTCTATAATTGAAACTCTGTGTCCTTATGGAACCTCTTCTTATGAACATAGTATTATCTTAAAGATCCCTGCCAGAATTTTGACACAAACAATCTCAAGTCACTCAAGACTTGATCAAAATTTATATATGTGAGGTGCTAGGGTAGCAGGCCTTAAGGAATTAAAATCTGTTTGTCCATCTACCCCGGCTTAAAGATCTAGGGCTTGTGAGATCATTCTGTAAATTCAGTGAAATCATGCTTCCTCCTAGAGCTCATTTCCCAGAAAAAATTCTGGATAATGCTGAAATTTCCAAATCCACACATCAGTTGTATTTTGAGGAGCTGTCAATTGCTGGACATCACCAGGTACCATCTAGGACTAATAAAAGGATGTTAAGGCACATGGAATAACTGGGGGAAAGTTATTCTACCTGTGCACATCTGCACACACAGGCTTTAAACATAATGGATTCAGTCATTTAAAAAATGTTACAAGGTCAGGAGTGGTGGCTCACGCTTGTAATCCCAGCACTTTGGGAGGCTGAGAAGAGAGGATTGCTTGAGGCTAGGAGTTCATGACCAGCCTGGGCAACATAGTGAGAATCTGTCTCTACAAAAAAGTAAAGATAAAATCAGCCAGGTATGGTGGCACGTGCCTGTAGTCCCAACTACTTGGGAGGCTGAGGTGGGAGAACTGCTTGAGCCCAGGAATTTGAGGTTGTAGAGAGCTGTATTAAAGCCTGTGTTTAGCCTGGGATCCACAGCTATGCTCTTTAGGAAGTGGTAGGCCACAGTTCTTCCTAAGCTTCTGGCAAACTTTGGCTCACCTATGCTCAGGTAATGGCTCAGAATCCTCCAAAATGATGCTACAGAGAGCCATGAGAATTGATCTACAGCTGGATGCAACTCATTTGCCATTCCTGAAGCAGGCTTTTAGTAAGATCAGCTAGTATTTCCAACTCTCTGTTTCTTATATCTTCAAAAGTAAATTCCTTAACTAGCAATGCTTTAAAACTGTACACAACAATGCATTTTCAGATAAAAAGTGTATCAGTGTGTAGAAGGAGAAGGGTTCTGTACAGATATTACTTATAAACCATTAACTTCAAATGACTGGATATTACTGCACAGTGAACTAGTACCTGAACAAGAAGATTCACCAGATTCTATTGTAAATCCTCTGACGATCAAAATGAGGAATTTACTCAAAAGATAAAAAAGAAAAAAAATTAATCTGTTTCTTAATTTATTCAATGCAGCAGATCAATTTTACCTTCATACTGTCACTCTCAAAGAAATTAGTAAAACAGCTTCTAACCAGTTAAACTTGCATGTTTTTTCTCTCTACTATCTTATATTTGACCAGCTGAGAAAATCTGAAGCATAATTGCCCCAATCCTTCATTTTTACAACGAGCATTCTGTTGTTGTCTAATTGCAGACACACACTCACTCACGTTCCACCTTCATCATTAATTTGTCCTTTTCAGATTCTTCCAGGGGCTCTAGGTCCTTTGGGATTGTGCCTTGAGAAAGAAGTCATTCTGACAAGCTCTGTGAATCCCACACTATGCCATTTCTTCCTCTTCCAAAGAGAAACTAACATTTAGCAAACTAGCTTTTCTAATCGCCAGCCTAACTTCAACCTAACAGAGCCATCAATGGCGGAACAAAAACCAAAGCAAAACCACGAGTTTGCTGCAACGAGCTGTTAAATAAGCAAAAGCATGTTGAAAATCAGATTTCTCAACCCAGAGCACTAAAACATGTCATACACATGTTTTCTCAGATTCAAGCTTTTGCTTTTAAAAAAGGCACAACACAGGTTATGTGTATTGCGAAGTGAACAGAAGGAAGATTTAAAATAGAAATAAAACTTAACTTTTCTTTTTTTAGAAAGAATAGTGTAGACATAAAAGTTAAAATTCACAGCTAACAGTCACGGGGCTATGAATATGAGCCCTTGCCAAGTGTGCTTTATAAGATTTACATAGAATAACGCCAACATTTTTCTTTTTCTTATTTTTAATTAAGGAGGAGGTGTTGTACTCTAAGGAAGCTATCTGGATGCTGCTGGCTGAAATACAGATTTGATCTCCTCGTGCTGGTTAGCTAACATCGATTTTCTGCCCCAGTGGAAGAGATTTCACTCTGATGCATGCCATTTAAATTCATTTTACACAGCTGCTTAATGTGGCTTGGCAAGGCACAGCCAAACTAGCTTTGTGGGTCTAAAGAGGCCTCCGGAGTTGGTAAAAGGACAGATCCTATGGATTAGCTGCAGATGATGAATGCTTGCTTCCTCCGACTGTTATCTTCCTACTGACTCATGAATTGACCTTGAAGGTACCACAAGAAAGTAACAAAGAGGAAAAGACAATTTCCCAAGAATAAGCATGTTTGCCTCATTCTATATTTGTTATTTCACTTTGGGGATGATGTTTACAGAATTCTATATTTGTTGGTCCACATTTAGGGCCATGTTTACAGACTTTAGAACTCTCGATTCCAAAATTATCTTTTGTTCTGTCTAAATAAATGTAAATTGAATATAAAACTACTAAAAAGCTCTGTCAGGCATTCATAACCAGTAGTGAAAGCACAGTTCTGTAAGTTCACTGTTTAAACAAAGCTAGGTGATAGTTCCCTGTTTGATTTTAACCAAAGATGAGGCATGTCTCTACTAAAACTACCAAACATGATTAAGTCTGCCCAGGATGATAGCAATAATTTTTTTTTGCTTAGTAATTCACTCAATAATAATAGACTTTAAGAGCATTTACTAACCTTAACATGGTGACAGAACCTGATATTACATAGTTTTGTAGTAGGAAAGAAGAGATACTTTTTGTTGCTGTATGTAATTCCTGTGTTGAAATTGAGAATAATAAGGCAACACTGTGTTTAGAGAGAAAATTATCTGTTGGATTATTTTGTTGTATTTTCCTGGTGACTTCAATATTCTAATACTCGCTGGAGAACAAAATAATAGAAGTCTTTGGCACAGACATTTGCTTGGTGGTGATACAGTGAAATCCCTCCTAAGTGCTATGAATAGCCTGTGTCAGCTCAACTGCAGTGAGTCTCTTGTCAAATGAGATGCTGTGCTCTTAATTTGGGGGTGGGTATGGCAGCCGCTCACTGTAGTAGCAGGAATGATAATACAGTCATGAGAACAGCGCTGCACAACACAGGTTCCTAGACAAAACAACGACAACAATGGGGGAAATGACGCCAGAGTTGGTGACTTCATGTCTTCGACACAGATCAAAGTTTCTATTTCCCTCTCAGGCATGAAGGAAAGCAGCCATGCCGAAAGCCATGCACAGACAGGGCCTGAGGACGCATGCGGGTTTCCACCAAACGGCCACAGTACTGTTAATACGAAAAGGAAACGAAACAAACACACCAACAAAAATGGACGGAAGGACAACCCCCTCGGAGATGGATTTCCTGTTAGATGTTTTGCTTTCTTGGTTTGGGTGTTCCTTTCGTGGCCAGATGGCACGATCGTTAACAGTTTCAGAGAAAACGCCCAGGTCCCGCAGCAAGTCGGGGTGTGTTGCTACCTACCCGTACTGGTCAGGCTGGTGCACCATGGGAGCCTGAGAGTTGCCATAGTTGGGGTGCTGGGAAGAAAACATGGGGCGTCCGCCAGCCCCAGACTGGCTGGGATAAGCAGGCGACCTAATGTATGGTGGCCTAAAGTGGAACAGAAGAACAGCTTCTTGGGATTTGTTCTGATGCACAAGCATGAAGCCCTGTATATCTGTCACCCCCACACGTAGGTGCGGGGCTTACAGACCATGGAGGCAAGCTGACATACCCTGCATCCTGCTGCTGCCTGAGGGGCGGGGGGTACAGAAAATGCCTCTAACAAAAGGGTGGGGACAGGCAGAGAAAAGTAAGGTTCTCAATTCTAATCTCCATTTACCATTTTAAAGTATAGCTTTGATTTTGACTTTGGTAAAAGCAAACAAGAAGATATACAGCCCCCATTTAAACTCCTGGTGAGCTAAAATGGGCAGCAAGTTGAAGGCAAGGCTTTGGAATGGTCTACACATTAGAAACAGAAAATGGCAATGCATGGATGTGTATTTATATATTGATTACTGCAGGATGATATAAACACTGACTCAGAAAGGGGGCACGCATGGCTTTGTAACCCCACAAAATCATGCCTGGCTCTCTGTGGCTATCTTCTGAGGTCCCTCCCAAAGGCTGTGTGCCAAATGCAATCAAATACTTTCTACTTAAAAAAAGAAAATAACTTGTGCTTTATGAGTTGCAACAATGGACAATTCATTTAAACTTGAATTAGAACTTCAATTTGAACAGCCAAACCAGTTTTCACAGACAGGTTTACAAAAACATTCCCTGAAGCCTGTGCAGGTTCGGCAGAGGGCTAGACTGCTGGAGTTCAGAAGATTTTAAGTAATTGTAATGTGGAGACAGAAAGAAAGATAATGATTGATTTTCATTTTATTTCCTCAAGGGAAATTTATTATCATTTGGAGAAAACAATAAGACTAGAGGGGTCCCACGTTCCCCAGATAGCAGCTTCAGAGGAAAAGTAACAAAAGACACATTTAAAAACACACGCACACACATGCACACACGCACACACACTTTTTAGCTTTTGCTTCCCTTTGACAAAAATCGGAATCTTCTACCTTTGCTTCTGAAGATACCATTAAGATACACATCTTTCAAAGTACTTTGCTTTAAAACATATTTACATGTGCTTTGAAAACATATTCACCTTTGCCTTATAAATTTTTAATTATGTTATTTTTATCCAGGTCAAGTATTTACTTCAAAATTAACTTTTAAGTCGGGATTAAAAATGAGTAAGTAATTGTAGCTAAAGCCTTTTATCAACTCAAACTTTCTAAATTATTATATTTGCTTTTCAAACCACATTTTGGTTTGGACAGATAAATATGCCTGGAAAAATAAAATATAACATAAGAATGTCAAGTATATAAATCTCACACATATACGTTTAGACAAACACACAATACATGTATGTATACATACAAAATTCGTATTTTATGAAGATTCTTGTGGTAGGGTGAAAAAAAGGTGGGGAGTGTGTTTCCTTTTCAGTGTTTTAGATTTTAAATCGTTCCTAAGCTTTAGTATTTCCTGCTTAGAAGTCACTGCTTCAATTGGTACCATGCAGACACTTCCCTGTGCAACCAGATCTGGTTTGCTGCTGCAATGACTATTCACAGGCATTTCAAATCACCTCCCACGACTGATGTGCCCACCGCTCACATTCCTTCCTCATGTATCATAAAACATGGTTTGTCACTTAGTTCTCTGACCTTGATGCTGCAGAATATATTTAACACAAAAAGAACGGCCAAGCACAGTGACATTCTACTGCTCTGTGTGACCCCAGGGAACAATGCAGCTATGTGCGCAGTCACGTGGTCACGCGTAGACACACAGCGTACCTGCCCGGGGCGTGCTCCTGGGTGGCGTACCTGCTTTGTGCTGAGTTCGCAGCAGCCTGCATCACTGCTGCGGCTGCCTCCTGTGCCTTACGGTTCACAGTTGGCATTGGCGGCCCCATTCCTGGCCCTCCCTGCTGAGACATGCCAGGAGAACTGGGGGTCATGCTGCTCATATTTCCAGGAAATGGTCTGTTCTGCATCCCAGCTGATGGCATTCGTCCCAGGGGCACAGCACCACATGGCTGGCTTGGCCCTTGTCCATGCATCTGGTTGTTGGCACTGATACCCATACCGGGCCCTGGGCCGCTGTAGCTTGCACTGGGCACCCCACTATACGCTGGGGGTCTGGAGTAGTTACCTAAACAAAAAGCAAACACAAAGTAAAGCCTTTTATTTAAACTTGTGACAACATTCACTGGAAATACTTTTTGTCCAACAATGCGATCAGCACGGAGTATTAGTCATGACCCTTATAGGCCCTTCCTGTTGGTGCTGGTGCAGCTGCCAGTCTCAAACATGCTCTCTCTGCACACTCCCAGGCCCTCAGACAGTGACTCAAATACAGACAGCCCCAGAGGACCACCGCACTGATGAAGAGAAATTCAGGCTGGTCATAAAAAGAAACAAACAAAAACCAAAAACAAACCCTATGAATAGGCAAGGGACACCGAGCGCTGCCTCAATCCATTCAACACCACGTATTCTTGTATTTTAACCAAAATGGTGAGCACCATTCGGAAATCACACCACTAGATCACTGCTACCTTCAACAGCATGTGAAAGGGCTCAAAAAGACAACGTCGAAGACGACATGCACATATGGTTAAAATCATCCTTTAAGACCCCACAGGAAGGTGTCACGCGGGAACCTGACATGAGCCCCAGTTTTCCTGTAAGTTGGGAATAATTTTTTTCTTTCTTTCTTTTTTTGCTTGAGTACCAGATCGAGCAGCTGGTTTGTGCTGGCTGCCACATCTCGGAAAACTGTCCCAGCACAAGCAAGGTAGCAGGAGAGCCGGAGGGCAGGGTCGAAGGCGGGGGTGAGGGTGGGCGGGCAGGGCTGGAGGCAGGGTTGAGGGATGGAGGGCAGGGCTGGAGGCAGGGGTGAGGGATGGAGGGCAGGGCCAGAGGCAGGGGTGAGTGATGGCAGTTGTTTTCCCTTTCCTTTCACACCTTTTGATTGTGTGTAGATAAATTCAAGTAAATCAAAGGTACACATGATACTACTTCAATCATAATAGCTGCTGAACCACAGTGTGTGCTGGGCACCTGGTTAAGTGCTTTGCACCAATGAATTCGTTCATTTCTTCCGATAACCACATGAAATATAGATACCCCAGGACTCTATTTATAAATGAGAAAAATCAAGAGCTAGAAGATTAGGACTGAAGCTCAAGCAAACTGACTCGGGGACCCATGTATTTGACCAATAAAACATGCTGCCTCCTGATAAATGAATGTTGAAATTACATAAATGTAAAAGACAAGTGTGTGTGGAATATGGATTAATGTTTCCCAATCAGTCCTTACTACTTTTTGGAAGCCTTTCTCCATCCATGTAACATAACTAACTATACACTTACTATATGCCAGAAGCTGTTCTAGGCACAGGCGACGTAAAGCTAAATACAATCCAATTCCTGCACTTGAGAAGCTCACAATCTACATGGGTACGTGTGTGTGTGTGCATGCACGCGCACGTATGGGTATGCATGTGCGTGTGTGCAGTAAAGCAGCAAGGGTGAAAACAAGAAAAAGAATAAAAGCAAAACAAAAAAAGCATGCAATGTGAAAAGTGCAAGAGAGAAGGGAGAGTGAGTCTGGTGGGTGCTGAGGGCTTGAGGGTCCCCTTGGTGGGGGTTGGTGGAGAGTCCTCTGAATGAGCACTTCTGGAGCTGAACCCTTAGGGGCTGGCTTCAGGGGCTGGGAGAGCCTGCAGCTGGGTGAGCCTCTGCACTGCCTGCGCCTCTGCACTGCCTGCCTGCAGGACCTTAGGGGAGTTGCTTGCATCTTTTCTTGTTTCATTCTCTTCTCTGTAAAACACAGATAATCCTAACACTGTCCACATGAAGAGGTGTTCTCAGGATTAAGCCATATAATGGATGTAAAGTATCAAAATTGTGCATGCCACTTGATGGGGGCTTCATTTTTGGCTGGGGACTATGGCAGAGAGGGGAAAGGGCATTTATGGCTAAGAGGCTGGGGACACCAGCTCGATGGCAAGGGCAGACTGACTTGGGACAGCCCCTGGGGCGCTGTGTGTGGCTGACGGGGGGAGAGAGGAGAGAGGCTGGGTCTGGCAGGGCCCTGTGTACCAGGCTTCTAAGTTTGAGGTTTATCCTGTCCATAAGGAGGAGCTTCTCAAGGATTTTCAGCAGAGATAGGATTGGATTAATAACTGCAATAAAAGCAAACACTTAATATTTACTATGTGCTAAGCTCAGTTCCAAGTTCTTTGTGTTAACTCACTTAATCCCCAGATCAAGCCTAGGAGGTACACATTATTATAATCCTCATGCTGAAGATGAGGAGCCTAAGGCACGGGGCTGTGAATAACAACAAATGTCCCATGGTCACGTGGCTCACAACTGGAGGACTAAGGTCTGAGCCCAGGCAGCCTGGAGTGTAGCTTAGAGTCCAAGCATGACACACTGTGCTACACAGTCTCTCAAATATTTAAGAAAAAACACATTTATGTAACAATGTTACCCTAATGGTCAAAACCGGCTTTCTTAAATTCACACATACAAAGTTCTATCACCTACAAATCTGCAAGAGACCTCTTCAGACTTCCCCACATTTACTGTGCGTCTGCTGTCTGTGAGAGCCACTGTGTGCATTTTCATTTGGCTGTCCGGGAGGCATGTGTTATTCCCTACAGGCGACGCACGGGTCACTGTCCGTGCAGATGTGGGCAGGCACACTTTTTGTGTCAAGGGCCAGATAGGAATAGTTTAGGCATTTGGGGCAAACAGTCTCTATCACGATTACTCAATCCTGCCACTGTAGCCCCCAAAGCAGCCACACACACAGATGGGACTGGTGACGTTCCAATAAAACTTTATTTACAAAAACAGGTAGTGGGTCAGAGCGGGCCACGATCTGTGGACTCCTGATACAGACCGGTCTTGGGACAAGCTAATAAACTGCTGCACTAGCAACAGCAAGTAAGACCTGGTCAAGTCAGCAGCTTCCTTAATCTCGAACACCATCTGGAAGGCTGAGAAAGGCTTCAGGGGATGCCAGAGTGCACAACGACAGATCTGAGGAACTGGGAAAGAAAGTGGAAGACACAAGGGAACAGGAAACAGGAACAGGAGAGGCACAGCGCAGACACCTCGGGTGCGCTGGGCCACACACCATTAGCTTTTTATTGGCGGCTCCTTAAAGTCAAACTGCTTCGGCATGAAGAGGCACTGCTTTTGCACAGCCGAAGTTTGCAGATACCATCAAAACTTTGTTTTCAAGTTAAAAAAAAAAATAAAAAAACACCACTGTTCATCAGTTTCAAAGTTCTTTACAAAAATTTCTTAAGTTGCTTCTGAATCTCCCATCCCACGGGACACACATACGCTCCCGTTTTCCTGTCACGCAGTCTCGGCAGAAAAGGCACCTTCTGTGCACCCTGGTAGGTGGGCATAGAGCAGGGGCCAGCTGCTGGGCCCTTCCTCTTCCCACGCTTACCCAGAGAGAGTTCCAGTCCTCACGACTTTTCCCTGTGAGAAGGAATTCAGACTCCTCCTCCTCCTCCTCCTCCTCCCCAAGCTCACATCCCCTTCGCTTCCAGATGATCTGATCAGTGAAATACAGTGCTCCTTCTTAGCTCTTGCTTTTATTAAAAATAAATATACTCATTCATAGTTTGAATGCACAAGTAATAATTAATTCATATATTCATGCCATTACTTGAGGGCTAGTTTCCGCCCTCCCCCAACACTGGATAAGTGACTCAGTTGGTAAGAAACCTTTTTCAGTGAAAACTTATGTGCCCTTTGCTTTAGAAGGAAATGAAATAATGTTTTAATCTTGTTTTAGAAAACAAGTGTTTAGACTATATCCATCATGTAGTTTTATTAGAGAAAGAAGGTTTCTGAGTTTGTTGAACTCTGCTTATAGCTGGAATGGGGAAATGCTGGCACTCCAACCTCCTGGGTTTAACTGGGAGTCAAGGGCTGTATTTTAATGAACACAAAGGAAAGAAACTACTGAGATGTTAAGTTACTCTGTACCCTACCTCTATCTCTCACTCATGTTATATATTAAAGAGAGAGGAGCTGTGTTTCAATAGCTTTGCTCAATTCGGCAGCTGGTCTTCGTCTCCTGGCAGGAAGCATCTGCAACCTGGGGGAGCACGCGTTCTAGGACAGCTATGCACACCAAGACATGTGTGTGTGCACTTGTGCTTAGAAAGGCACTTAGGCCAGAGGTGCCAATCTATTTCTCTCCAATCAGTTGGGTTGATTCCATGAATTGGCACTTAAAAGTGCATGTCAAGGAAATATGTTCTAATTACAGAAGCCTCTATCGGATAGAAGAAATACAAAGTCCCCTTTTCTTTCCCTGAAACTTTCCTCATTAGACTCATGTGCCTGGATAAAAATAGTTTCTAAAGGCTTAAAATGGTTTAGGACGCAACAATGGATAAAGCACAGGCTTCAGAATCTGGGTGTGAATACTGGTTCTGACACTCCCTAGCAGCGTGACAAGTGGTTTAACCTCTCTGAACCGTGGTTCTGTCATCTGTAAAGTGACTACGACAATGAGTAAGAGGTTGAAAGCAACGAGTACAGCGCCAGGCACCGCGCTGCCTAACAAATGACAGCTGCCATCGTCATCAATGGCCATAACAACATCACTAACATCACCTCCCCCCATCTTTTAAAATTGTGTGCATGGGGCGAAAAATGATTCATGCTCCCCCAACTACTCGATAACGTATCTTTCTTCCCAAAATAAACAAAAACCAAATATGTAAGCCAAGCAAAATATGAGAGGAAAAGCCAGGAATGAGAAGTGCAATCTTATTTCCATGTTTCTCTAATAGGTTAGTAATTTGTTGGCACTGGCTTTGACAGAAAACAGATGGATCCAGCATTAAGCACAATGAAGGCGGCAGATGCCGGGCCAGCCCACCTCAGCTGGACTGGTCTTGCAGCCAAGTCCAAGAGCCCACAGTTTTCAAGTGGGTTCATCTTGGCACACTAGCTTTGGAAAATTGGTCACCAAATGAATTCAGATTTCTACCCATCAGGAGTTCCATTCAAGCACCAGAGAGAGGAAGCAGAAGCTAGACCCTATTCAAGTCACCATCATCATTTCAGGCAGATCACAAAAAATTCTGTACCTGACTCCAGCATATTTAAAGTTGCTAGTTGCAATGCCTACTCAGAGCTTACTGCTTTCTGTAAACTACTAAATGTTTCCACTCGTATATGAAATTTTGCTTCTAAGTTCCAATCACTCAACAGTTATGAACAACTACTATGGGCAAGGTTCTGCCTTATTCCCTATATAGTGGAGGAGAAAATGGGGTGCATGCCATAAATCAGAAATCTTACCCTTGTGGAAAAAAGAAATGCATAATTAGCTACATACTATGATAAACGCAGTTGTGAATTAGGGCTCAATATGCATTTATCTTGTTTTGTAGCCAGTGATGTTTACCATTTTTATAACAGTTACTACAAAATATTGTGGGGTTTTTTTGTTATTGTTGTTGTTGTTTTTGAGACAGAGTCTTGCTCTGTCACCCAGGCTGGAGTGCAGTGGCGGGATCCCGGCTCACTGCAACCTCTGCCTCCTGAGTTTAAGCGATCCTCCCACTTGAGCCTCCTAAGTAGCTGGGTTTACAGGTGTGTACTACCATGCTAGGCTAATTTTTGTATTTTTAGTAGACACGGGGTTTTGTCATGTTGCCCGGGCTAGTCTCAAACACCTGGCCTCAAACAATACACCCGCCCTGGCCTCCCAAAGTACTGAGATTACAGGCGTGAGCCAACGTGCCCGGCTTTGTCATGTCTATATTGAGATATACAAAAATCTATAATCCTGTAATCGACAGCACAATCAAGGTACAGAATATTTCTCTCACAAGAAATGAAAGGAGGGGAAAGTTCCCTCTTTCCCTTCTGTAAGTCAACCTCATCCCCACGCCACCGCCTGGCAACCACTGATCTGATTTCCATTCATGTCATTTTAATTCTCTACAATGTCACATGGAGTCACACAGTATAGGCTTTCGTGGCTGGCTTCTAAGCATCATGCCTTTGACATCCATCCACACCGTTGCATGCATCTGTACGTTCCCTTTCAGTGCTGAGTAGCAGTCCATTCTTGGATATGGTTTCTAGTTTTTGCCAATTACGAGTAGAGCTGCTAAAAATTTGTATACAGGTCTTTGTGTGGTAGGAATATGTTTCATCTTTCTTGGTAAAACCCTAGAAATGAGATTGCTGGCTGTATGGTAAGTACGTGTTTATAAGAAACGGCCAAACTGTGGCTGTACTATTTTGTATATATTCCCATCAAATACTGTGTGAGAGTTCTAACTGCCAGCACTTGATATTCCAACTTGAAAAAAATTAGCCATTCGAATCAGTATGTAATAGAAATCAATGTGGCTTTAATTTCCATTTCCCTAATGAAAAAAAATTTTGAGGATTTTTCATGTGTTTATTTGCTGGTTACCATATTTAAGTAAGATCTTTTCTGTGAAAATACTATTTCAATACAGCTTCTTTCAATTCTATCTTTCTACTTAGATCTATCACACAATGCTGCACTTTCAGCCAGAGAAATGTATCAAGTAGATGATCACAAATACAGGTTCATCAAAATGAAAGCTGACTTACCGCAAGTTGCATTAAATCCTATTTGTGGGAATAAATAGAGAGAAATTGTTTTCTGAACTATACATAAGGTACCATATTTCTCTTAGGTCAATATGCATTTTAAAATTCTTTAAAATGTAAAACTTACAATATTACACAAAGTTTGTAAAAGAAGGAGAAAGACCTATCATCTTACCTTACAGTGTCACTTCAATGTTTCACTTTTGATAGTTTTTTCCATTTATGTTACAACAATTATTGTCTTCCTTTTTAATTACAAAGTAATACAAGCTCAATGCAGAAAATATGGAAGCACAGAAACAGACAAAAATTATCCTTAGTCTCACCCCACAAGGATAATATACCAGGTACCGCTCTTAAGCATCGAATGGTCAACCCAATACCGGTCAAGCTTCAAGGCAGAGGGGGACGGAGTACCAGTGACTCTGGATTACTCTGCCTTAGCAAAATTCATTCAAGAAAGAGTTATTAAGGGCCTCTTACATGCCAGGCTCTATGCTAAATGCTGGTGATTCAGCAGTGAACGAAGGCAAAGAGCTTATGTCCTGGTGGCGGGAGACAGGCAAGTAAAGAAATCAAGAAAATGTCATGAGGTGACAAGAGTGATGACGAGAAGCACAGGAGGGAGGACTCTGCAGAGTGGTGAGGGGAAGGGAGCCGTGTGGAAGGCCGCTGCCTCTCCCGGGGCAGAAGCGGATCCCACACCAGGGCTAACGTCGGAGGCGGACCCCAAGGACACATGGGTATGCTCGGAGGCCGGCATCTGACGTCGAGGCAGCAAGTGAAGAAGAGAGGCCTCCCAGGAGGTGGGTCTCGCCATCTGGTTCTGGGCAGGTGACCTCTGGAAAGCTACCTGTTACTCCAAAGCTCAGTTTCTTCCTCTATAAAAAGGGTGTAATAAAAGATTCTCTATCTCATGTGGTTGCTACAGGGAAAAAAACATAGTAACTATTGTCGGACAACTGACGATGAATAGATAAAATCAGCCAAGGAATAGGCAAAAAGTGTTCTTTTTATTTTTTTCGAGACAAGGTCTCGCTCTGTCGCCCAGGATGGGGTGCAGTGGTGCGATCTCGGCTCGCTGCAACCTCCGCCTCCTGGGTTTAAGTAATTCTCCTGCCTCAGCCTGCCGAGTAGCTGGGATTACAGGCGTGTGCCACCACATTAGGCTAATATTTGTATTTTTAGTAGAGATGGGGTTTCACTGTGTTGCCCAGGCTGGTCTCAAACTCCTAGGCTTAAGCAATCCACCCACCTCAGCCTCCCAAAGTGCTGGGATTACAGGCGTGAGTCACTGCACCTGGCCCAAAAAGTGTTCTAATAACTTTATAATCAGTGAAAACAAATTATCTTTACATCATCATATTGCATTATATCCCTAGTTTTACTTTCATCACGCACAGATACACAATTTATTCCTCAAACAGAAGAATGTATAAAAGGTAAGCACTGACATTAAAAAATTTATAAAAAGGCTGGACACGGTGGCTCATACCTGTAACCCCAGCACTTTGGGAGGCTAAGGCGGGCGAATCACTTGAGGTCAGGAATTTGAGGCCAGCCTGGCCAACACGGTGAAAACCCGCCTCTACTAAAAATAAGAAAAATTAGCTGGGTGTGGTGGTGGGCGCCTGTAATCCTAGCTACTCCAGAGGCTGAGGCAGGAAAATTGCTTGAACCCAGGAGGCAGAGGCTGCAGTGAGCTGAGACTGCGCCACTGCACCCCAGCCTGGGCAACACAGCGACACTCCATCTTAAAAAAAAAACTATATATATACAGTTTTTTATATATATATATATACAGTTTTATATATATATATACAGTTATATATATATATATATAGCTATTAACCCAACCCAATAATCAACTGCAGTGTGAAACAGTCAAGCCTCTATGGTAAGAGCCGAAGGCGTCTAAGCATCAGAAGTGGCGGGCTCACACGCTGCAGAGGCTGTGTCTCCAGGCTCAGCTGCTGTGCCCTGCATGCCCCACACAGGCTGCAGGGGAAAGGCATCCCCTGCAGGTGGGCCAGGGAGGGTCCCGATCGGCTGCCGCTAACCACAGGTGGAGGGACCCTTCTCCAGGGTGCTTGGTGTGGCTCTGACAGATTTGTGAAATGTGTCAACAGGTAATTTCCTTTTAAACATTCGAATAAATGGAAGAGCGACGGACCTCGGGAAAAGGTACCTTGCTAAGAGGGCAAGTGAAGCTGCATGTCCACACCCTGACTCTCTACGGGCCACCCACCGCTGTCTTAATGAAGCCCACCTGACATGGCGTGTACGGCAGTGCGCTCGGTCACATGGCAGGGGGTGCGCCCCTCTTAAGTGCTGCTGATGTTAATTACTGCAGTAAAACAATTAGCCTCATAAGAGTCAAAATTAAAGTTGCTTGATTTTTTCTCTTTTTTCATTTTAAGTTGATTTGTACTGTATATTTTCCTGAGTTTTTCTCCCTAATTCCCAGGTTTTGATAAAATCATGATGTGATGATCTTATCAAAATCACGATGATTATCAGTCTAAGAAAAATTCACGCTTACGTCTTATAAGTTGAAGGCTAGATTCAGGCATCACAAGAAGACTTGATTACATTCACCTATCCTTTGCTATGAAATAATCTAATTCAATTTTTGTTTTTTCTAATATTAGCAAAACAGATTTAGGATATTTCCTTAGTAAAACATAAGAGTATAGAAGAAGGAATTAATCCTTTTGCTTTGCACTGTCGATTTAACCAAAAAACAAGGTTAAGATAAGAAGAAGCTGTCGCCTCATCAAGTGCATCAAGCTGTTTCAAGAAAACAATAAAATGAGCACACTGAAGGGCGAGTGACCTGCACAGAATCTAGTCTTTGGAACGTCAGAGGAGAGGATCTTGTCAATCTGCATCACCATCTAGGGGAAGTCTTTTGACCACACAGAATGAATCCATGTGGCAGACAGACCCCATGTCTGCAGAAAAGCAGCTGCATTTAAGTCAATTCAATAATAAGACCGAGGTTCTCTCATGCCTGTAATCCTAGCACTTTGGGAGGCCGAGGTGGGTGGATGATGTGAGCCCAGGAGTTTGAAACTAGCTTGGGCAACATGCTGAAACCTAGTCTCTACAAAAAATACAAAAAAAATTAGCTCGGCGTGGGGTGCATGTCTGTGGTCCCAGCTACTAGAGAGGCTGAGGTGAGAGAATCCCTTTAGCCCAAGAGCTCGAGGTTGCAGTGAGTCAAGATTGCATCACTGTACTCCAGCCTGGGCGACAGAGTGAGACTCTGTCTTAACAACCAACTAACCAACCAGCCAGCCAACCAACCAACCAACCAACCAACCAACCAACCAACCAACCAACCAAAGATGGAGGTTCTGAACTTAGAAGAGCAGAGACTGAAATCCTGGGTCTCAGTGACTGCAGGGCCTACAAGGTGCCCACAAGTAGCTAGTGGGCCCACAACTCTTGACATCTATACCTTGTCCCTCTAGAACCACAATTTAAGAGTATTGCTGTGTAATTCACTAGTTTGGAACTGTATTCATTTCAACTGAATATCATTTAAAGTTTGCCTTTGTTGAACTTATGAGATACATATAATGAATGAAGGGAAAAGGAAAATTTCTAGATGGCATTTAATTTATTTTAGTGAAAAAAAATCTTTAAATCCTTCTGAAAAATACCTTTACCAAAGTAATTTAGAAATAAAAGGTTCATAAGACTCACCTACTTGTAAGTCCTCTGCTTCCTAAGACACACACAATAAAAATTAGGCATAAACCCAGGTGTCAGCACGACCCATATGGCTGTGTGTGGTGGCCCTACCCAGACTCCCATAGGCTATTACAGAGTGAGTGAGGCCCGGGAGGAATCCAGACTCAGAACTACTGTTACTTGTCCAAGGTAACTCTACTTACTCACAGCAAAACTAAGGCTCGAGTGTTTATATGTTGTAACTAGTAACAACATGCAAAAAGTACTTCTGGATAGTCAGTGTGATAGACATTCCTCTAGAGAACACAAAAAACAAACAAGATAGTTTTGTCCTTAAGAAATAAAAAGGCTATGGATATGAAATTGATTTTTAGCTCTCTTTTTCCCATACAAACTCACTTATTAATAATTAACATGTTAATTGCATAATCCTTTCTATTTATTAAAGCAAGTCCCCATAGTCCTCTTTCCTTGCAAACACTTTGCAAGGGTAGTTATTATTACATGTGCTTGCTTGAAGGTGGCAAAGTGCTGTTTCATAAAATATACTGTAATTATATTTTTACACATTTATATTGGCTTCACTTGTTTATTTAACAATTCAGATTTTATCGTATTAATATATATTTCTAATATTCCCCCTTCTTCACATCATATAAATTTTATTTTATTTTTTGTGACAGGATCTCACTTTGTCACCCAGGCTGTAGAGCAGTGGCGTGATCAGAGCTCACTGCAGCCTCAACCTCCTGGGCTCAAGTGATCCTCTGATGTCGGCCTCCCGAGTGGCTGGGACTACATGTGTGTGCCATCAAAACTGGCTAATTTTTTTATATCTTTTTGTAGAGATGGGGTTTTACTATGTTGCCCAGGCTGGTCTCAAACTCCTGGGCTCAAGCGATCAGCCTGCCTCAGCCTCTCAAAGTGCTAAGATTACGGGCATGAGCAACATTCTTAATCTCTTTAGTATTTTTGTTGTTGTTGTTGTTGTTTTTAAAGACAGGGTCTCACTCTGTCACCCAGGCTGGAGTACAGTGACATGATCTCGGCTCACTGCAGCCTCCACGTCCTGGGTTCAAGCGATTCTTGTGCCTCAGCCTCACGAGTAGCTGGGACCACAGGCGTGTGCCACCGCACCCGGCTAAATTTTATACTTTTAGTAGAGGCAGTGTTTCACCATGTTGCCCAGGCTGGTCTCGAACTCCTGACCTCAAGTGATCCACCTGTCTCGGACTCCCAAAGTGCTGGGATTACAGGCGTGAGCCACCATGCCCAACGAGTATTTTTTTTATATATATTTCCATGCCTGTATTCCTAAAATGTTTCTTGTTCCTTAAAGGCAAGTTCTTTCTCATTTTGGTTTTATATCCCTAGTGGCTCACTGAAAGAATGAACCGGCAAGAAGGCAGTGCAGCTAAGGTGTGGGAAGCAACACCGCCAGTGACCACGGGAGAGGCCCCTCGTAAGTCAGTTTCCGTTGGTGGGAACCCTGGCCCGGCCACTTACTGTAACAGCTGTGGGATCATGGCTGAATTATTAAATTTCTCAAGGCTTTGGTGTTCTCATTTACAAAACAGAGACAGCCTCAGAGGGCTTCCCGTTAATTAAGAGAATGGGTGAATCAGCCTGGGTTTGGATCCTGGCTTGATCATTGTAGCCACTGTGCATCCCGGCAAAACTGTTCACCTGTTCTGTGCCTCAGTTTCTTCCTCTGTAAAGTGGAGTAATAACAGCAACTTCTGTGAGGATTAAATGAGTTAATATATAAAAAACACTTAGACAATAGGATCCAGGACATAGTAACATGTTCAATAAATGCTGGTTATTATTACTAACAATTTTGGAAAAGCTGCTCATATAAAATGTGAGTAAAACGGCTGTGAAATATTTGAAACTTCTTTAAAAAAGCAAAACCAGAAGCAAGCCATGAAGTTAAGAACAAAAACAGAAAAAGGAGACTGATGACATCTTGAGTGGCTGCATGAGTTAATCATTCCAGAGATATGAACACTTCTAATGCAAAGAAGGAAGCTGAATATGTCACTAATAATCTGAGTAGTCAATCAACAGGAGAAAGAAAAAAAACCCTTTATTAGGATCCCTTTCTAAAAGGATAATAAAGACAGAAAAAGTGAAGAGCATTTATTGAACTCAACAACACATGTTGCAAATGTGATCTCCTGTTGCTGAGTGTTTGCTGAGGACAGGAGGCTCCAAGGGGGAAAAGGTGATGATTTTGATTTGGACATTGAGAGTACCAGGACCCTCACAGCATACAGCGCTCCGAGCTGATGCAGGAACCCAGGAGCACACATGCCTTGGAGGGGAACAAGGTGGCAATGTCACTCAGGAGAGGAGAAAAGGGCATATGGTGCTGGGAGGGGTGCCCAACTTTCAGGCACCAGAGAGTGCCGAGTGTGGGAATATCATTCTCATTTCAGATCGTTTGTACTACTAACCTACACTCAAGGTTCATGCCTTAAAACACTCAAACAAAAAGCTGAACTGTGATGCAGGAACCCAGTGGGCTACTGTAACAGTAAAGGTCCTGGAACTGAAGCAAGGCTTTACTCATAGAACATCAGAAGTGGAAGCAACTTCCAATGTAATATAATCTCATTTTCTCATTTTCTAGACAAGAAGAAATTCAGAAGGAGTAAGCAGTTTTCCAAGGAGACACAGCAGTTTGGATAAGAACTCTCCTGGGCTTAGTGCTCTTAAATTAAGAGTCTTCACATTCAATGATACCAAAAAACAGGGATTTAGTAAAAAAAAAAAAAAAATCCATTCTATAGTAATTTCCTTCTGTGCTATTAATTCCTATAGCAAAAGTTCTTCCTTAGTTGTTCACAAAAGACTTACTAGATAGCCCAAGGCTCAGTCTTCACATATGATGAGTAGAAAAAGAGGCTACAAGATTGAATTACTTAAGAGTATGGAGACAAATTTCAAAGAGTCCAGGAAGGGCTTATGGTGTTAAGAGTTAAGTCCTAGACCTTCAGCCACACCCAATTCTGAGAACAAGGTCTGCATCTTGCTTCCAGTTACATTAGGAGCAAAAGCCCGCATTTTCTGTGCCTACCACAAGTTATAAACCGTTTTTCCAACTGCCACTAAGCTCTCTTCTTTCCATGACAGCTAAAGAAACCTGGCTTTGACGACACCCACCACGTTCAGTAAGGATGGTGGGTGGTGACCCACAGTCCTGCCTCTGCTCAGCAACAAACTGCTACATGTCAGAGTTACTGGGCGCTGACAGGGAACAAGCAGACCATTACTGTCAACTGGGACTGAAATTCCTAACGCTTACTGGAATTACTAACATGGAAAACTCTTGATGATGTGATATAAAGAGAACTGGCCAAAACACCAAGTCTCACTCTCAGGACAAGCCTAGAACAAAGGCAGGAGAGGCTCTATATAGACGTTTGCTTTCCTGGGTATCCCCATAGTCTTCCTACCAACAGAAATATTTGGAAAGTAAATATAACAAAGCCCTCTAAGGCAAAGAAACAATGCTCCATTGGTAGCACTGAAACTGTTTAAGATCTTTCGGAAAAACGTCTTCAGAACACAAGATAATAACTCGCTTTTCAAGCTGTAAAGTACTATACATCAGAAAGATGTGATTTTCTGAGACACAGCAGGTAAAAAGGAGGTGACTGGGCCTCACCTTCTTTTTGCCTGGCCTCACAGATGGGTTTGCTAGACAGTTGCTAATGCCTCTAGGAAACACGGCTCTATCCCAGGCAAACCTGGTTTTGTTGTAGAAGTGGTAAACATTTTACTACAGTTTCCCAGTGGCACTCATCATCTTCATCTGGAATGTTCCTGGTATTTTCAGAAGTGAGGGAACTCTGGGAATTGTGCCAGATTATCTCATTCTCTCTAAATTATTCATTCATGTCTAATTTAAATAAACAAAACATAAGGAAGGCGGTAAATTCAAATGTCTTATTGCTAAAAGTGACTTAGAAAAAACATATCTATGTATACCTACACATATCAGGTTAAAAACCTTGATAAAAGGATTCTATGTGTATCTGACAAAACCTACATCCACTTCCAGGAAGGAGGAAGGCCAGTGGTGCAGGCTGGACATGATTCCACTTAGTTCTCTGCTCCTCCCTTATCTTGTGAAAGACATATAACCATTTCAGGTTTTGTCCTGTCTCCGAAGAGTCGCACTGGGGTTGACTGGGAAAGTGAGAGCTACTGCTGACCTGATGCGGCACCTGGGAGGGAAACTGGGAGGGATGTGCGGGGCAATGCCGTCCTGAGCCGTCAGCTCAGGGTTTTGACGGTGATCACTAAGAGGGTGATCACTAAGAGGGATGGGCCAAACCAGAATCCAACCCAACAAAGCCCAAGTTTGACATCAGAAACCTGAGAACGTGGCTTGTGTCTTTTTCTCTACGTTTAGAACCACGTCACAGAAGATAGGGGTCCCCTACTTCACTAGTAACACAAAGATGATGGGCACCTACCCAAGTGTCTGATAGATAAATGCTTCACCAATAGTGGCTGTAATTATTCCTCCCATCATTATGGGCAACTGAAGTACTGTGGGCTTGTATGAACCTCACAAACCTGTCAGGTAACAGATAATGGATCTTATGACATGTTTACAATATTAAAATCTCGAAGGACTAGCACACTAAGAAAATTTCTACAACTTGCTGCCATGCATTTTGGAGAAGCTTTGGTTTTACCTTGTGGTCCATACTGGCTCATCTGTGGACCGTAAGTCCCACTTGAGTTACTCTGCTGAAAGCTACTGATTCCAGCATGCATCTGGCCCCCGGGAGAAGGATGAGGCGACATGGATGGTCCTGTCTGTTGAGGTCCATACTGAGCCATCTGAGGGTTTCTTTGTGTGCCTGCCATAAAACCTAAGTGGGAAATAAATGGAAACATATAAATGCAGGTGTTTCATAATCTCTGCATACATAAAAATGGACATGGACTGATGTGGCAGGTGGCAGGAGAGAAGGCTGGTACCATAAGATTCTCCTAAAAAATAGCTAAAGACATCTCAATTCAGCGTGGACAGTCTGGAGGGTGCCCTGGTGAAACCCTGGTCCTAACCCTGAATTCCCATGAGGATTCCCAGGAAGCCAATGGCTTGTGGACTTACATTAGGGAGGGGAGAAGGGGGAGAAAAGGCAAATGACCTTAACCTCTCTTGCAGATAAAATCCCTACAAAAAGCAACAGTGACTGACTGCTGTACTGCGAACCCTCTGCCCCTGCCAGGCTGGCCATGCTGTGCGTGCCCCCTCCAAGCCTTTGCTCCCTGCCCAATCCCTGGGATGCTGCTCTCTGGTCACTCAAAGATCCCACCCGTTAGACCCAGGCAGGGTACCAGCTCTTCCCTGCATAGAGCTGTTTTTCTCCCCTCTGGTGTCCTCAAGCAGTAACCATTAAACTTGGCTCCTAAAGAGCCTGCAGACTTCTGAATACCTGACTCCCACTACCCCTTACAGGTCAACTGCAAACAACTGCAGGCTTGCACTGTATTCTGCTGCGCCCCAGCAGAATCTTTGACTTCTCCTTCAAACCTGTTGGGTCTTGAGACTTATCTACCTCTGTAACTGGTACTGCCACTCCTCCAAATGCTCTCTCAGACACATGGGACGCCCACAAGGCCACCCTTTCCTTCTTTCCTCTAAGTGTGATCCATCCATCAGCATGTCCTGGTGACTCTGCTCCGACACAGACCGTGCGTGGTACTTCTTCCTTATTTCCACTTCTACCAAAGCCAGCCCCAGTTGTGTCTTCTCCTGCCCACACCACAGCTATACGACCGACCACTCAGCCTTGCTAACCCCAGTCTTGCTCCTTTTGGTTCATTTTCCTCGAAGGTGTCAGAATAACTTTCAGGAATACAAAAGGAAATGAGAGCATATCTCTCCCCTGCATAAAACTCATCAAGGCTGGCTGGGTGTGGAGGCTCACGCCTGTAATCCCAGGTCTCTGGGAGGTTGAGGTGGGTGGATCACGAGGACAGGAGTTCAAGACCAGCCTGACCAAGATGGTGAAACTCTATCTCTACTAAAAATACAAAAATTAGCCGGGCACAGTGGCAGGTGCCTGTAATCCCAGCTACTCAGGAGGCTGAGGCAGGAGAATCGCTTGAACTCAGAAGGCGGAGGGTTGCAGTGAGCTGAGATCGTACCCCTGCACTCCAGCCTGGGCCATACAGTGAGACTCCATCTCAAACAAAACAAAACAAAACAAAACAAAACAAAACAAAACAAAACATCAAGGCTTCCCACTGGCGCTAGAATAAAATGCACACATGTGACCCGGTCTGTGAGACCTCATGAGCTCTGGCTGCTGCCTTTTTCCCTTCAGCCCCATTTCCTAGATTTCCTAAAGCTTTCTCCCCCTCCACTGCCGGGCAGGTCCCAGAGTTCCTAGAAGACAACATCGTGCTCCTTCCCTCAGCAAAGCCTCTGTCCCCCGTTCCCTCCTCCTGGCTCGCCCACGATCTGCTCTCCACAGTGCTGGGTCCTTCTCATCCCTCAGCCCTCCCTCGACACCTGATTAGAGGTCACACCAACCCTGCCCTTTCCCACTCGCCTTCCTTCATAGCACTTTTCATAATCACTGGTAATCACTTTATTTTATTTTGACTCACTTATCGTCTCTCTTCCCCACTAAAACATTAGCTCCATGAGAGCAAGGATCACACCTGGGTTCACTATCCTTGGTGCCTAGCAGAGCGTGTGGGACGTGGTGGTTAACAAAACTATTGCTTTTTAAAAAAATGAATGGATGTTAAATTCTTCATGCACCCAACAGAGTGCTGAGTACAACACATAGGTGCTTGGTGGGTAGATGATTCAAATGGATAAAGAAAACACATCTTTATGCATCACTGGAAGGCCAGGTACATCCACTCTCAGGAGTCCAGGGAAACAGAAGTGAGTTCACAGACGGAGCTGTGAAATACTCACTAGGACAAAGAGGACCCCAAATCAAGACAGATTTGAGAAAAAGCTGACGTTATCCATCTAGCACAATAACAAAGGACAGTTTGAAAAACAACTCTCAGAACACAGGGTTTTGTGTTGGGGAGAGGGGCCCACGTTACCAGGTGAAGGCTCTAGCTGGAGATGGGCAGGTTTCTGCTCCAGGAGAACCTAAAGCGGTAGCTTTGACAGAAAGTCCACTGAGGCAGCTGGAGGGTAAGATAATCCCACATCTAAGTTTGGCTTAAGGAGGTTAAATGGCATGTTGTATTTACAAAGGTGGCCACAGTTTACATTTCAATAAAAAAAAAAGAGATATTCTAACATAGCTTCTGTTTAAAGAGATAGACATAAAATAAAAGTAAGTTGAACTATTTCTTATTATCCTATTTAACTTATTTATAAAGATAAGCCTTATGAAATTGGGCGCAATTGGCAGCTTCCAGATATAAACCATCATAGAAAACATTTGCTTTTTCAATCTGAAAACAAACAGAAATCAGAGCACTAAAATTACTATGAATGATTGCATCTTAAGATGTTACATGAAATATTTATCTAAGCTTTACTATAACATTCTCAAGTGTTTCAGATAGAGTCCTGTTTAATAAAAAAATGTGTTTCAATTTCATAGAGATCATGTGGGTCTCCCCCTACTTTCTTTGAAAAGAACGATTGCTTTTTCTTCCTTAGTTAAGGAAAATAACACAGGCCCTTTAATCCGCATTAAATTTCACTCCAACCAGGAAGGTGTCTATGCCAAAGGGTTTGGAAGCTCTGATAATATACTATATTCATTTTTTTTTTTTTTTTTTTGAGATGGAGTCTCACTCTGTCACCCAGGCTGGAGTGCAGTAGCACGATCTCATCTCACTACAACCTGCGCCTCCCAACCTCAAGTGATTCTCCTGCCTCAGCCTCCCGAGTAGCTGGGATTTACAGGCACACGCCATCATGCCCAGCTAATTTTTGTACTTTTAGTAGAGACGGGGTTTCACCATGTTGGCCAGGCTGGTCTCGAACTCCTGACCTCAAGAGATCTGTCTGTCTCAGCCTCCCACAGTGCTGGGATAACAGGTGTGAACCACTGCGCCCAGCAGTATACGATATTCTTTAGTTTTTGTGGCCTCTGCGACACTCATTATAGGCTTAAGCTTTGTTCAGATGAGTGCTAAGAATTCTTACCTAGGCAAGGTATTTCTTTTTCTATTTACTCAGTCCTTAAAAATACATACGTAATATTCCACTTGAACTATCTCAATTGTCACTGGCATTTTACATAAAATCACATTTGCAAAAAGGAGGTGGAGTTTCCAACAGGAGATAGAATCAAAAAGCGAATCCAAACGAGGCTGCTTCACAGTATCAATTTCCCATACCTTAGGGAAAAAATTCTACTGGGTGTGGAATCTACCTCCTTACATAGAAATTACAACTTGAAAGCTATTTTTTTCTTTGTATTATTTACTTTTGCAATGGCACCTCTTAAAAGAGCTTCCTGAAATCTTGTTTTCTATTTTTGGTGAGACTCACCCCTTTCCCTGTGTCCCCAAGACCATGAAAGGGGAAGCTAACACATTTCCTTGACTCCTTTCTAAGCTAGCAGCATCTAACGGCAGTGGACTGGGAATGGAAGGCATAGATTGTGGTGTTGTTTGCATCATGAGCTCTGAATCTAGTAGGGGAGACAGATATGTAAATAAATGGACTGCAATGGGTATTGAATACAGCTTGCTGTGTGACTTTAGGCAAATCATAACCTTTCTGAGCCACAGTCCCGGATCCTGTGAGGATCAACTGAGATAATATGTCAAAGTGTCCTATAATCCGTGATGTGATATACAAAAAAAGTTAAGACATTATAATGTTAATGTTTGGTTTATAAATTCCCAAAAATATCTTTTAACTTGGATAGCCTATACATTCAGATGAAGTGTCCAGCTGGGATGAACAAGTTTTTATTTCTACACGTTTTTAATTTAAATGTCTGGAATCCACCTTACTCCAGCACTTGGGTAACTGCGTACAAATTATAAGGAGTTAAAAAGGGTGTATTATGGGAAGTACCTCTCACATCCCTGTCTTCTGCCAGTTTCCCTGGCCAAAGGCAAATGGTTTTTCAATGTATTCTTTCAGAGATATTTTATAATTTGTGGTTGTGTTTTTACTTTGGTTATCACGAGTAAATGTGAACATGTTAAACAGCTGTCTTTACTTCCTTTTCTATAAATGTCTGTTTATATCGTTTGCCTCTTTTTCTATTGGTCGCGCTCTCTCTCTTGAATATGAAGTATTTCATCTGGCAGGTACAGCTCCTATTAACAGATGAATGGCTGCACGGCTCACCCAAACCTCTGTATCTGCAGTCCTGTGAAAAGCTGGTCTTTCAGTTGGGGTAATAATGGCATAGACCATATATTGCCATAAGAGGAAATGGTATGACCTGACTTGCATTTGTTTTCTTTTTGAGACAGGGTCTCTCTATGTTGTCTAGGCTGGGCTCGAACTCCTGGCTTCAAGTTATTTTCCTACCTCAGCCTCCCAATTAGCTGGGACTACAGGTGTGGGCCACCATGCCTGTTGCATTTTTGAAAGCTAACCCTACTGTAATAAGCATCATGAAGAAAGGATTGAAGAGGAAGAGAAAGGTTACACATGAGAAGACCAGTTAGGAGGTAGGTACGTGACACATAATAGAAAATCACAATTAAATGCCAACACTAGCTAATCCTACTAAAAAAGTATTCCATTATGGATATTTTTAAAGGTTATTGAATATTGCCATAATCTCCTAAACAAATTGATAAAAAATTAAAAGACAGAAGTTAGCTAAAAATGAAGTATTCTATTCATCCTAAATACAGAAACGATGCATGTCTATCAGCAGTTTCCTCATCTGTAAAATGGGGGCAATTGTATCTACCTCATGGGGTTGTAGTGAGGATTAACGGAGATAAACATGCATAAAAGGGCCAGCTCACAGGAAGCTTTCAACAAGCAGTAGCTTTTTTGTTCTTTTTGTTTTTGTTTTTTTTGTTTTTTTGAGATGAAGTCTTGCTCTGTCGCCTAGGCTGGAGTGTAGTGGAGCAATCTTGGTTCACTGCAACCTCTGCCTCCCAGGTTCAAGTGATTCTTCTGCCTCAGCCTCCCGAGTAGCTGGGACTACAGGCGTGCGCCACCATGCCTGGCCAATTTTTGCCATTTTTTTTTTTTTTTTTTTTGAGACGGAGTCTCACTCTGTCATCCAGGCTGGAGTGTAGTGGCACAGTGGCGTGATCTTGGCTCACGGCAACTTCCACCTTCTGGGTTCAAGCAATTCTCCTGCCTCAGCCTCCCGAGTAGCTGGGATTACAGGTGCCTGCCACCATGCCCGGCTAATTTTTTTTTTTTTTTTTTTTGTATTTTTAGTAGAGACTGGGTTTCACCATATTAGCCAGGATGGTCTCGATCTCCTGACCTTGTGATCCGCCCGCCTCGGCCTCCCAAAGTGCTGGGATTACAGATGTAATTTTTGTATTTTTAATAGAGACGGGGTTTCACCATATTGGCCAGGCTGGTCTCAAACTCCTGATCTTGTGATCCGCCTGCCTCAGCCTCCGAAAGCGCTGGGATTACAGGCGTGAGGCACCATGCCCAGCCAGTTCTTGTCACTATTACAGATTCAAACAAGGGTACAGGACAGGTGGCATGGTAACCAAGAGAGCACTGGGCGAGGATCTCATCCTGGCCTCCAAGTCTGCTGTGCAGATTCCAGCCAGTGACTTCACCTTTCTGGCCTGTTTCCTCACCCGCACTCAATAGTTGTAGGGGCACTTCCAGCTATAGGTGTCTATGATTCTGGTTTAAACGTTTTTCTTTCCTAGGAAGAAATCTAAATCAAGTCTGCAATTTCCAAGTATATTTATTTGGAAGGTAGTTCTTTTCTTGTTTTGTTAAATTTTTATTTTTGAAAGAAATACATTTTAAAATGTTTCCCAAGAAATCAGATTTCAACTAAGAATCTTCTTCCTATTTATGGTGACATATTTGTTTGATTGCATCTTGCTTTTTTCAGAACGTTCTTCTAAGATGGTATCTTGTAACAGAGTTTGTGAATAGCAAGCCTAACAGCTGAGGGAATGCAGCTGCGTCTTTAAAAGGTGTGACCTTTTCTAGTCATAAGCCATCTGAGTTCAGAGTACCACACTTTCTAGTAAGGGAAATTCAGAAAATATAAAATGAATTTCCTATATATTGTGAAAGTATACTGAACTACTAAATGTATTATGGAATTATAGGGCCCCAAGTAAATATCTAACATGGGAAAATTCAAACTTTAGACAAAGCATTAAATTAGATATTATCTACATGATACAAAACAAAGTTTCCTAGAAACCACATATGAAAATATGATTAATATATGTATCCGTAACATAAATCTGCACCAGGGTTCTGATCAGTGAGTTTCCTAGTTTTGAGTCCTGTGCTGCATGCTCATACAGTCACCGAACTTGTACTACCACATTACAAACACAGGGACACCCTTCTGATGTTAAAACAGTACCCTTTCTGCCCTTTAGGGGGGGGGAAAAATCGAGCAAAAGAAAAATCCTTAGAGAGAATGTAAGGTAGTGGAGTAGGAGAAACACACCCCCTACAGATTTGTTTGGAAGCAGATCTGTTTAGAGGCTGCGTCTCCCATTCACCGTGTGGGTCCACACGCTCCTTCGTATAAAGTGAAGAACGCACATCTTGCTCTGGCTTACAAGATCATTCACCCTGAGAGTCAAATAAGAAAAATCCAGGCAAAAATGCTTTGCTAAACTGAAAACCACCATGAAAACACTACACAAAGGCATCACTATTGCCTTTATAGTGATTCTGTGAGCCCTTTATTCACTGCGTGGGTTTCTATCTGAGCTATCAAACTGGTAACTCAAGCCACAGTAATGCCACACAAATCTTCTACCAGCGTGCACCTATTTTACTCTAACGTTCTTGGAACTGTGGTAAGAATAAGAGAGTATTTTTTAAAAAGCAAAAGATGTGATCCTTGCCCTTGAGGAACTGAAATTTTAGTTGAACAGAAAATAAAAGCCTATCAACAGGGAAAAATAAAGAACTAAAATTACGAAGCAACTTATAACATTATATGAGACAAAAAAGTAACATCTTAGTCAGCTAAATACCACCTCCTTTCTCTTCCATTTCTGGGTTATTCACGAGGTGCCAGGGGCATGAATGAGCCAAGCACAGGCAACATCTACCCTCATGGAATTAACACTCTAGCGGGAGACACAGACATCTGACAAATAACTCAAAGTCAGTGTGTGACACGGAGAATAAAAGAAGCACAGGTGCTACGAGAGTATCGGGGAAGACCCAATTTATACTGGGAGGGTGGAAGGTTTCCTCGAAGAAGTCACATTTCAGCTAAGACCTGAACAATGTGTAGGAAGGACGCGGGCAAATCTGGCCAGACAGCTTCTGAGAGGCTCCACTGCGACCAGTGGGTGTCATCCAAAGTACATGTCGCAAGGCATGGACTTGGAAACTAAAGTTCCTGCATTCCGTTGAGTCTAGAGGTCACTGGAGGTACCTTTTTATTTGGCTGGTTTAGAATTTTACCGTCTTCAAACCATCTGTAGCCCAGCTACCAATTCTCAACAAATGACCACCCACACCACAAGAAAAGCCAGCACTGATGACTTCCTGCCCTCTAAGCTTTGAGCATCTCCAGCCAAGCCCCAGGCTTATTGGTTTTCCTCCTCTAAGAAGAAAATCTTCTGCTTGTGCCCAAGGCTGGTGCCTACACTTGGGCGCTGAACCGCCTTCCGCATCTCTCAGGGATCTGTGTTCGTTCAAAAACCATTCACTGTTTCTTGACTCCTCAACTGGCTGAAGACCAAACTTAGCCCAGCACACAAGTCTGCCGCCCTACCCTGGACACGCAGTCACCAGGTGCTCCCATTCTGGTTCCGTCACTTAGGCTCTGAGCTCCCTGCAGCCCCTGGGTTGCTTCAGAACTGCAAGTCCCTGCACATCCAGTCACTCAGCAAATATGTATAAATCTGCATTCTCAGGTTCTAGGTAAGGTGCTATTCCCTGGCCTATGAGCAGCTGATCTTTAATGAGCATATATTATATGCTAACAGCTTGTTCATTATTAGCCCATTTCAGCTTCAAATCAGCCTAAAGACAGTGAGGCTCACAGAGGTTGATTTGTGAGGCCACTTTCAAACTTTTTTTTCAACAATCCATACTTTAGAGACATATTTTATGTCATGATCCAATGTGCATGAGTGTATGTTTACATACTTACATATACTATTCACATACACTCTACCTTTTCCAGAACAATACTGACCCTTATTATGTACCGTGCACTCTGATATTTTACATATCATGGAAAGATCCACTAATGGGAGGCATAGCTTAAAAAACAAGACGGTGTGCTGTGTCCTTTGCTGCAGCTGTTTTTACAGGTGTGCCTAGAAGGCCACTTGCCTTCATACAGCTGATGTGCACCTGTTCTGTATGACTCTGTTAGTGCTATCTTCCATGACATTCCTTGCCCTTCCAGGAAAGCAGTCACTTTTATAAGCTTGAAAAGCACCATGTATGTTAGCTGTGGCCAGGCAGTTAGCACACTGCTATCGTTTTTCGTGCAACTGTCTCTCTCGCCAGACTATAAGTTCCGGAGGCTTCAAAACACACTCTCCTCTCATCTGCCCAAGCAAGGTATCTGGCATAGAGTTAGAACCAAAAACATGTGGTCTTAGTGAAAAATAAACCGTCTTCATTTGGACCCATTTGCTCTTACTTTACAAAAGCAGCTTAAAAAATTGGATTGTTTTGTTCTTCGTCTCGTGGTGTTTTCAAAGAATCATTTCTGAGGAAAGGGAGACAGCTGTCCAAGAAAGGACTGTTGTGAGAAGGAAGAACTGACAGCTGACAGCAAGGCAAGGAAGAAAAACGAGTCTACTAGGCCAGAAAGCACGATTATTTTCCATGGCCTAAATATCTATCAGACGCATCCACCCTGTCCATCTCCACAGCCACCGCGAAGCTGTGAAGAGTGAGAGCTCTCCAGACCAACTGCCTGGGCCAAATCGCGGCTTCACCACTTACTAGTTCAGCAGCTGTGGGCACGTTAGTCACTGCAAAGCATCACTTTCCTTTTCTGAAAAATGTGGATGACAACTGAGCCTACCTTGTAAGATTAAATGAGAAAATGTGTAAAGCACACAGCTCAGTGCTTGCACACACTAGAGGTTTAATAAACGATAGCTACTATTATTCATATTATTTTTAATGCAATCTACCATTTATTTCCTGACGCCAAGTTTCCAAACTAATTTCTCTTGCCAGGTTTCCCTACAAACCATTCATCGGTGAAGCCAGAAAATGCTGCAAGTCCTTGGATGGTGGTTAATCTCTGGAGGTGCAATGCCACACCTGTGAGCCTCCTGGCACGCCTTCCGAGGCTGCCCCTTGGGAGCGGTGGCTCCAGGCTGGGCCTGCCTGTCCCACGCCTCCTCTACAAGGCCAGCTAGAGCTGAGGGGGATCCTGCCTCACTTAGCTCACTATGCAGAAAGCCCTGTGCCCTTCCAGATAAATGGTTCCAGAAATAATTGGCTGGCCATGTTATTTGGCTCAGAAAAGCTCAGTTTGTCAGTTTTAGGCCACTCAACCAACAGCTATAGTACTTACTGATTAGCTCTGGGCGGCCTAAGAAGCAGTATACATCCTTCCTGACATGGCAGATTCCCCAGTGTGTGTGTGTGTGTGTGTGTGTGTGTGTGTGTGTGTGTGTGTGTGTGTGTGTTGTGTGTGTAAAAAAGAAAGATTAAGAGAGAGAGACGGAGAGAGAGATGGACAGGGAGAGAGAGATCTCAAAATCCCTATCAAGTACCTGAATAGACTCTCAATGTGAGGAGAAGGGCCCTGGCTTCTGGTTACCATGGAATCTCAAGCACTCATGGCAGTGAGTAGCTTAATAAACGTTTGTCTTAATGGATGAAACAACCCATTAGGTTTTTCGTGGGGGTTAAAGGAAAACCAGTCTGAATAGAAAACTATTCCTGGCCAGGTATGTTGGCTCATGCCTGTAATCCCAGCACTTTGGGAGGCTGAGGTGGATGGATCACCTGAGGTCAGGAGTTCAAGACCAGCCTGGCCAACATAGTGAAACCGGGTCTCCACTAAAAATACAAAAAAAATTAGCCGGGTATGGTGGTGGGCACCTGTAATCCCAGCTACTTGGGAGGCTGAGGCAGGATAATCACTTGAACCTGGGAGGCAGAGGTTGCAGTGAGCTGAGATCATGCCACTGTACTCTAGCCTGGGACAGGGTGAGACTCTGTCTCAAAAAAAAAAAAAAAGAGAAGATCGTTCCCTTTCTAGCTGTAAGTTAGAGCACGCAGGGCCCTGGCCTAGGAAATGGTGCCCTGGCAGGTTCCGCTGCCCCAGAGCTTGTGTGAGGGTATGAGCGCGACCCGGGCAGGCTCGTTTCCACCACCTAAGAGGCGAATCACTTGTCCTCAAGTTCATTCCAACGTTACATGGTGTTAATTTAGATAATGGATTCTGATACAATTTGATAATTGTTTGAATTCCATATTTTGTATATCTAATAGCTAAAGACAGGGGTAGTGGCGGGCTGCCGGGATATTCCCTGGAGTCATTCAGTCTGCATTTTGAAAGGACTGTTTTATTTAGGGGCATTCTCCTGTGAACAGTAATACTAGCATCAGTGAAAAATTCCTATTGTAACAATCCATTCTTGTTACACGGCAATGTAAGCGGTGTTCACATAAGTCTAGGAAAAACGCTACTTCAATCTCTATTATGGAGACCTGTGTTAAAGACTAAGCCAAGAGACATTTTTCTTCTAACAATTAAAAACAAGAAATCCCTTCACTGCCCTCTTGGAAAACTGGCCTAGTTGGCCTAATGACAAGCCAGTCGTTGTCATAGGTGCTTGAGACCCAGTGGTAAACAAATTAGCATTTCTAAAACGTGTCCCTGTGTTATTCTTAGATAAGTGAGTTTTCCAGACCTTTCCCATGTGTTCTGCAGCAGTGTCCTATCTGTGGTTTGGTTAGTGGAGACTTGCCCTAGTTTATAAAAATGCTACATGCGGGCCAGGCACGGAGGCTCACGCCTGTAATCCCAGCACTTTTGGAGGCTGAGGCGGGTGGACCACTTGAGGTCAGGAGTTCAAGACCAGCCTGGCCAACATGGTGAAACCCTGTCTCTGCTAAAAAATACAAAAATTAACCGGGCGTGGTGACATGTGCCTGTAGTCCCAGCTACTTGGAAGGCTGAGGCAGGAGAATTGCTTGAACCCAGGAGGCGGAGGTTGCAGTGAGCAGAGATTGTGCCACTGCACGCCAGCCTGGATGACAGAGTAAAACTCTGCCTCAGCAAAAAAAAAAAAAAAAAAAGCAGCTATATATGATCTCTTATTTGTAAAAGAGATAATCTTTATAGCAAAGATCCAATGTTGCTTTCTAAACCTTAGCAGACAAAAAAAAAAATTAAAGAAACTGATTTATGACGTCCTATGACATCCTTATAAGCTATAAAAGAAGAAAAAAAATGAGTATTTTTGTGTAGTAGGAATACAGAAAAATTCTTCCCTAGATAACAGAGACACCTAACTTTAGAAGCACTACAGATATTTTCAAAAATAGAATGAAACTGTATTTAATTTTAAAAGTAAACTTAGTCCTTAAAGCATATTTGGGGGTAGACGACATAAAGGAAACAGTGATGAAGGCTCCATGAACTTAAACAGGGCAATGTTGTCAAAGCTCCAAAATCACCAGGGATGGGTCCAATTAAAGTACCAGCCAATGAAAACATATCTCTAAGTTTGAAGGGTGTTACAAAACTGAGTTAGAAACAAAGTCAAATAAAAAGTGAAAACAAAACTAGGAATTTTGGGAAAATAAAACTGGGAGGAATTTTAACATGGATCTTGTTTAGCCTCCAATCGTGTATTCTTTTCCTCTTCATGGGACACAACAATTCTGCAATGTAAGCATTAGAGACTTTAAATCCTGTTGGAAAAAGCATGAAACCCAAGTCACCATTCATCCTACCCATGACAGAGAAACCAGCAAAGACAGAAAGCGTGCATGGCCAGGCCAATGAAGGAGAGCACAAAATCAATTACAGAAAAATTTAATTTCTTCATCAAAGGTCCCTTGTCAGCTAGCAGAGAACTACAGCATTGTCAGGATACCAACAAGACATCCAAGGCAACAGAAGCCACTGAAAAGCAAGCACGTTTTTCGTTTGGCACATGGACAATTGATTTTCATGTTGGCATCTGTCTCTTCAAGCCAGTTCAATAAAAGCTGCTTTGCCATGTGTGTGTGCCACGGTTACATACCACGTCACCTTTGCAGTGTCTCCACCCAGAAAGACAGGCAGAGGCGTTTCTCTCACAAATAGGTGTCACATCCCCATTTGGAGAGAAAAATAGATTTAAAAAATATTCTCATTACATTTAACTATGTTCAGTATTTATCTGCCTGCCTTCCTCTCTTCACAACATGAACTGCTTTGAGAAAGACAGAAACTAATGGCCCGTTCAAGGCTTTAACCCAGGCCCCCCGCGCCGCACCAGCTGTGCTGTTAGGTTAACTGGCAAAACTACTCCCTCTCCTTCCCCACTATCACAGCGCCTGATACTTGGAGCCAGGCACAGCAACGTCTGAGCTGTCCCCATCCACCCCACCAACTCCCCTCCGCTACTGACTGGTCCGGAAATTTATACTACCTGTCACTGGGCAAATGAGAGTCTGGGGAGGGGTCAGACTGAGCACCCAGATGGCAGATGGGGACAGAAGATCCAGTCATTCCTTACACAAATCTTTTAAGTTTTAGCTGCAAAAGTCTGCTTCAGTGCTGAGGAAAAAGACAATGTATGTACGTCACTATGCACTGGAGAAGCAAAGAAACTACTTTTTAAGGCTTTCGACCCAGGTCTCACCTGAGGTATCTGAACCTGATCTTACATTTACTATGTTCATGGTGCTTTGCAATTTTTACTGTTAGATACAAAATCTTATTTGAATTGTGCAATATATCCATGATCCTCATTTCACAAATAGTCCAAGGATACAAAACTAGTTAGTGATAAAGCTTGTACCTAAACCCAGATCTTCTGATTCCAAAGTCCCTGCAGATTAAAATGAGCAGCAGCAGGTAAAACATGAGGCCCTGGAGTTCTGAAACGACAAGGCCACGGTCCCTCCACTCGCAGAGTCCTAGAGTCTGGAAGAGAGTTCAACTGCGAATCAACTGTAATCCCAGCTGTTAATGGGTCACCAACACTGTACACATCTGGGCTGCTTCAGAGGGCGCCTAGCCCATAGGGGCAGCACGGTGACTGGTTATGCTTCCTTCATTTGTTCACCCAACAAACACTGACTCAAGCACCTACTAAGAGCCAGGCTGAGGACCTTAAGAATTAGGACAAGATAGACAGGTAAGAAGACCCGCAGGGGTGGTGGGGGTGCGGCTGAGGTGGGATGGCTGCAGAAGTGTTCCAGCTGGAGAGAAGAGTTTATATAAAGATCCCAAGAGGTTCAGTGTGGCAGGTGTTTGAGAGAGAAAGCAGTGTGATGACAGGGAGGCCAGCAAAGGAGGCCAGGGCTGGATAAGGACAGGCCCCTTGACCACATAGATCAGTGCGCCTTTATCCAAGGCACAGGCAAGTGACTAAAGGCATAGATGGTGAGGAATGACATGCTCTCACCAGTCTGAGGAGGTAGAATATGATCTCAAAGGCATGAGGCTGGGGACAGGAGGAACAGCGAGGAGGCTGTGAGGTTAACTAGGTGTCTGGACTAGAGTGGTGATAGTGGGTATGGAGAAGGGGTGTGTGGGAACCTCTACTGGGGAAGAGTTGGTGGAACTTGGTGACTAATTGGTTTGGGGCAGACAGGGGAGAAAAACGCATCAAGGATGGCTTCTGAATTTTTGGCTTTGGAAAAAGACAATGGTTTTTCACTGAGACAGAAAAAACACAAAAGGAACAGGAAAAAGTGTTGTTATAAATCAATGAATTTACCTAAGATCCAGATGTTCTCAAATACTTTCAATGAAGAATAATGAGCCAATTACAAATGAGTATTAAGTATTAAAAGCCCACTTTAATTGGCAATTAAAAAAATTACTGCATATAACAAAAGTAACAAAATATGCTTCTTTTAAAATGTTCTAAAATTTCGACTGATGCTTCCTCAATGAATATAAATGGACTCTTATTGTGTGTGACATTTGTTTTCCCAGCTTTGGGAGGAAACTATTTCTGGATAGCTGGCTTAAAAGGAATTTAATGATAAACCTAACACAAGTCTTGTGCCATGACTGCCTTCATTACTGACTAGCTTTGGCTTGGTCCACAGTCTAGCACAGAGGAAGAGTTCTGAGGCTGAAGAAATTAGAAGCAGCTTTCCAAAGTGGTGTCTAGATACTCTCTTTTGTGTAAAGCCTCCCATTTGAGTTTATTTTCATCTTTCACAAATCACAAAGAAGGGATCTTCAATTAAGAGTGGAGGCTAAGTTAATTGCATCTGGGGGTGAGGGTAGATTATTGCTGATGCCCTACCAGGTAGATCTATAAACTCACACAGCATACATTAGGAAAATGATACATTTACTCTTTAAAACTAGAAAGGTAGATTAAGAGAACATTTTCTGACAACCAGTATATCTTATGACACATCTCAGCATCTACAGATTTACTGTCACACTTACAACTGGGAATCCAATAGAAAGAAGAACAAAATGGTTTCTGTAGGTTGCAAAAACAGAAAAAAGTATCAAACCCCACTTCTAACTCCTTAACAATTATCTGGGTGGTCTCCTTCATTTCAGTACTGACTTGTTAATCTATTCTTGAATATTAAGGAACTAGGTCAATTAAGATATTCAAGAGTAATTTTCACATTAAAAAAATAACTTTTGGTATAAATATCACCATGAAACTAGCTGACAACAGTAAAAAAATTTCAAAATTTTACATATTTCTATCTAAATGCCCCTGGGTCATAAAGAGCACGGCTGGGGTTGGGGAGGGGACTCAGCACAATCCATTTAGTGCCACACTCCAGGTCCAGGGGCTGTGGCTCATACTGACACCCACTGTAAGTACAGCTGTGCAGTCATGGAAATGCATCTGGGAAGAACGGGGGCGGGGGGAGCAGCAGCGGTAGCTTTAATCTTGTGTAAGATCAAAATACTAACAGTGAGTTCAGAGGGACAAACACTGTGTTATAGCAAATGACGTACAGTATTTATTGGTAAAATTGTAAGCTTTCTTAATTCCACAACAATAAAGATTTTGTAGCTTGGTTGTCCTGTGCTTTGACAGGGTGTTAGAGCTGGATGGCTTTAGTTGTACGGCTCAGTCTCTGCTGAGCATCTGTGAAGCCCCAGCCTGTTGCCGACGTGGGGGTCCCTGGCAGGGGATGAATACCGAGGGCCATGCAGGCCCTGGGGAAGCTCAGTCAAACTCATAGGAAGACACTGAATTCATTCTCTTTTTCCCGATTGCATGAAAAGGTAAGAGAAGGATTTGCCCCCAGCCAAAAGATGTGCCCTATGCAAATAGAATGTGACTCGAAATTTGATGAGGAATTATATTCAGACTTTGTAAAGAAGCTAAAATATACCATTAATTAGTGGGAATAAAATTATACCAAGGCAGTTAACATTCAGGGTTAATAACAGAAGCAGCATATAAAAAATGAAGACATATTGAATAATGAAATATTCAATAATGTTTAGTCTAAACAAAATATGTAAGTTTGAAACCTCAGACTTTTGAAGTATAGAAATTTTGATTCACCTTTTTGTGGTAGTACACAAAAAGAACCTTGAAATGCCTGATCATACCCCATCTGCTACACACTTTGCTGGGTAATGGTACTGTCTGTATTTATAAAAATGCAGCTACTGATAAATATTACTCTGTGAACATCAGATTCCAAAGATGAGATTTTTGTGATTCTGCTGACAAATAGCTGTCAAGATCCCTATGTTTGGCTGGACAAAATACCAGAGGCTTAGAACAACACAAATTTTTGTTATCTATTTTTTCTATAGAACTATAGAGAAAATACACAACTCGCCCAGCTCACCTAATGTTGGTGTCACTGATAAAGCAAAAGCCAATTTTCAATCAGGTACATCGTGCTTTGACTACAACTCCTCTTTTTCAACCGTGGAGAGGAAAAGCCAGTCCTTGTGTAGGTTGGAAAGTGGGCAGAAATGAAGGTTGGGGGCTGTTATTCAGTAATTCTGGAAGACTTCACCTAAGATGCTTTCAGCACCGATCTGATGGCCACACAATGGTGCCAGAGAACTGCCTCCAGCAACAGAATACATTTCCTTGTGGCTCACAGTCCTGGAGCAGCATCCATTCTGCTCGCATCTGTGTCCGAAAGGGGAAGTTCTTAGGGGTTCTGCTTCAGCATATCTCAAGGACTAATTAAATCCTCATTACGACCTTCTAATTATTCAAATACTATGGGATTACACTAGGAAAGTCCCTGCTGGCTTACTAGATGAAAAGGGTTAAATAACCTATGTTGATTTTGGGAATCCAGATCTAGTTCAGACCTTCAGAAAATCGCTGGCATTAACATGAATGTTTAACTAGACACCACTGTGAAATTAAAAGGGAATTCAATTAGAAGGTTTTCGAAAAATTAATTCTGACCTCTCTACATCTGTCCAAATAAATAAGCTTTCTTTCAGCATTTTCACCTAATTGCTAATCCAATAAACTAGAAGGGCATTTGTTAGTTTCATTAAGCTTAACGTGTCACTGGGGTTAAAAATGTGATAACTGTAATGTTAATAATTATTATACTTATTTATCTACTCAGATGACTATTCCGTATTCCCTCCAAGACTTCCTGAGAAAGAGGACAACCTATTAATAAGCCGTTTCCTATTGTTCTTTTTGAATTTCAAGACATATAAAGATTAAGAAATAAGGATAAAACAAATGTGAACTGGTCACCTACAATTTTTGTAATATTCATTTCAGTATTTTAAGGTTATCTGAACTGTTCCTCCAGTGCCTTCGGTGGCCTAATTTACACTGCTTGATTTTTTGTCAAGGTGATTTAGTAACATTTCTGTATATTGCCATATGAGGTCTACAGAGAGGTTTAAAATAAAAACCAATGGCAAATGTGTTACAACAGAATACTAAACTGAGGTTTTTACCATTTTTCTTTAAAATTCATGTACATAATGAAGAAGTAAAGGCCAAAAAATTTGAACTAATTTTCTTTATTTAGTTAAAAAGAAGTTCTGCCAGGTGCGGTGGCTCACGCCTGTAATCCCAGCACTTTGGGAGGCAGAGGCAGGCGGATCACGAGGTCAGGACATCGAGACCATCCTGGCTAACACGGTGAAACCCCATCTCTAATAAAAATACAAAAAAATTAGCTGGGCATGGTGGCGGGTGCCTGTAGTCCCAGCTACTCAGGAGGCTGAGGCAGGAGAATGGCGTGAACCCGGGAGGCAGAGCTCGCAGTGAGCTGAGATTGCGCCACTGCACTCCAGCCTGGGCCACAGAGCAAGACTCCGTCTCAAAACAAACAAATAAACAAACAAACAAAAACTTCCAGCAGCACAATAGTAAATCAAGTTTTATACTGGAAAACAGAAGAAGATGTAGAGGAGGCAATACTATGTAGGAGAGTAGAGAGCCCAATAAATATCTAAAGTTTTCCCTCCATTTGTAACCTATGATGCCATATCCATATTTACTTGCACAAATACCTTTTATGCACAGAAAATATCAAACTGTAGAAACTCACAGTTATTTTCATCTATGTACAATGTGGGGAAATGGATTTGTGACTGATCGGTCCTGTGACAAAACTCAATACCAAAACCGCCAGATAAAATGGGCACCGAAAAAGAGATGGGGTGGGGACGGGGACTGCAGGTTTACAAAGGACTGCTGTCAGGAAATCTGGGCACTTCACTGACCTTGCTGTCACCAGAGGTTTGTAGAACCTCTGACACACAGGGTACATGGTTTATTAACATATGCTCTTCCTGAATGGGAACAAAGGACCAAGTAGAAAAGAAAGATCAGAGCAAGGGTTCAGCTTCTTGAGACTGGCGGGACTTAGGCTCCAAGGCAGTGTTACCAGCATCACTGCCCCATGAGGACTTGGAGGGAGGACTCAGAAAACTGCACCTCTAGAGTGAAGTAGGCTGCATCATCTCTCACTCTCCATCATCTCTTGTCTCTGTGCAAATGTGTTTCTAGATTCCGTGCCATTAAAGAAAATGTTATCTCCTGTGGGTACTTTAAAGAAAGTATGTATATGGTGGAATATTACAATATTATCACCATCTTATTTATTAAAACAAACTAAGTGTAAACAGAATTGTTCAATGTGGTTATTTTAGCACTCAGCAGTACAGAAGCAATGTCATTACCTTTTCTATCAGGGTCTATGGTTTCCATGATATACCTTTTTTTTTTTTTTTTTTTTTTTTTGATACGGAGTGTTGCTTTGTCGCCCAGGCTGGAGTGCAGTGGCGTGATCTCAGCTCACTGCAACGTCCACCTCCCTGGTTCAAGCGATTCTCCTGCCTCAGCCTCCTGAGTAGCTGGGACTACAGGCGCACACCACCATGCCCAGTTAATTTTTTGTGTTTTTAGTGGAGACGGGGTTTCACCATGTTGGTAAGGCTGGTCTCGAACTCCTGACCTCGAGTAATCCACCCGCCTCAGCCTCCCAAAGTGCTGGGATTACAGGTGTGAGCCACCGCGCCCAGTCTGACATACTTGTTTTAAAAAAAGATACTAACTCACTAATGTATTTCTTGGCCTGTTTCTTTCAGCACTTCCCTAAACAAGGTAGGTATGTATCAATTGTAAGAGTATAAGCAAAGTTAAGTTACTTTCCAATATGGGGGAATGAATTTTGGGGAATTTCCTAGTAAGAGTTTTCTTAGATCTACTTTCCATTATGTATGCTGCTGGTACACACCAAATGATGGTCCAACAAACAAATGTTTTTATTATTGTGCCAAAGCATCAAAGTCACTGTCATTTGCCATTTAGACACCTGATCAAGTGGCATTTGATCAAAGGTTATTAGGAGCTAACATTTCTTCCTAAATTTTAATAAATAATAAAGCCATTTTCTTTAAAGCCTTGCTACCCAGTGGTGGAGGAAATTTCACTCATGCAAGGCAAAGCATCTTCTAACATAACAGTCATTTTAAAATAGAAAGTTTTCCTTTTCAGGGTGTTGCCTAACCAACAAACACACACAAAAGGGAATGCACATAGTGATAAAGCTTGGCTTTGTGTCCCCACCCAAATCTCATGTTGAATTGTGTACCCACCCAAATCTCACGTTGAGTTGTGTCCCCACCCAAATGTTGGAGGTGGGGCCTGGTGGGAGGTTATTGGATCATGGGGGTGGTTTCTAATGGTTTAGGACCATCCCCTTAGTGCTATTGAGAGGTGACAGTGTGCTGGCAGTCCTCACAGCCCTCGCTTGCTCTTGGCACCTCCTCTGCCTGGGCTCCCACTTTGGCAGCACTTTAGGAGCCCTTCAGCCCACCGCTGCACTGTGGGAGCCCCTTTCTGGGCTGGCCAAGGCGGGAGCCGGCTCCCTGGGCTTGCAGGGAGGTGTGGTGGGAGAGGCGTGAGCAGGAACCGGGGCTGCGTGCGGCGCTTGCAGGCCAGCTGGGGTTCCAGGTGGGCGTGGGCTTGGCAGGCCTGGCACTCAGAGCAGCCAGCCGGCCCCGGGCAATGAGGGGCTTAGCACCCGGGCCAGCGGCTGTGGAGGGTGTACTGGGTCCCCCAGTAGTGCCAGCCCACCGGTGCTGCACTCGATTTCTCACCAGGCCTTAGCTGCCTTCTCACGGGGCAGGCCTCGGGACTGCAGCCCACCATGCCTGAGCCTTCTCCCGCCTCCACGGGCTCCTGTGTGGCCCGAGCCTCCCCGACGAGCGCCACCCCCTGCTCCACGGCGCCCAGTCCCATCGAACACCCAAGGGCTGAGGAGTGCGGGCGCACGGCGCGGGACTGGCAGGCAGCTCCACCTGCAGCCCCGGTGCAGGATCCACTGGGTGAAGCCAGCTGGGGTCTTGAGTCTGGTGGAGATGTGGAGAACATTTATGTTTAGCTCAGGGATTGTAAATACACCAATCGGCACTCTGTATCTAGCTCAAGGTTTGTAAACAGACCAATCAGCACCCTGTGTCTAGCTCAGGGTTTGTGAATGCACCAATCGACACTCTGTATCTAGCTGCTCTGGTGGGGCCTTGGAGAACCTTTATGTCTAGCTCAAGGATTGTAAATACACCAATCGGCACTCCGTATCTAGCTCAAGGTTTGTGAACACACCAATCAGCACCCTGTGTCTAGCTCAGGGTTTGTGGATGCACCAATCCACACTCTGTATCTAGCTGCTCTGGTGGGGCCTTGGAGAACCTTTGTGTCGATACTCTGTATCTAACTGATCTGATGGGGACGTGGAGAACCTTTATGTCTAGCTCAGGGATTGTAAATGCACCAATCAGTGCCCTGTCAAAACAGACCACCCGGTTCTACCAATCAGCAGGACGTGGGTGGGGCCAGATAAGAGAATAAAAGCAGGCTGCCCGAGCCAGCAGTGGCAACCCGCTCGGGTCCCTTTCCACACTGTGGAAGCTTTGTTCTTTTGCTCTTTGCAATAAATCTTGCTGCTGCTCACTGTTTGGGTCCACACTGCTTTTATGAGCTGTAACACTCACCGCGAAGGTCTGCAGCTTCACTCCTGAAGCCAGCGAGACCACGAGCTCACTGGGAGGAATGAACAACTCCAGACGCACCGCCTTAAGAGCTATAACACTCACCGCGAAGGTCTGCAGCTTCACTCCTGAGCCAGCCAGACCACGAACCCACCAGAAGGAAGAAACTCCGAACACATCCAAACATCAGAAGGAACAAACTCCAGACGTGCCACCCTAAGAGCTGTAACACTCACTGCGAGGGTCCGCGGCTTCATTCTTGAAGTCAGTGAGACCAAGAACCCACCAATTCCGGACACATTATCTCGTGAGAACTCACGAGATATGGTTGTTTAAAAGTGTGTAGCACCTCCCCTTTCACTCTCTTCCTCTTGCTCCTGCCATGTAAGATGTGCTAAATTTGCCTTCACCTTCCACCATGACTGGAAGTTTCCATAGGCCTCCCCAGCCATGACTGCTGCACAGCCTGCAGGACTATGAGTCAGTTAAATCTCTTTTCTTTATAAATGATCCAGTCTCCAGTAGTTCTTTATAGCAGTGTGAAAACAAACTATAACAATATAATAATGTCTCTCACAGTCTTTCAGAGGAGGTTTAGAGATCACATTCATAAAAATCAATTCACATTTGGCAACTTATATAATTTATATTTACTATTTGAAAGAAATGGTCATGGCCGGGTGCGGTGGCTCATGCATGTAATCCCAGCACTTTGGGAGGCCGAGGTGGGTACATCACCTGAGGTCTGGAATTGGAGACCAGCCTGACCAACATGCAGAAACCTCATCTCTACTAAAACCAGAAAATTAGCCGGGCATGGTGGCACATGCCTGTAATCTCAGCTACTTGGGAGGCTGAGGCAGGAAAATCGCTTGAACCCAGGAGGCGGAGGTTGCGGTGAGCTGAGATCGTGCCATTGCACTCCAGCCTGGGCAACAAGAGTGAAACTCCATCTCCAAAAAAAAAAAAAAGTGGTCATTATAACCACTCAGCTTGTTATGTATCTGGTATCAGTTACCCAAACTACACTACATATAATAAAGGCAATCAAAGGAAAAACAATAATCATATTAACATGGTAATTTCCATACAGTGGTACCATTAAAGAGTCTAGATTTTGCCTTGAAAGTGGATCAATTTGAGTTAAAAGTTTGATTTAGCTAAGTTTCCTAATTGTTGTCCTGTTTTCCACATCTGGTTTTCTACATTGCTCAATTTCCCAAACACGTATCAATTGGAAAGGGTTGGGAAAGACATTGTTCAAGGATCTCAGAGGGTTTCTCTTTGTTTTCTTCTTACTAATAAAGGTTAAAATTTTAAGACTTTCAAATAAGGGACCTCTTACCCTTTAACACTTGTTAAAATAAAAAGAACTGTACCAGTGAGAGTGATGTTACAGGGTTATGGGGTGAATCTTCATCTCAGTTCTCTGCCTGACCCGAGTAGGCACCCAGTGCAAGATAATTTCCTTTTTCCCCACAGTGACCCAACAATACAACACAGGTGCAACTCACAACCAAAAAAAGGATTTTAGTAAGAATCACGCTTGCTTGGCACCAGTACACTATGAACTTCTATAATGCCTTCAAGATGACCAGAGCCATATGAGGAGTTAACACAGATCAAGCAATTTAGAGAGACGATATAGGATGAAAGGATGATTTAGAGCAGGTCATAGTAGAGAATTTAGGGAAACAAATGCACATATTCACACAATTATTAAAATCTATTTTTATTTTTTTGAGACAGGGTCTCACTCTGTTGCTCAGGGTGGAGTGCAGTGGTGTGATCACAGCTCATTGCAACCTCGACCTCCATGGGCTCAGGTGATTCTCCCACCTCCAAAACCTATTATTGTACCATTAGAAGGCAGTGGTTCTCAAGGTATGGTCATCAAGCCACTGGCATCAGCAATATCTGAGAACTTGCCAAAAATGGAGGTTTTAAACGTCCCAATTCAAATCTTCTGAATTGGAAACCTGGGGGTGGGGCCCAGGAATCTCTTTTAACAAGTCCTCCAGGTGATTCTCACACACTCTAAAGTTTAAAAACCATGAACTATTGTCGACTATACCTTAAATTATAATAAAAAGTTAAATATGTAATGGTATTAGAAAATGAAAAATTCATTTTATCCTTCTGAAACATTCAATTCAACACAAATGATGTATAGATAAAGCAAATCTATCTTTTCATTGACATTAGTTTCTAAACATGTTGCTGAGTTTTTAACATGTAAAATAACGTAAACCTCATAATTCTAATCAGAAGCAAATCATCATCACTGCAACTCATATACAAATAATTATGAACAGGAGGGGTCAGGAGCCCAGTACATATTAGCTGCCAAGGTGGGAACTTCTGGCCTCTGGGCCTGTGTGAGAGAGGAGGGGAGTGGAGGACAGCGGTACCTCTCTTTTGGTGTGGGATGGAGCAGGCAAGCCTTGCCCCCACAGCAAGGGAAGTGACCTGCCACCACACCAGGGGAGCACAGGTAGGCTTCTTGTACCTCCAGAATACACCAATCTGAATTAAAACCACCACCACCACCAAGAGTAGCTTTACTACTCCAAGGGAGAATGAAGACAGGTAAATATGGGTGAGCCTAAGGTCTCTGCAAGGCAGTAAGAAACGCACGGCAGGGATGACAGGCAGGACTGAGCTAAAGGCCAAGAGCACTGGCAGATGTGGGGCCACTTCTCTCCAAAGGTTTCAGGAAAAGCCCATATTCTTTTTTTCTGGGACTGGCACTAACTAGCTCCTGAGAATAAGGGAAGTCACACCTAACCGCTACACTCCCCAGTTGCTTTAGGTGACTGGGCCATAGAAACTTTTAGGTCTGCTCCAGGTTTAAAATCTTATTATTAAATATCAGGGAATAACCAGTATTAACACATACAACCCCCCACCCCCAACCGCCACACACACACATTCGGACTGATACCCTAGTTTGAGTCATTCACAGTTACTTTTACACAGCTAGACCAAATACCAGACTACAGTCATATGTGAACCGTGCTTCATGGTGCTATGTGGACACACACATTCTTTGGGCCTTGAACTGTACTTTGACAAAACTTCACCCAACCTGCAAGAAAGCATCCTCCCTCCTCTGCATACTTGTTGGAAGGGCTTTTGTTTATTTCTTCCGTCTGATAAGAAAACATAACATCCTTTAAAAAATTAATGATAAGGAGGTGCATAAGTAAGCAAACTCACGTACGCCTTATCGCCTGAAAGCACTATAGGCATGTAAGACATGAACTGGAGACGAACCTCTTTCCTGTGGCATTGGTGACTGGCTCAAGGCGGGATGGGAACTGGATTCTGACTGGCTCCCAGGTGGCTGCGGAGGCATCTGACTACCTGTAAAACACAGGAGGGAAAGTGGAGATGGGGGAACCCTTTGCATTAATAGTGCGGTCATGCAAAACCAAGACACAGCCACATTTAATTTTTATGATCACAAAAGGCACAGCCCCATTAAAAAAAGACATAGCTCAGAGTGTAATAGTTCATCTTTTCCCTGGGAAACAAAGAGGAAACATGAATAAACATATTTAGCTAAACGCTTGCTGAAAAGTTGTTACTGAATGAGTTCCTAAACTCTTTAAATCAATCTGTAGCTGAAATTTCTTGACACACACTTCTTCAATGAATTTAAGAAAATGTAGGAGAGCTGGGCTAAACTCATCCTCCTGACTCTTATGTGAGTCTCCAGGTGGGCAAGCATGCAGAGTGGCCAACAATTAGTCATGGTAATATCCAATCAATACAGTAATATCAACAGACTTCTAAAACATCTTCATCATTAGTCAATCAGAGATTTAACATAAACTTAGAAGACCTCCATTAAGAAACAAAACACATACTACTATAAAATGCAGTATATATGATCACTAAAGAAGGGACTATTATTCTGCATCTCTTTTGATCTTTATTGCTAATACAGCAATAGTATCTATTTAATTTCTAGTTTTAAATGTATGCTCAGTTTGTCTTTTCCAAATATAACGTAAACTCCTTAAGACAGGAATCTTATCTGTATTCCTTCAATCCCTCTCTGAGCATAACAAATACTTAATAAATCATAATCTGAGAATATTATTTAAAGGAAGATACTTCTTACTATAGTGATAAAAGAGAGATAATGAGTCATGTGAAGGCAGGAGATGAGATTTTGAAATTTAAAAATCATCAGAGGTAGCTGATGATCTCAACTCACAAATTTTTGGCTGAGAGGTTTAGATGCATTTCTAAGACTAAAAATGTAATGGAATTAAAAAAGCAGCTGAATTTAGCGCAGTCCTCAAGGCACTAGCTCTCGTGACATGAGGACCATGCTATTTTATCTTCTACCCTCCCTCTTTGCTTCAATCAATTGGAAACACAAATACACTCACACACACACATAAAGAACACTGCATAGTCCTCTGGTGCGGTGGTCCTGAGACCCTGGCTGGATCAGGCTAACTGCTCTGACCCCATCAGACCCACTGCTCCATAGTCAGGCATATTGCTCAAAAGAATTACAAATAATAAAGAAAAAAATTAATGTCCTAAAGATCATCACCAATTCGCCCCCGTGAAGTCAGGACACATTCGACACAAAGCCTGGTATTTGACGACGTACAACAACCAACCCTCTTGTGGTTCTACGATGGGTCTGTTACCCATGTGGCCAGGCAGGACACGGTCCCAGAATCTCCAAGGACTGTCATTCCTTACTAGTCTAATCACGGGGTATCTGTGGCAGTCAGAGGGTCAGGAATATGATTTTCAGTTTAGATAACAGATATAAATAGCCGTTAAAATATTACTACAAAACAATTGTTTTCAGGGGTTTAGGCTTCGTTAGAGAAGAATGCAAAACTTGTTTATGTATTTCTGAGTGTTCCTGAGTGTGTAACTGCCACTCTCATTTTCAGATTAAGTGAAAACCAAAGACCTGAATTTATAGACATTGAGAAATATGCACTGTGTCACCACTAGAAGCTGCTTTTTACATTAGAACCATAACTAGTCGGGATAAAAGACCTGGACAAACAGCATAGACTTCGTTAAGTATCCATTTGGTTTCAGACATCTGTAGTAAATTAGTACCAGTACCAAATAATTAAATGTAAAGTAAAAAACACTTAACATTCTGAACCAAAACAATTTCAAGGGTAAATACTAGTCACCGACTTGGCTACAGAGCTACAAAAGTTGCTGTGTGCTCACTGCAGGGTCATGTGCTTCCTATGAAATACCCTAAGGCCTCCAATCTATAGTCCATTTAGAAATTTAAAGCACTCTGCAGCCAAATACTGACTTTTAAAAATGTCACTGGGGAATCAGCTGCAGCAAGACAGTAAGTGCTTATATTATCAGGATCACTTCTGCATGACAGGCTGGATTCATAGACTCATGACAGTAAAAACAAACAGTAATTCTATGTGAACACAGGGCACCGTGGCTTAGACGGTGCACGCCCGAGGCACTGCTCTTATGCACAATATTTCAAGTAGAAATAAAAAAGGCTGTAAGTAATGCATCCCATGATTCATAAAATACCGCCACAGCCGAGCAGCACTACTGGTTTTGTGGCACAATTCTAAGACAGATGTCCCTTTAAAGCAATGAGAATATTCACATACTAAATTCATTCTGTTAAAGATACAAGAGCTTTATCATGATACAGATCCACCCAAACCATCTTATTCATTTTCCTTTACTCCCTATCTTCTATCCATAGTTTCATTAACTACTAAGTCATAGTTACTATGATTCAGTAACTATAGTTACTAAGAAACAACTTGATCTTCCACAGGCATAGTTTAAACATCGTCACAGCAGATGATGACTCAGAAAATGCATTTGAGAAAGTGATATAGAAGACTCATTTGTGTCCTTGGCCCATATAAAGAAGAAAATTCGGAGCCCTCCGAACCAACCGAATTCAATAAACACCTTCAAAATTACAGATTTTTATATGACATGTGTTGGTCACAAGTAAAACCTCTCAAACAAAGTGTGGTAATAATTTTTAAAGAGAATACTGCGGGCACAGTGAACCAACCCACTTTATGAAGGCACTTTAACATTAAAATCGTTTAAAAAAAAAAAAAAGAGAGCCCCGTGTTCTTTCCTCAGCAATGTCTATTATGATGTAAGCATAATGGAAAAAAACACAACTGGAAAAAACTATACTATGAATTAGAATAAGTTCCACCATTGTACACTTCTGTATTCTCCAATGATAACGTATACAACAACATGCAAAATTTAGGTGCAGAACTGTCACCTGAATTTCTACTTTTACTGAAATAAAATTATCAGCCTAAGTCTATGCTATCATTTTCTTAAAAACATACTTTTATTTTTAATGAATTTTTGACTTACAGAAAACTTGTAAAAATAGTGCAAGGAGTTCCTTTATATCCTTTAGCCCACCTCCTCCAATGTTAACATCTTATATAACCATAATACAATTACCTAGAAGAGAAGCTTACCTAAAGACCTCATTTGAATTACACCCATTTTTCCACGTCATGTCTTTTTTCTGGGATCATCCCAGATTGCATTTAGTGACTTTCCCTTAGCCTCCTCCAGTCAGTAGGTACCTCAGTCTTTCCTTCTATTTTGTGACCTTGATAGCTTTGAACAGTACTGTTCAGTTATTTTGTAGAACGTCGCCAAATTTTATTTGCCCTAATAAGTATAATCTATTTTCCCTTTGTAGTTGGTAAGTATTTTTTGGAAGATATTTGAGACTATGCAAATTCTATGCCTCCTCAAACCTGCACTCACGAATTTCAGAATCCTTTAGAAGATCTTGTTTACATTTATTACAGTGGTATCGGCTAACGGTGATTCTCTATTTCCCCTTTTTCTTCCACATTTAGTTACCGGAATTCCATTGTGAGAAGAGCCATTTTCTTCCTCACTTGGTTTTTTATTTATTAGACTATTTCTCTCCACTCACTGTGGCAGACACACCCTCGAGTAACCTCCAATGAGTAACACCGGTGAGTAATGCCCTCCTTTCCACTGAGCAGAACCTGTGATTCTATCCAAAGAATGTGAAGAAAGTGATGGACTGTCACTCCTGCAATTATGTCAGATGGCAAATCTGAAAGGACTTTGCAGATATAATTAAACTCCCTAATCAGCTGACTTTGAAATAATCAAAAGGGAGAGAGATGATCCTGTATGGGCCTGACATTTTAACAGGGCTCAGGCCTTCTAGGAAACAGGCTTCTCTGACGTGAACTGAGCCTAAGGCAAGAAGGGGCAGGCCTCCAGAATCTCAGGATCTCACTCCAACAACCGCGAGGAGATGAAGCTGCCACAATCTGAATGAAACTGGAAGTAGATGGTTCCCTAGTTGAGCCTCCAGATGAGGATGCAGGCTGCCCAACATCTTGACTGCAGCCTTGTAAGTCCTGAGCAGCTAAGAGGTGCCTGAACTCTCTGCCAGGGGAACAGAGATAAGGAATGTGCCTTGTTTTAAGCTGGTAAGTTTGTGGCACACCCTTTGGGCTTTGCTTTTTTTCACGCTGTCCTGGACACACTGTCCTGGGCTCCCCAGCACCCCTTTATGTGAGTGCTCCATAGTTTATTCAACACTCTCCTGTGTATGGGCATTTAGACACTTTCCAATCTTTTGTGGATGTATTTTTGTATTGCTGGGGTCTATGTTCAGGGAAAATTCCCTGAAGTGGGTTTGTTGGGTCTAAAGGTTACACAATTCCAAATTTCCTTCTAGAAACTTTGTATCAATTTACATTGCTACAAACAATGTTTGAAAGGCCTGTCTCTCCATAACCTCACTAATAGAATGTATTGCTGTTTAAAAAAATTTTACCAGTCTTGGCCAGGTGCAATGGTTCACCCCTGTAATCCCAGCACTTTGGGAGGCCGAGGCAGGCAGATCATGAAGTCAGGAGTTCAAGACCAGCCTGACCAACATGGTGAAACCCCGTCTCTATTAAAAATACAAACATTAGCCAGGCATGGTGGTGTGTGCCTGTAACCACAGCTACTGGGGAGACTGAGGCAGGAGAATCGCTTGAACCCGGGAGGCAGAGGTTGCAGTGAGCTGAGATTGCACCACTGCACTCCAGCCTGGGGGACAGAGCAAGACTCCATCTCAAAAAAAATAAAAAATAAAAAATTACCAGTCTTACTGATTCTGAATGAGTTTGACTACTTTTTCATATTTTAGGGCCATTTAAATATCTTTTCTTGTGAAGTGTTTGTTCAAGTCTTTCTCCTACTTTTCTGTTTACGTTCTTAATCCTTTGCCCTGGAATTTTTAAGGGTTCTTTATATATTAGAGATATTAGCCCTTTGTCTGTGGTATACATTGTGAATCTCTTCTCCTAGTTTGTCACTTGTCTTTTAGTTTTGCTTACGGTGTCTTTTGTAGTGGGACTTTTTTTTAATGTGGTCAAATTTATCAGTCTTTATTTTTATTGCCTCTGGATTCTGAGTCACAGTTAGGAAGCTATTCTCTCTACAGCAAGGTTAAAGAGGAATTCACCCTAGTTTTCGTCGAGTACACACATGGTTTTTTTCCATCTCCCTCAAGTTTATTTGATGTGAGGATGGATCTAACTTTATCTCTTTGCACATGGCTCCCCAAGTATTCCAACACAATTTATTTAAAAATCCATTCTTAGCCCAGTGACTTGAAATATCATCTTTGTCATGTAATACATGTTCATATGTATTTGGTCTAATGCTGGACTTCCTCTTCTATTCCACTGGCCAGCACACACTATTTTTAGTTCTAGTATTTTTATACCATGTTTTAATGTCCAGCAAGAATAGTGCCCTTCACCTTTTCTTTTTCAGTGTTTTCTAAGTTTTCCTGTATGTTTTTCTATATGAACTTGAGTATCAACCTGTCTGACCATATAAAATCGCTCACTAATATTTTCATGGCAACTGGATTGAAATCATCAGTTAAGGAGAACTCACGACTGCTGAGTTCCTCTCATCCAAGAACAAGAAACATCTTTCATTTGCTTAAGTCTTCTTTAGTTTCTTTCAGGCACCTAGAGGGTTTGTATATTTTATGTTAAGTTTATTCCTAAGCACGTAGTCTTCCTTGTTGCTACTGTAAATGGGATTCTCTTCACCATTATATGTCTTTTAACTGTTTACTGTTTGTGTATAGAAAGACTACTGCTTTTTGTATGTTAATTTTATGTCTCACTACTGCATTAAATGAATTCTTTCACTGCTAATTTGTCATTGATTCTCCGGGGTTTTCCAGGCATACTATTATATCATCTGTAAATAGACAGTTTTATTTCTCCTATACTCATCCTTATGCCTTTAATTGAGTTCTCTTGCCTAACTACATTGGCTAATATCTGTAGTACATTATTGAACAGTAGTGAAGATAGTGATGATCCTTGCCTCATTTGTGATCTTAGTGGAAATGCCTCTAGAGCTTCCCTATTCCATAAGTGAAACTAAAGCATATACATTTTACCATGTTGAGAGTGTATCTCTCCATTGCTACTTCCTTGAGTGTTTTTATCATAACTGGGTGTTGAGTTTTGTTAAAGAGAGGATTTCCCCCCACCAGATGTATGTTTATGGTATATACTAATAATAGAGTTGTTAGGCCAGGCGTGGTGGCTTACGCCTGTAATCCCAGCACTTTGGGAGGCCAAGGCGGGTGGATCACGAGGTCAGGAGTTCGAGACCAGCCTGGCCAACATGGTGAAACCCTGTCTCTACTAAAAACACAAAAAATTAGCCGGGCATGGTGGCAGGTGCCTGTAATCCCAGCTACTCAGGAGGCTGAGGCAGGAGAATCACTTGAACCCGGGAAGTGGACGATGCAGTGAGCCGAGATCACATCACTGCACTCCAGCCTGGGCAACAGAGCAAGACTCTGTCTAAAAAAAAAAAAAAAAAGTTGTTAATATTGAACCAACTTTGCATTCCTGGAATAAATGCCACCTATGATACATTATTTTCTTAATGTACTGTTGGATTCTGTTTGCTAATATTTTCTTTAGAATCTTACACTAGGAGAGGTTTTGGGAGAATTTTATTCAATTAAAAATAGCTTTTAAGAACTAAATCAAGATAAGTACCAAACTAAATATTCAAGTAACATAACTCTGGGGTATTAGTATATAACACAATTGGGAAAAAGTGGCTAATATGTATATTTTGGTAAATTAGCACACATCCCGTAATGTATAATGTACAGTGGATGGACTGAGACATGAATGTATTATAGTTTAGCATACTTCATAGAACAAGATGGTGGGGCAGTCAGTACTAACAAGTGCCACGTTCTACGATTTTTTACAAGTGGACACAGTATTAACACTTTCCATAGTTCTTAATTTAATTCTGTTCATTGTCTCATCTGACTACAATGTACATTCCATACAGACAGAAAATTCAGACTATTTGGTTCCCTGCTATATTATATCTCTTGAACCATGCATATAGTAACCATTCAATAAGTATTTGTTGAAAAAAAAAATGTATGGCTAATGATTTCAGGAACCAAGCTCAGATTAATAGATAATTAGATCTTTATAACTCATCTGTAATCATGTAGTTTTAACTTATTATTCTAGATGAGGATTAGGCAAACTTTTTCTGTAAACTGCCAGATAGTACACATTTTAGGTTTCACAGGCCATATGTTTTCTGTTGCAACTACTCACCTCAGCTGTTGTTGGTCAAAAGTAGCCACAGACAATATGAAAACAAAACAGCATAAATAAAACTTTATTTGCCAAAACAGGTGGTTGTCTGAATTTGGTCCTCAGGCTGTAGTTTGTGATCCCTGTTCTAAATGATAATATCAGTAAAGAAACATTCAGGAGGGCCGGGTGCGGTGGCTCACATCTGTAATCCCAGCACTTTGGGAGGCTGAGGTGGGTAGATCACAAGGTCAGGAGTTCGAGGCCAGCCTGGCCAATATGGTGAAATCTCATCTCTACTAAAAATACATAAAAATTAGGCAGGCGTGGTGGCATGCACCTGTAATCTCAGACATTCAGGAGGCTGAGGCAGGAGAATATCTTGAACCTGGGAGGCGGAGACTGCAGTGAGCCGAGATTGCGCCACTGCACTCCAGCCTGGGTGACAGAGCAAGACTCCATCTCAAAAAAACAAACAAACAAACAAAACAAAACAAAACAAAAAAACACTCAGGAGGAATACTTGCTGAAACAGCCAATACAGATGAATATTTAATAACAACAGCACTTACATATAAATCTCACATTCTTCCATATTCAAAGGGGAAGCCTTCATAAATAAATGTCAGTAACAGAAGTTGCTTTATGCTCTCTCCTATCTAGATGTAAGAATGCACTGGGTTCCTTAGCACTTAATGCAGGCAAAGGTCTAAGACTTGAATGGTAAATACATTTAGCAGGTAAATGTTTAGATAAACGATTACTTGTAGTTTTATTTTTCCAACTCTTTCGGATCAGAAACAAACCAACAAATCAGATAAATTACTGATCAGATGCAACTGCATAAATTATACTCAACTACTTTTGTGTTGGGATGGTAGAGATTAAACATGAGGTGAATAGGATTCCCACATTAATCCTTTATTGAGGTTAAAATTCCCTGGGGATAATTCCTTTCCACATTACTACAGTATACTACTATAGAAACTCAAAAAGAACAAGAACACTAACTGAATCACAACCAATTCTGGCAAACAAACCATTCACCCCTTTTCGAATAATACTGCATTATCTCCAGTATTAGTAATACTAACAGATATAGAAATATTCAGAAATTCCATGTTTCAAAAGTTGTAGTGGCTACAGAAAAATATTCCTTCCTTTCACATCATTACAGCTAAAAAGCCAACTAACCTAAGATGGATTTAGATATCTGAGATGGAATATTGACATGATTAGTCAAGATAGCAAATCTGGAGTCTGGATGACAGACACTACTTGATTTCAGTTTTAGTGCCTCAGATCCATTCCATCCTTCCAATTTTCCTATGTTAGCTGACTCTGGGCAAAAGTGAAGAAAGAAGGAGCTAAAGAGAGAGTACTGTCTAGAATAGGCATTTATTTGTCTTACAAGTTTACAGGTAAATTAGAGATAGTTAGCTTGAATGTACCAAATGAGTTTAAAAAAAAAAAAAAGAGTACTCACTATATAGAGGGCAATGTCCTAAATTATATTCTTCCATTAGTAATTCAAGAAGATTGGCTTTTGATAATTAATGTGAAAAGACATGTTAAACCATGGAAATTTGGACAATTTTATTGGCCAATCATCCTCAATACATGGAGATCATGAAGTGTTTAGTGGCAAGTATTCGGGTCCTCTTCATAAACTCTGTGACAGTTGCAAGGGTAAGACAGACCTATTCTTAGGTCCATGTGAATTAAACTGGTTGTGGTTCTTGTTGAATTCTGAGAAGAAATGAGGAATGCTTCCAGTCACTTTGCAAATAACTATCATGATCAAGTTACTCCCATGGAATGGTGCTACAAAATCAATACGTAGTTCATGGTTTTCAGCAATTAGCAATTGAATTAATTCTTCTACTCGTCAGGAATTCTTGGTGGTGTCGTTAACTTTAGTGAGAAATTAAAATAACACATTGTAGCAACCAAATACTGATACATTACTACTAAGATCGTGTTCATCTTGTACTTCCCACTGACTGTGCAATTCTGCTGCTGCATCCAAAATTAAAACACTGGGTTGCTTTATTCTAGTACAGCCTCATGGAAATCGGCTCTCTTTCAAATCTTTAAAGTAGAACACGGGTCTCACCTGCCATCATCTGACTTTACCCATCTTCTGGAGGATACATTTCCTATATTCGGCCAAACCCACTAGTAATTACACTATAACTTCTTACTATGGGTTGTATTTGGTTGCTCCTTTAATTTCTGAAACATGAAGAACTGGTCAGGATCTTTCCTTCCACCATGATAAATGACAATGTAATTTTGTTAAGAGACAGCATTGGTTGGTTGCATGGTAGACTTTGCATCTGTGGAAATCACTGTACATCTTATCTAACTTAGTAAGAAGCTAGAGTGTGGTAAGATGGTACAGCTCTGCAACACAGCACAAGGATTTCATGGGTCATTTCTTTAAAAACCTGCATAATACCTAGTGGTGTAAATGAAAAATACATTTTTAATAATGTAATTTTTAATAATCCATACATTCATCACATGTCCTTGTCTTAGGCATTTATTTAGATGAGTTAGAAAACCCACAAGTTATTTAGACATAGCATCCTTGTGTTTTCTAATTTCACTTGCTTCAAGAACGGAAAAAAATCCCGCTTACTCTCAGAACGAAGATGCAGGCTGGCTGACACCAACTTCAACATGCTCCAAGCGAACTACTGAAATACAGAATCTGCTCGGGCTCCCGCTTAGTGGTTCCGGTTAACAGTTTATCTGAAGTGCATGGGTGTGAACTTATAACACTTCCTATTGTGCAGCATGGGGTGTGTGTGCCTCTGTCTCTAATAAGATCATCTCATCCTTTACCAAAAGGTCCTGTATCAGGGCAGAGGGGTGGGGAAGATGTGGTGAACAGGCTGTCAACACAATTCTTTATTGTGAATAAATCCTATCTCAGATTAGAGCAGTATAAACCAGAAAGTAATGTTCTTCTCTACCTTTCAACTGAGAACACAGAACCACAGCAACTTGGTGTCCTCTCCTTGAAGGAGTTAAGCCTCTGCTTTGGGAGATAAACCTTTTCATGTCATATAGCTCGAAAGTTCATTCAAAACAGGGCTAGACTTTCCTAAATCCTTATCCAAAATATTACAGACTATTCATGTGTCATTAGGTCCTAAAAATACAGATAAATGGGCACTTCAGAGGCTATCTGACTTGGATACTCCTGAGCCATGAAGGGAATAAGGATACTTCCAATTCCCAAACTTGACAGAACAAGACAGCTCCCACGCACCATTCACAGGGCCGTATACCTTTATTCTAAACAAACTAATACACTGTCAAAAACCTGCTGGATTAAGATTTTCAACTCTCCTCCCTACTGTGGTCTGAGCGTTCCAAGTCTTTTTCTTTCTTTTTTTTTTTTTTTCTAAACCTCACTGCTAGGCTTGAAGACAGATTAGCTACAAAGGACGATCAGCTAACAGGTAGAAAACAGAAGTGAGTATGATGCGGTCTATGTGAATTCTGCCCTCATAAAAGCCCTTAAAGACCAACTTATAAAACGTTACTCACCCAGCCTGCTATAATAGATTCAAACCAGAACTTTTCTTTCATTAATTAAACATACTAAAACTACGTAATGTTTTTCACATGGGTCCTCTTCATAAACTCTGTGACAGGTGCAAGGGTAAGACAGGGCCTTGGAAGTTGGTTTCATAGTCTGATCACTGATACCCATGAGATCCCTTTTGGGGAGACACCTTCCCATAGAGAACTTGGGGCAGAGAAACTGAAAAGTCTCTGGCAAGGCAAAGGACAAGTTAAGTCAGAAGATACACGGTGATGCACGGACTTCTAGACTTGACTATTTAAGTCAGCACAGCTTTGATTAAAGATAAACTGGAGTTGGCCCAGCACAACGGCTCACGCTTGTAATCCCAGCACTCTAGGAGGCCGAGGCAGGCAGATTGCTTGAGGTCAGGAGTTCGAGACTAGCCTGGCCAACATGGTAAAACCCTGTCTCTACAAAAACGCGTGGTGGTGGGCACCTGTAATCCCTGCTACTTGGGAGGCTGAGGCAGGAGAATTGTTGAAACCTGAGAGGCGAAGTTGCAGCGACCCGAGATCATGCCACTGCACCCCAGCCTGGGTGACGGAGCAAGACTCCGTCTCAAAAAAATAAACAAATAAATAAATAAATAAACAAACTGGAGTCATAAAACATTTACATATAGAGCATTCTCCACATTAAAGTGAGACATTTTTAGTCTGGATGACTGTTAAGTGGCCTGAAAGGTGTGGGAATATCGTGTGCTTTGGGTTTGACTGAGGCACAACTCTCAGGGTGGCGGCTGGCGCAGCTCAGCCTGGGTCCCACTGCGCTTGCCGCTCCACTCAGGACCGACTCTGGGGAGGTGAATAAAAACTGTGTCTTTGTGGATAAAACAGCCATTAAATAAAAGACGGAACTTTAAGAAAGCTTCTCGACTTTAGTTAACTTCAGGTGTGAAGACGTGAATAGTAAATAGGCAGTATGACCAAAAATGTGATTTGGTTGAAAGCAGGAACCACTTCTAACTTTGGGAATCTTGAGGATCTGGGAGGCATCCCCTGTGAAAGTCCATGATGTCCTGAAGTACATCAACTACCACGCTGAAAATCCGGCATTCTTATCAAAACACACCCTTTGCAATAGCTTTAAAGCTCAGGCATACAATTCCCAGGTCTACCGGGCCATGTGAAAATCCACTTGTGGAGGGAAAGGTCTATTCTGCGCATTTGGGTATGGCATCGCTAGCCCGGCCTTCCCCAGGAAGTCCGGATTCACAGCACTCTGCTATCTGTAAGAAAAGAGGTAGGTTCTGAACTTTCCTCAGGCAGAACACCAGACATAAAATGCTGAACAGCCACCAGCTCCATTCTCTCGAATCCTCGCTTTGATGTAAGGTAAGAGGCGGCGGGGGGAACGCCAAATAGAGCGGATGGTTTATATTTCTCTCACCAGGGCAAATTAATAAAAACAAAACCTAATTTTTCCCTTCTCTCACCCATTCTTATTCCTCCTCAATATTTTTCCTCTTTCTAAGATTCCTTTTTTGTTTGAGAAGCTTAATATTTGGCTGCCTTCTGAAGAAATGGGTATAGTGACAGATGAAAGACTTGTATTCATCGTCTAATTCAGAATAAGGGGAAAAATCGACTGCTGTGCATTTAAGATTCTAACAACCTTGCAATTTTGTATAGTCGTTTCCCCCACCCGTTCTTTTGAAGAAATCTGCTTTTATTCTGCTAATAACTAACCACAGTTGCAGCAGCATGGATCCGATTAGCAGTTCTTATGATACAAAGGGGAGAAGAAAAAAAGCTGTGAACAGGGTTGCCAATTTGTCCACCTGGGCCCCCAGGAGAAAGATTAGCTGAGGCGCCTGCCTGCTCCCTTTCTTCCACTTGATCGCTGCTCTATGCTGCCGGATAGAGACAGGCCTTTTTAAAGCCAAGGCACTTTCCTTTAATCAAAGTTTCACTCGCCTCCACCCTCTCTTGTCACAAATTTCTCATTCTGGGTTCCAACGCTTCGTGACAACTCTGCCTGTAAACATGGGTGGTTGGCTATGAGAAGTGCCACATGCAGATGCTCACTCCCTTGGAGTCATTTTGCACCTAAAAGAGAATATAGCATGTGAGCGCTTGCTGTGCCCTGCAGGTACGAGGGACCATGTTTTCCAGACCAAAAGGCGGCACACGTGGTCAATCAATGGGCATCTTTATGCTGCTTCTGGATGTGAGAAGAGGGAGGCAAAAATACAGGGTTTGGGAATTAAATATTGGAATTTGAGGGAAATAACACAGAATATATAAAGTTCAGACCAACAGATAAAACACTGGTACTATAGGTGGCATGGTTTCTATAAATTCTCCATTTAGATATAGAATTAAGTGTCAATTTATGTACTAAAATAATATGCTTTTTCTTACAGAGTTTAAAATTTCATTGCATTTGTGATTATACTAAGTAATGACAGCTTGTTTTCATGATAAAACTTAAGATTTTTAAACCCTTGGCATAAAACTCATACTTCTAAAAGTAAAGAACGAGACAGCTAAAAGCACTTACTATTCTGAAAAACTTAAAAAACAAACAAACAAAAAACCCCAGGCTCCTGAGTGAAATCTCCAGGATCTAAGGGGGATAAATCAACACTTCACAATGTATATTTAAAGGAAACCAGCACCTGCTTACCTTGCTTCGCTATCACAATTCACACCATGACATATTAATACATTTGGGTGTTTAAATAAGTGCTTTTTCAAGAGATACAGAGTTGCACAATGAAACCCAGAATAATCAATAACCAGACTCCTTTTTAACAGTGCTGGGCTTGTGAGGTTGCTGCGGGAGAGAGCAGACCTCTCCAGCACGAGGCTAGAACTGGGGGGCCCAGGCGGGTGGCAGTGGGCACCCTCAGGGACCCGCAGCTCAGGAGTAAACTCTGCCAGAGGCAGTGCCAGCCTGGGCATGGCTAAGCTCTCCACGCTGAGTGCCAGGGGACAAGGAGGGCTGTGCAGGCCACAGAGCCTCTGACTGTGGCAATGTGGAGAGGAAGGTTCTCGAGCACGACCTCAAGTACTCTTCATTACTTCTTTCAGACTGGACTAAATATTCGGCAAGCACACTTGTGAAAGGTATCTGTCACAGTGGAGTCGCTTTCAGGAGGGAGGGGAAAAGAATGATCCCATGAAGGGTGAAATGCAAAGGCAGAAAGACGGCTCCAAGCCCACGGGAGAAAGGTCATAAGTCACCAATTTCAGAACTCTCTTCTTTTGAATTCCCATTTTTCTAAGAGAACTGTGAGTTATTTAATTTGGCCCACGTTTACTGAACAGCACTACTTGCCAGGCACTGTTCTTGGCGCTGGGGACAAAAAGAAGAAAGAGGCTCTGAGCCCGCCAGGGGCTCAGGCAGCTGGGGCAGCCCTGAGGGACAGCTGAACTCTGGGGCTGCAGGGGTCAGCAAGGACTTTGTGAAGGGAAAGATCCTTTACTGGGGTCGTGAAGGGTAAGTAGGAGTTTGCTGGGCTGCATAAAGAGTGCGATGGATGTTCCAGGCAGAAAGGATAAATAACATTATTCTTTAATGCAGCTCTAGGGACTAAGATCTGATGTGAAGTCATGGTCAGTGGTATAGAAACAGGGAATTCTGAACTAGTTCCTCCATCTGCTTCTAAGAAAAGGCAATGAGGCCACATTAAAAACAAACAAGCAGCAAAAATATATATCCACTGAGGTTCGGTTCTCTTAAAATGTGATACTTTTTTTGCCTTTTTTCAAGTAGAATTAAAATAACATGATTCTTGGATTTCATGTGAAATGAACTTCAAGTAACAACTGTGGAAATAAGGGAGTCTACTGCTAACTGAATTGGACTTGAGAATACAACAGTATTTTTGCACAAGGATTTTTTCTGTGACATTACTTTCAAATGAACCAAATCTAGTTCTAGAAAGATCAGGAAAAAAAACCTCAGCACTACGCCGCCCTTAAAACATGCGCTATTCATCCCTCAACTTTCCTGTGAGAAATGTATATGCTCCTGACTGGGAATACAGGCCTCCTTCTCAGCCATGCCCATGGAGCACTGGGGAAGTGCTAAGTTGTCTTGGACACAGGTGCTGTCTTCCATATTCTAGAAACATTTCTTCTTCCATTTCTTTTTCACAGTCTCTACCTTTTTGGGTACCCCAGGGTTTCCTCAGAATTCTTCTCTCAGTGATTCTCAGCCTTGGCTGTGCATAATAACCACCTGGAGAGCTTTAAGAAAGTACTGATGGAATACCCCGCGTCAGACCGATTAGGTCAGCATCTCCAGGGCTGGGCCAGCATCGGTCCTTTCCCAGGCATGCTGTGTGGCGAGTGCTGCGGAGCGCTGACCTTCACTCACTCCCTAGGCCAGTACTTCCCAGACCAGCAGCTTCAGCAGAACTAGAAATTATTGAAAATGCAAACTCTCGGGCTCCACCCCATAACTACTGAATCACAAGCCCTCCAAGTGATGCTGAGGCAGGCTGGGTGCCCAGGGGACCTCATCCTGAACCCTAAAGCCTCACACACTCATTTTTCCCACCAAAATATTGCCTGAGTCCAGATCTTATCCAACCTCCTATTCAAAACGTCCCTTAAGATGCCCAGTGGGAATCTCAAATGCAATATGTTTAAAACCAAACTCTCGATTCCCCTTCAAAAACTTGTTCCTCTGTCTTCTGTACAGAACCATCATTTACCAATTCCTTCGGCCAAACTCCTTCTGCCACTACTCCCGCTATGTGCGCATCCAAGCGGCGATCAACCCTCCGCGTGGTTACTGCAGGAGCCTCCGGCGTCTCTGCTCCCATCTTCCCCTACAGTATACTGTCCACTTAGCAGCCACAGTGAGTCTCCTAAAACCTGAACAGGATTATGCTATTCCCTGCCTTCCCAACCTTCCAGAGGGTTCACATCACACTTAAACGCCTAAACTGGCCAGGTGCGGTGGCTCCTGCCTGTAATCCTAGCACTTTGGGAGGCCAACGTGGGCGGATTGCCTGAGGTCAGGAGTTCGACACCAGCCTGGCCAACATGGCGAAACCCCGTCTCTACTAAAAATATAAAAATTAGCCGAGCGTGGTGGCATGTGCCTATAGTCCCAGCTATTCGGGAGGCTGAGGTAGGAGAATTGCTTGAAACTGGGAGGTAGAGGTTGTAGTGAGTGGAGATCGTACCACTGCACTCCAGCCTGGAAGACAGAGTGAGACTCCTTCTCAAAAAGAAGTAATAAAAAAACCTCCTAAATCATAATCATAACCTACAGTCATTAGCTCCTCTCTCATCTAACTGCCCAGGCATTCTGCTCCATTGCCCGTGACCACTATGCTCCGGCTGCACTGATTTCCTGGTGTTCGCCGCCCAGCACACTAAGCACAATACTAACTCAGGGCCTTTGAGTTTGCTCCTTTCTCTGCCTGGATCTTCTTTCCCAGATGCTCACATGGCTTGACCCTGCCCTTCCTTCACTTCTCTTGTTCAAATATCAACTTCTAAGAGAGACACCTTCCCTAACTAGCCACTGCTATCTAAAGAAGTAACCTGATTTTTTTCCCTGACTACCTGACAATAAAGTATCTAGTTATTTATGTATTTCCTGTCTTTCCCACTAGACTTTAAGTTTCACGAGGACAGGACCCTTTGCAGTTTATGTTCAGTGCCTTTACCCCACTTACTACGCCTGCAGCATAATACACACTCAGTGCTTTGCTGAATTAATGACAGAATAGAATGATAAAATAAGGAAGGAAGGAAAATGAACAATTAGGCTAGTTGGCTTTCCACAGGATATCACCTGGTGTATCCAACACTCAAAGTGCAACACACTACTCTTCTAAAACCATCAAATGAAGTAATACATTTGGCATCCTCAGCAAGGCCACGCTCTTGGCATTCAGCTTTATGCATTTAATGCAGTTTGCAAGTACAAACTCCTATGTCACTTTCTGTTTGGAAGGGAGAATATCAACATTAACAATTCCTGGTTATATCATTTATAAACATGCAGATGTGGATTATGAAAGATTAATGCATTTTAGGATTGGTGAAGGCATTCCGTTTGTCTCATGCCGAAACCAATTCTGTTCTTCATTAGTCAATGACAACCCATATCACCCTGTTATGGAAGAGAAATCAAAGGTGCAAGCGTGTGAATTGAGAATAAGTGATGAAACTGATTAGTAAGAGTCTTAACGGCTATAATCAATCAACACATCATAATAATCCTGGCTCCAGGGTTATCAGAAGATTGGGAAATAAACCTAACACTCTCTATAAAATGGTTTTGTTCCTTCCACAATTGTTACCTATTCTCTTTTAGGAAACATGGTGATATACCAGAAGTTTGTGAAATCAACTTTAGGAGCATCTTGACTCTAAGTACTATTCATTTTACCACCATTTTCCAAAATGTACTCAAGTGATTTTTGAAACTTTTTACTTCTAGGCTAAAATTAGTTCATAAAAGCTTTTGTACCCCTCCATTCCGAATCTTCACTCTCAGCAAAGGGAGAAGGCAGCGGGTCAATGCCAACAGCATTTCCATAGAGGCAGCTCACACAGAGTCCAGACGCAGTGACACTTAGCTGAGCACAGGTTCAGAGCAGGGACAGCCTACTCAGCTCAAGTGAAAACAAACAGAGAACGAGGTGTCTCAAGTGCTTCTCCAGCAAACAATGCAAAAAAGTAATGGAGACGTGGGAGTGGACCGTTAGACCCACGATGAAAACACATGAGTCACTGCTGAGATTGCAGAGCAATAAAAAGGCACATAATATTGCCTTGGTGACACAGGCTTTCTTGTATTTTCATACGCAGAATAGAGAAAGGGAATGGAAATTGACAGGATAATTGAAACCAAGTTACCCGACTTTTTTTAATTAAGAGAGGGAGAAAAGCTAAGTGGGAATTTGTATTTTGATAAATTTCTAATGGTGCTTTCTTATTTCTAAACGTGGATGAAGAGGAGAAAAGGCTTAATTTGAAGTTTGTTGGAATGAAAGATTGAAAAGATCTTTTGAAGAAAAGATCTTTTGAAGAAAAAAAGATCTTTTGAAGAAAAAAGCTTTTGAAGAAAAGAATACTCATTCCCCACCTATCAGAATACCTGACTTGGGGTCTGGAGTGACCTCTGAAGGAGAAGAGTAGCTCAGAACACTGGGACAGTTCTTCAAATGCAAAGCCTTGGCCACCAGACAGCAATGGGGAATCTGTCCTCTAGAAACAGCGCTGAGAATATCCATGACCCATGGACTTGCTGAGTTTCCATAATCAGGATCTTGGCCTGAATTTTAAAGCTGTTATCTTAAAGTGGGAGGTTCTGTATCACACTAGCAATAACTAAGCCATACAGAGATGCAACCCCATCTCTCAAAAAGACAAAATATACAATTTGCTTTCTTAACTATTGCTAAGCAGCATTTGGAAGGGAATGGAAATAGTTTTGTGTAACACCCAAATATTTTACTTTGTCAGGGAAAAAAATACTGGCTTAAGTTCTCTTTGGTTTGTAGAACTGCTGAATTGGTTTTCTGTGCTGCCACAGATTAAAAACATGGATATATCAATGGCATTTTGTGTTAATTTTTTTTTCCTCCTCGGCTTGCCAATAAGCAGCATGCATCTTCCTTGCAACAAGCTGTTGCAGGATTTCCACCTCCAGTGAAGCCAAAAAGGAACATTCGATAGATATTTAAAAATAAGATTATTAGGTAAGATGATTGTGCAGACTTTCAAATAAAAAATTTCTGTCAGTACACGAAATGCCATTTTAGAGGGTCTACTGCTAATGTTATCATGAAAGGACACTGGCTAAGAACCATTTACATATAGAAATAAACTCATGCTTTTTACCCTGAGTTTTATTAAGGCCAAATTAAAAAGTAGAAAGTTTATTTACTTAGGATGGGCTTGAGCCCTAAGAGATCTAAAACTCCAGGAGAAATGGGTTAAATGAAAGCGAGACATTGGTTTGCATCCTCCATTGTTCATCTGATAGGTACTAATCTTGACAAATTAGACCAGGAGCTATCATTTCCTCTCACTGGAATCCTTCCTGTTCACTCTGGACTATGACTAACTCCTAACTGAGATTCATTTTTCTCTTTCCCATTATAGCATCCTTCCAGATTCTGCTTGTTTGAATGTCAAATTAAGCAAGAAAATTAGTTTTTTTGACCAGAATATCTTCTTGTTTGTATCTGCAGCTATATCGGCTGGTAGAGAAATCTACTTAGCTCTCACTTGCTGAAGGGTAGGACTGGGTGAGCACTCACACAGAAGAGCTCTAAATATACCCCAGTGCTGCCAAACAGTTCTTTTCCATATTTAATCCAATACGTGCCACCCTTTCTAGAACTCATGCTTTTTGTCTGAGATTTTCCTGAGGGGCACAGATTCATTATGGCTGGTTGGTATGCTGGACGCATCTCTCGCCCTCTAGGAATGGCCATGATAAAGCTGCAGAGAATCAGGCTCCACTATAAAGGAACTGGTGCTTTGTGGCGTAGGAGGATGAGCTCTGACCAAGCGATTTCTTCAGGCTCGTCACACCTGTGATCCTTTTCAAAGGACAGAGACTGAAGTTATTCGCTGGGTATGAGTTCACATTAGCAGGTGCCACATGCTGTGCACTGTGGAGGGGCTCCTGGAAGAGGCTACCCCAGGTGGGAGGCGGCTGCCCCAGGAGGGAGGCGGCTAACCCAGGTGGGAGGCGGCTACCCCAGGCAGGAGGCACATGTGCAGAGGTGATCACTGGAGTGGGGTGAAGCGCAGCTGGCTGGAGAGGGAGAAGGGGAGGAGAGGTATCAGTAGAAAAAGATGGGAGCAGTGAAGGCAGCTCCTGGAAGGTGAGTGAGATTCCTCCTGACCTTTGCCTCCTGGCTTCACAGTCTCAGCTCTGAAGCCGCCCTGACCCATCCCTCATGCCCAGCCAGCCAGCAGGTAGTCTGCCGAGAGGCCAGGCGGCAGGTGAGCGCCTCCAAACAGCGAAGCACGAAGTGTAAAAAGAAAAGGGGTTCTACTTTCATATTTGATGTAACTCTATTTTGTTTCTGTCTATGATAGCTAGGATGGTGTTGCCTTTGATTAGTCTTACCTAATACCAGGCAAGAAGAACAATAGCCATGAAACAAACAGCTACTCATTATGTGCTAGCGTGAAGGCCTAATTTTGTGTTTTTGACCCTAATCTATTATGATCAGTGGCCTTCTGCTGCCAGATCAAAGTGAGTTAACTCTACTTACACTGGACTTGGTACAAATACCAAATGCCTAATGCCAAAAAAAGAATGGGGAAAAATCTATTCAGGAATTTTCAGTTACTATCCTTAGATCTTCATTAATAAAACAGATGAGCTTAGTTTTACAAATGAAAGTAGCCAGGCTATGAACAGTTAACACCTGCCTGTCCATTCCTCACCCCCATGGTGAGCTCCCTCTTCTCAATATTTAAATGCTGCCACTGCTTACAGCACATGGAGGAAAAGCTGACAAAAGCCTCTGGCCAATAAAATAAAAAATTTTTAAGTTTGGCTTATTTACATTTTTGCTGTTAGTAAACTGGAATGGCTGGCTCTGGAGGCAAGACAAGTGAAATTAACATCCACAGAATCTTCTGGCAACAGCGGTGCATTCAGATGCCATGCTGAGTCAGCTTCCACCACGTATTAGGGGCAATCGGGCCCAGCGTAAGACCCAAGACCTGTTCAATACACATCCAAAACCCGGCAGCCCTCCTTACGCCAAAGTGAAAAACGCTACGATATAACCCAAGAAGCAGCGTAAGTGCAACGTGATGGGATCATTTACTAGAATATCGGCATCATGTCTAATATCACACATTTCAGAATTAACTGTACCTGACATTACATCTCCTTAAATTAAATGTATAGTATATGAATATGCACTGCCAATTACAAAGATGGAGCTATTTCATTTCTGTCTCTAAATATAAATACATCAGTAAGAAGAGGAGAGAGAATAGGTAAAAAACAAGAAAATTTGTGATGGCACTGGAGGGAGAGTACAGCCTTTGTGTTTCTGTTCTCAAAACTCTTGTTTAGAGTTAACAAGCAGGCCTGAATTCTTTACCTTCTAACTATAGAGAGCTGCAAAGCTGGAGCCCAGGAATGTGCAGACAAAGGGAGACGATCCATGTGGCTACCTAACATAAAAAATCTCCATCCTGCTTCCCCGAAGAATGCAGGAGGAAAAGCCCAGCTGAGTTAGGGATGTGGCGGGGCAGTGTTGTACCAGTGTATCATAGTAGTGGTTCCCATGACACTCACAATGTTTGTGAGGTAGCAAGATAGGAGGGCAAATCTGCAGTGGGTAGAGGAACAGTTTAACAGGCAAGAAACAGAATCAACCATTTGGGATGCTTTACTGGGCTTCGTTTATCTACCTCTGTGATACTTCTCATTAGCAGTCAATTACATTTACCAGGGTAGAGATGGAGAAAAATGATTGTTCTTTTTCAACAAATCCTAGGAAAGCAACATCATGAAGAATCCCCTGCAACATTTGGCTTTACTTCATCCAAGCTATCAGCTACATAACAGCTGCACATTTTACAATGACTTGTTGGAGAGACAATGATTGAAAGAGCCAGTCTGTGAGACATGGAGAGGAGGTGATGAGATATAGCAGGAGGCAATAGGAGAGAAGAGAGGCCAAACACAAGTTGGTGCTGGGAATAAGAGGAAGGAAGGGGACAGGAAGAAAACAAAGGACTACATATAGAAAAATAAAGGGAAAGTCCTAACAGATAGCTTGACAGTTTGAGTATCACGCCTGGGACAGCATGTCATCTCCACATGGCATGTATGCTTCACTGGCAGACTCAGAACCAAATGAAGGTGGACTGCATATGAGCTTGGGATCTGATGTATAGATCCACACCATTTAAATATAAGGATTAGAGATGGGAAAAGGAGGAGGGAGATGGGCCTCATTATTCTCTGAAAGAAGGTGTACTTGCATTTAGGTGAAAGTAAATATAAAACAAAAAGCAAAGACCAACTTTATGATCATCTCCAAAATGTGGTTTTATTACCTATGACCAATATCACACAAATATATAACATAATGCAAGTTGGATAACTTGATATATTTAATACTTCTCAGAGAATAAGGATATGAATCTTAGGGAAATGACTTAAAAAATTAAAAAGGACAGGGTGCCTAGGTGGAGGGAAATGGAAATAGAAGACAATCATTTTTTTTCCCCACCAAAAACCTGTCATGAGCTTTGAGTAAATTCCATTAAAATAGGTGCATATAAAATGTCTGATGAACAGTTATCAAAAACCGACATTTGAGTGCCCCTCGGCTTAGCTGTGGGAACAGAGAGAAGAGAAATGGGTAATACCTGGACTCAAGCCATGGACTACTCCCCCAGGGTCTAGGACAAGGTTACTGAGGGTAACCTGGCTCCTCCGTATGAATGAGAAAATGGTGCCCCTTCCCACAGAGGGCAGGTAGATGTCAACTTCCATTCACTACTCAGACCCTGTGCAATGAGCACCTGTTGAAGTGTGTACAGCAGCCCTGGCAGGGGCCACTGGGCGGGAAGTGCTGCTCACAGTTAGCTGATGTGGCCTCCGCGCAGGCAAAAAGAGGGAAAATAATCCAGGATTTTATACTGCATCTATTGTTAAGTTTTCTGTGGCAGGCAGGCAGTCCAGCATAAATCAGTTTGCCTATGATCTGAAGTGAAGCAGGGGCTAAGTGTTCAGCTAAAATTTTCATGTGTAGAGACAACAGTAGAAATTCTGTTAATCTCTGGGGTATAGTCATTTCTCCCTCTTGTTTTCTGGTCTTCCTCTTAACCTTCTCAGGCTCAACCGCCAAGAGGAATATGGACTTTTTTTTTTTTTTTCCAGAAGAAAACTGAGTTCAACTCTGTGAAAATATATTATGCTTTCATGGCTAGCTCTAGCAGTCCTACTGAACTACCTAAGCAAACACACCGAGTCATCACTGGGAACAACATACATGTCTTCTGAATTGCACAAAAACACCACTGGATTAAGAACCAGAAGACTTGCTGCCTAAATCAACTGTACAACTCTGAACAGTAATTGTCACAGATAGTCTCAGTTTGAATAATATCCATAATGGTGAACGTAACATCGTAAGAATCAACAAGCACTGAGTGCTCTGCATGTACCTGTCTCATGTGCAGTGACACATTTAATCTTTGCATTTCCCCTATGAGGTGGGGTTATCATGTTTACAGATGCAGAAACTGAGGCACAGAAAGGCTTAGAAGCTTCTTCAAGGTTATATGGCTACTATCATCAGATAATTATGAAAGTCCATCCAGTTCAAATGTTTGTAATTCCACTTGGGAGAAAGGTGAACAAATGCCAAAACTGCTTATCAGATTTTTTAAGAGGTTACTCTATGGCGAATATACTAAGAAATGTTCTATTTGTCATATTTATATAATCTAATCCCATGTAGCTTCACATTTGGCAAAGACAGTTAAGAATTTACTTGAAGAATATGCCACCAAAAAAAAAGGTGGAACTTTTGCTGCCTAATTTCTTCCCGGTACTAAATTTCATTGAATAGCTTTACCAAGCACCATATAGACGTCGGCTACAGAGGAGATGACTTGTAATAGTACAGTGAAGCAGTATGGTGGTTAGCGTTTCTGACACAAGTTTAAAAAACAAACTATACACTTTAAATGATGTATCCAAGAAAGCGGAAAGCTTTCTAGGAGTTAGCAGGGAGAAATGGTAGTGAGGTCCTTGTGCTCTCCGCCCGCACACATCTACAGTCACTGTGAAGAACGGGCATCCTTTGTGATGGTATATAACCCACTCACCAGCTTTTACCCTGTGCAAACCAACTGAACCACACACTCTGAGGCCGGTTAAATTTGCTGAGCTACCTCCTCTGTAAAATACTATATAATGTAACACCTGATACCCAGGATCACATGCCCGAAGCGAGCTTTTCTGTTGGGTTTTATGTTCTGTATTGCATCAAAATCCAAACAATGAATATACAAGTTTAGAAATCCCCATTTGAAAAGACAGACATGTGGAAAGTCTTCAGATAGTTAACTACTCATGTCAGGAACTTAAAATTTAAAACCATATCTTTATACCTCAAGAAAGTTTTCATTTAGGTTTTTAGGAAAAGTCCTTTTGACTCAATTGAGAATGAAAGAGTGAGCTCTTTGAGTAATGCAATATTTTACATATAACTTTCCAACATTTAGGTAGGTGACATCTCACAAATCATCTCAACACTAAAAACTGTCTTAAAAACTCTAGACTATAGAGTATTCAAAGGATTAAAAAGTTAAAAGCAACAGATAAGTCCAGGTTATTACAAACACTATGAGGACAAACAAATATCTGTGAAAGAAAGGTAACATCGAAATGCTTTAATCAAAATGCACTGAGCATATACCTATATCAAATTACAGATGAATCTTAGAAACGTAACATTTGGTTAAAAAAAGCAAATTTTAGCCTACACTAGAAGTGGGGTGACCATATTATCTGATCTGCCCAAGACCTTCTGGTTTATGCCGCTATCCTACTGTAATTGTTAATGTAGCCCTTTGCATGCACAAAAGTGTCTCATATTGGATGATAAATTATAGTCATTCCAAATATAATACATTTCCGTAAAGCTAAAAACTTAATAAAACAATATATACTCTATGAATGTTTGTAATAAAATTCTTAGAAAAAAAAACCAAAAACCCAAAAACCAAAAGAACAATATTTTAAAAAAGATTCAAAGGATATTTGAAGTGAAGAAGAGGTATAGAGCTTGGGATAAGGAAGAAATATACAGGTAGATACAATGGCATTATGATACTCTAATTCTTAAACCAGATGATGAATTCATGAATGTTTATTTGATAGTTAATGTTTCATAATTAGTGTGCTATATATGTTCTTTTATTTAGAGATATATATGTGTAATATTCTAAACATTCCACAGTACACTTTTTTTTTTTAATATAAAAGAGGTGAAATGTTAAAAAGCACCAAAACTAACACCCATGATTTTGGAAGGATAGAATGAATTATCTGGTTTGGTGATAAAGGAAAGCTAGTTGTATGGTAGACTTGAATGAAGTTTGATAGAAGAAAGCTGGATGAGGATGAAGTAACTGACAAATAAATAACCAAATAAATAATAACCTCAAGAACATAATAAAGGGAGCAGAAGATAGAGGTGATTCATGACAATTGAAGTAACTGAACACGGAGTTAACCAGAACATGGGCTCCTTGTGTCCAAGAGAAGGCACGAGTTTGTATCAGTAAGAACGCCTCGACCATGCTCCGCCTCGACCAGTGCCTGCATATGATCAGACACTGATAAGTATAGACCATAGAAATGTTTTAGAAAATAAATGCTGTTGCAAGTCTTGAATAGAACCACAAAAAAATAAGGCCAATCCTCATCAACAATCTCACGTTAGTGGCACTCATCAACAGAAGATCTGATGTAACAGAATCATTACAAAACATATGCTAAGAGGATAAATAATACCCTGTTTCTGGCACAAGTTAAGGTAAATATGCAAATTGAAATTAACAAAGTAATTGGTCATTTTATTAAAGGGGTAGTTATAATCACCTGTTGAATATCTTTAGGAACTGGGACTCTCATATGCCTTGGTGAGAATTCAGTTATACTCTTAATATGTGGCCACTAGGTTTTTAAATAGTAAAGTAATGAAATGTGAGTTGCTGTTGACGAACATGAGATCTCTTTTTATCACGAAGTAAAATAATAATTATCAGGAAAGTAAATACCTGGGATACTTGCAGGAGAGATTGGGCCAGATCGAGACTGGTTGCTTCCTACAGGAGAGCCAACAGGAGAGGGAGATGGGCCCCCAGGGATGCTGGAGAGATGAGGGGACGCGTGTGGGGAGAAAGGCGACTGCGCCGGGTTGCTCTGATCCCCTTGGCTGCTTGTGGACCCGGATGCACTGACTGCTGAGCTCAAAGTTGCTTCCGTTCCCGTGGGGAGGTCATCAATGGAGCCAGACAGATCCTAAGAAAGGAAAACATGTATTTATAGAGTGACACGTTTGGACGAATATCTCATCAAAAGACGACTTGAAAATCACAATGACGTCCCCTTCAGAGATGAAGGTGTTCTGGGTAACACCTAAAATTCAAAGCATGGCCACTTTTTACTAGATTTTAATGAGGTCGTTTGTAAGTTGAACCAACAAGATCTTGCCTCTCTCCTAAAAAATGAGTAAAGTTGTACTTCTCTTTGATAAAACCATCCCCATACAGTTTGCCCTTCAGCTGTCAGCACCGAGTCCATTAGACCTGTTCAAAATGCCACACAACACAGACAGCACTCTGCCTGGTGACTTACCATAGTTATGGAATGCCTGGTTCTTAAATGATTACTTCATAAAGTAAAAAACTACAGGCTTTGAGTCCTTTTCTTCAGAATTTGACATTGGTTGACTACGTGAATTTCAAACTAGGATACGCTAATGTAATATTAGTCACAATTTTGACCAAACTTTGTGATGAGAATTTTTTTTTTTTTTTTTTTTTTTTTGTGATGAAGTCTCACTCTCGTCGCCCAGGCTGGAGTGTAATGGTGCGATCTCGGCTCACTGCAACCTCTGCCTCCTGGGTTCAAGCAATTTTCCTGCCTCAGCCTCCCGAGTAGCTGAGATTACAGGCGCCTGCCACCACACCTGGCTAATTTTTGTATTTTTAATACAGACGGGGTTTCACCATGTTGGCCAGGCTGGTCTCGAACTCCTGATCTCAGGCAATCTGCCTGCCGCAGCCACCCAAAGTGCTGGGATTACTGGCGTGAGCCACTGTGCCTGGCCAAGAAATTCTTACAATAAAGTGCCATTAAAAGAAAATAATAATGTGTGTATTTATATACGATATTGTGAAAATAAAGGTCTTTGAAGTTATGTTGGCAGAAATGGGTCCTAATGTTATACCTGACTTTTTAATACCAATTTTACACTGTCAATGCCATCTATATTTTATCACCGTACTCTCTGAGGCAGTGATTAAAATCCCCATTGATACAGTTAGAAAACAATGGAAGCTCAGAGAGTCCAAATTACTGTTGAAGGTTATGTTACTGAGGACAGACTGCAGGTGCTGAAGACGAAAAGGGGAAGATGAGAGAGGAGGAAGAAGCAGCTGTCTTCTGCTCCCTCAGCAGAAGGGGACGCAGACAAAGCCTTTACTTCAGCCTGCATCACTGGTGTGCCCCCCCATGGCTCCCATTGAGGCTCCCATCAGCAGGTGCTCAGTGCAACCCCACTGCAATGACTGGACTCCCAGATCACTGACCGAGCGAGGTGCCAATGAGTTCTCGAGGCTGAGTTATAGCATAAAAGATACTTGCCCTGATAACTGAAGACTACATACTATAGAATGGAATCAGAAATATCTGGTTATGCTACTGTTTACAAAGCATATTCAATCCTAATAGATCTCCACCCTCTAAATTGTATCAATGTTAAATTTTACCTCACTGCTTGCAACTGAGACTTCTGAGAATAGGGCTTTAGAATCTGGTAGAGGAAGATGCTAAGATTCTAATAGTAAACCTAGACCAGAAAGTACGAGAAAAAGCAAGGGAAAGCAGAGCTGGTTATAGCTCTTCAGGGTACCCTGAAACGTCACAAAGGAAACTCAGGATTAGGATCCTAGTACCCTGGATAGTTTAGTTTATCTGGCCATCATCTGTTATAGCATATAATTCACTTCTCTTTAAAAACCATATTCTAAAGTATAGCTGACAGAACCTAATCAAAAAGAGAAATGCTATAGAAAAACAAAATGTCTTCTGCTAAGAGGAATAACATCTTTCTAAGTAAAACAGAAAACGTCTTCATTCCACAAAATCTTCAATGTCCAATGACTGTGCTTATGGGAAACAACAGAACAGGAACAGAGCAGACTGAAAATAGCAGCCCTAGAAAAAGTTCATCAAATCTCCAAAACAGAAGCCTGCAGTAATGGCACAGCCTGTGGTCCCAGCTACTCAGGAAGCTGAGGCAGGAGGAGTGCTTGAGCCCAGGAGTTCAAGGCTACAGTGAGCTACAAGTGTACCTGTGGGCAGCCACTGCACTCCAGCCTAGGTGACACAGTGAGACTCAATCTCAGAAAAAATCCAAAATAAAATTAAGTAAATTCAATCCGATTGTTAGAATTCAAAGGTATATAAACATTTATGCTAATCCTTATGATCAGCAGAAATGTAAGGCACGTGAGATGCATGGTTTTGTACATATTCAGCTGGTGAAACTTTATATTTAACTTGATAACTGGGCTCAACAACAGAAATCTTGACAGAGACCACGGGGGCTGCAAAGTTGAAAATATTTACTCTCTGGCCCTTAACGGAAAAAGCTTGCTGACCCCTGATTTAAAGAACCACGTGTACTCACACCATCTCTACTGCCTTTGCCTATTCCTTGGGGTGAAAAACAGGAATGGGGACAGGCCTCAGCTGAACTGCACAATAACTTTACCATACATCATGACTGGTACAAGCTTTAACAGGGACAGGAACTTACTCATTACTACATCCCCCTGAAAAATACTGAGTGACAACTCCATATAATCTTACTCTTTTTGAAGGGATCATAAAAACCCAGGATGGGTGATGGCCTCCATATCCAGGCCCTGACAGTACCCACCACACGGCAATGACTAATAAACAAGGGGCAGTCAGGCAACAGCCATCGGGCAGGAAATAGGCTTTTCATGTTTCTCTAAAGAGAAAAAAATCTGGTAGATAACTAGATATAAAATCCCATACTATAGTGAAGTTAAACACAGAAAGGACAAATCAGATTTAATTTTTGAAAAATCATCTATTATAGTTAAATAATTTTATGCAAATCTCTCATCATAAAATCTGAAATTTTACTTTGAAGTTCTTGTAATTCTCTGCACAACCTACAAGTTTCGTCCCCATTCTCCCTTAAAATTCCATATTATGGTTGAAAAAGTGACACGGATGGGTATTAAGAGGGCTTCACTCAGGTTGCAAAGGCATCAAAAACATTTCTGTTATTCAACAAGCTGATCAAGGAAGTATCAAGAGAAAAATATAAAAACAGTGGCTTTCTTCGTGTTCACGTGTCATCAGAATTTCAGTGCTGACTAGACCTCAGTGTAACAGAAGAGTAATAAAAAGATATAATTACTATATTACTGTTACACACTCACGCAACTTTTATATGTAAATTATACAGAAATATTCCCGCCCTGCAGATTGTTAGGGTATCTATATGTAGAGCTATCTTAAAACATGCTAATAAAAGAAGTTCAACAGTGGTTTAAGTATTCAGCCTAGTTAACAAAGAAGCTCTGTAACTAATACTCCTCTAGAGGACAATTTAGTCAGCAGGGCACCAACTCTATTCTTCTTTTGTAAGTACTATCAGATCTATGATGCCTGTAAAGAACAGAGAGACCTTACTGCATCTCATTCTAACTAAGGCACCTTCAAGCTACAGTGCTTCCATTTATCTTGCTGGAAGGCTGGCAGGTGAGGTAATTGCAGGCAGTCTCTTTTAAGGGGCTAGGAGAGTCCTCCTGCCCCATGGCATTCCTTAAATCAGTCCTATTTTTGTGATGGGGTGATTGGTAAGGCAATGACTTCATGGGCTCTCAAGCATAGTAAAATCACTATCTTGCTGTCATCATGTGATTTGGTGAAATCTTGCTATTAAGTTGGGTTTTCAGTATCTGACATCACTCAGAATACTGATTACTTTCTGGCACACTAAAAATAACTCCTACTATCGATGATTAATTTTTTAAAATCCCTGCCTTCAAAAACCAAAATCGTGAAGCTGTTTAACTTTAAAACTTAATTTAAATGACAGTTCCCTGCAATGACTCTCCCTCTGTAACCATCATCCTTCCACGGTCTCTCTGCTCAACTAAAATTTTCATTCTAACCCTAGTGACAAGTACAAGAGATTTCACTGTGCTTAGAATGAAATGCCACCCAAAGCAATAACAATCTTATCAGACTTTGACAAGAGAAACATTCACAAATTAACATGCAGCACAAATACGTTCAGATTCTCTATGATGGGGCAGGCTCAGGGAGGGCAGCGTCAGAAGGAATAAAGATGGGACATCCCACAAAGAAGATGCATGGGAAGGATTTTTAAAAATCTGCAGATAATTGAAATAGACATTAAGTATAAAGACTCTCTCATGCCTACAGATTGTACATGATCCTCCCTAAAAACATTTTACATTACTATATTACGACTCGCTACACATCAAAAGACATATTTGGTTTTGATGGTATTCAATTTAGCATAAGTTAGCTCACCAAAGGATAAATTCAGTCAATACTGGTGGCTTTACTTTCTCAGAGAACTGGGAATAAGTCAGAAAATTTTACTCCCTTGCTTAATTAAATAAGTGGGTTTTTTAAAAAGTAAATGAAAATACTCTAAGCTACGGTTCTCAATACAATTAGCTGATGGTATTAGATCAGCTGCTCATAGAAAGCTGCCAAGCACTGCACACATTTGGGCATCTCTTGCTCAGAAGTGCCCCAGGAGAGCATGAGGATAAACACTGAATCAGAAATAGAGGAGATATTTCAATCAATGAGACCAGTTCAGGTCTCTTGTTTAAGGATTTTAATAGGATACAGTTAATGATTTCTCACTGTGACTTCCCATGGGTTTAAAGCACAGGTTAAAACGCCAGTTCAGTGGTCTTCAAAAAAATTCTCTTAATTATCTTAAAAAGCAGAAATAGCGTCTCTTCTCCTTTTTAGAATATTAAAATGAAATAGAGCCGTGTACTTTTTCTTTTTCTCTCTTCAACTAAACCCTCACCTTCTTAAGGGTAGTGACTTCTTGTGCCAAGTGCGGTGCTAAAGACAAAATGGATATGACTGTTCATCGGTAAATATCACTAAATTTATAAGCTCTACAGAAAAATACAGCTGCAAACACTATAGAAAGTATACAGCACATGCAAGTATTTCTAAATATTTACCAGAAATGTTCTACTGAAAACTATTGACTTAGCTATTAAAACTTAGCAATGAATTATCAGCCCTCTGTTTCTAATTAACATCATGGATGTCAAGTATCCAGTGTCATTAGATTCTTGGTTCTTTAGAAACACACTGTAAAATTACTTCACACCTTCCACCCTTATTTTGCAACTATCATTTTTGGTCATGTGATACGAATAAATCTTGAAATTGATATGAGAATTGAATCAATAATTTGACAGACACATACACACAAAAGGAAAATTCTCACAGTGACTGCTTAATTTCCATGATGTTTAAAGGCTTTTTCTTGCATTAACCTGTGTTGTAATAGAGTTTACGTCCAGATACCTACCAAAGTCCCTGCTGCTTTCATTTGTCTAGACCGCAAATGAGTTAAAAGCTCAGACTTCCTATCTTAGAACACATTAAAAACTAAAGCAAAGGTACCAGAAAAACAGAATCCCTGGAAAAAAATCCTTCCAAGCACTAATTGTTAGGCCTTAAGAGCATCCTCTTTCCAAGTTATACATGTGTCACTTTTTATTGAAACATGTCCAAATACGTATTTATTTTCTTATTACATGACAGTATGTACAGTACACACCCTTAAGATGTACGAGGTCAGCTGGAAAAAAAAAGTTGATGTTAATTTAAAAATAGCTCTAAACTCCAAAAAACCATATCAAAAGCCAGAGATAACACAAGAAAAACTAATGAGCCAAAATTCACTTTAAGAGAGGTGGCCAAGAACTACTTTTGGGTGACATGACTTTCACCTGATATGTTTGTGTTATTTCTTAGGCAAAGATTCCATTATGGGTAACTCTCATTTTAAGGGGGACATTTGTAGGATAATCAGCTAAATTGACACTTTACAAAAGCAAAATTCAGAGTTAGGCGTACCATTTTAGATACATAGCATTGTAATGGTTACATCTTCTTTGGTATTTAAAAATCAGCATCTAAAATAAAAGCTGTTCTCAAAGGTCCTTGGGTTAAAACTCCTGATATGGAATATGTTGCCATCCTAAACTTAGAAGTGGTGAACAATGCAAGTATGAAATATGCATCATAAAAGGGACCTTTTTTCCCCACTGCACAAGCCTCAAGGGGTTCCTAAAATAGTCTGTTTTCAAGCTCTTTTGAAGAGATTCTCCACTCGTCCACTATTAACAGTCTCAGGAGTTATGTAGACTAGAAAGAACAACAAATAGACCTCTCAACATAGTATGGGCAGTCTTGAACTCAAAAATAATTTGGTACGAAAATGTATTTATAAGTTTGTTTTGGGTATACAGAATCTGGGATTTACCTTCATCTGAAAGTAACGTTTCCCTTCTTGGTTAGACTCCCAGGACCAGCCTCGGAGATGCTCATGATTATGGCCATGAGAATGCTGATTTTAGCAACAACTGATACCACCACTGATCAAGGGCCGTCTAAGTGCTTGAAGAAAATACTATGCATATTTTCTTACGTGAGAAAATAACAGTGTCTTGTTAGCGGCAGTTCATTGTTCCTACCAGTTAAAATGCTTTTTATCTGATTTTATCATACTTAAGTCCAACGAACTTAAGACTCTTTCTACCCACAAGTCAAGCCCCATGTCAGTGCTAAAACACTAAAAAGGCTCATGTGCATAACTGCTGGCCCTTTATTATTCCAGGAACAATGATGTTTTGAATACAAATTATAGCGTACTGATGAAATTAAAGCTTTATAAAAAAGTGAGATACTGAATAATGTGGGAAAAGGTATTTTTGTAGTAGAGTCACCCTTAAGCAAGCCCGATCTAAATTTTGTAGTTGGTGCTGTGGGATGGGTGAGAGGAGGTGGAGAAAAAGGGAAAAGGCAGTGTTGACGTGTGGATGACATTTTATATTCATATGTGGACTTGTACACTTGAATGTCCTTCTATCATTGAGTCTCAATGAAGAGAGATAAACCACACAAACGACAATGAAGTGCAGAAAATTCTATGATGGAGGGTGAATTAATAAGTGCTAAGAGGATAGACTGATGGGTAAATGTCCAGGGACTGGGGTCCAAATCAGGAGTAAAGGGTACTCTAGGACAAGTGGTGAGAAGGGGCACTTGGCAGGGAGAGAGACAGGAAGCGGAGGGGACAATCCACGAAGGCACAAAGGGCAGGAAGAGCGAGGGGAGTGCATGCTCATTTCGGGATAGGAGGCACTGGGGATGCTCAGGAGAGAGGGTGAGGCTCCAGAGCCTGGCAGTGGCAGGCTGGGCATAGGCCGTGTGCCCATGCCAAGGATCAGGGGCCTACATTTTTAGGAACCAGGGAGCCACAGAGGTCCAGAAAGTGGGTCTTAATATTATTAGAAGAGGAAAAATGTGCAATAGAGTGCCAATGAAGAGACTAAGAACACTTTAAACATAATTAAAATTGCGGGTACTATTTTTTATTTTTTATTTTTTGAGGCAGAGTCTCACTCTGTCGCCCAGGCTGGAGTGCAGTGGTGGGATCTCAGCTCACTGCAAGTTCCGCCTCCCGGGTTCACGCCATTCTCCTGCCTCAGCCTCCCGAGTAGCTGGGACTACAGGCGCCCACCACCACGCCTGGCTAATTTTTTGTATTTTTAGTAGAGATGGGGTTTCACCGTGTTAGCCAGGATGGTCTCAATCTCCTGACCTCGTGATCTGCCCGCCTCGGCCTCCCAAAGTGCTAGGATTACAGGTGTGAGCCACTGTACCCGGCCAAATTGCAGGTACTATTTAAGAATAAATCTGTACAGTGCTTTTTAAAAAATCTGTATACGTTTAGCATTATATAGAATTAAACAAATAAACAACACAATGACAACAAAATTGCCTAAGTAACTCTAGTCTAGGTTAAATAGCAACATGTTTTCTAGATTGCAATAATTTTAAGGATCGACATAGTCATCTGACTCATTTCAGGTCCATGTAAGAATCAATGAAAAACATGAGTTGAAAGATATATGCCTTAACCTTAAAACAGCCTGACAGTATCTAAAAACTATGACTAACATACAGTTTTAAAGATTATAGTCTCTTAATTCTATATTCTACTCCAAAACTGCAGGTGATGACTCTCAAGGTATTTAGTTAGAAAAGAAAAAAATCACCTAATAATACTGAGGAAGGGAGAGAGATGGGTTTATGGGTTGGTGCTTTCCAAACATCATTGCCAGGTAGGAACCTATAAATATTAATGACCCATGTGCTTTGAAAGTAAATTGACAAACTAACAAGACCTGTAAATATATAAGATTTAGACTTTGCCTACAGATTCCTGTTTTTATAACTGAAAGTTTACAATAAATCTTCAGGACAGAAAAGCCATCAACACCACCACTTCCATCTCTCGTGGTAAAAAAAAACCCACAACAACTTTACTGTTTATCTTAGAAGTACAATGCTTAGCACACAGAATCTCTAAAAATAAAACAGTAAAAAGGCATGAGCCTTCTGGAGACATTTATTTCTTCAGTAGTATAGCAATAATATGCTTATCAACATTAAGACTTATAGGAACTGTAAATAAATTAGCAACTTTAAAAAAATTAGGCAGGAATATTGCTTGAGCCCAGGAGTTCAAGGCTGTAGGACACTATTGTACCTGTGAACAGCCTCTGCATTCCAGCCTGGGCAACACAATGAGACGCCATCTCTTGGAGGGGAAAAAAAAAAAAAAAAAACCTAACAGAAAAACACACAACTCGCCAATCGTGTGGAGTCTACAACGAAAAGAAGGGAAGTTTTTACTTGTAGAACATTACTAAACTTGGTTATTTTGACATTCTACCCATTCACATGAACCATAAGAAAAAACGTATTTGTTCTTCATCCTTCACTGAACTTTTTAACTTTCAATTTTGAAATGACTTTAGACCGAGAGTTCCTTTACATCCTTCATCCAGTTTCCCTAACAGCAACATTTCACATAACATGGCACATTTATCAAAATTGCAAAACTAACACTACTACAACACTGTTAACTAGAGACTTCATTCATATTTTTCCAGCTTTGCCACTTATGTCCTTTTTCTGTTCCAGGACCCAACCCACCATCCATGTTACAATGACTTGCTGTGTCTCCTTAGCCTCCTCCATTCTGTGATGGTTTCCCAGTCTTTCCTTGACACATTTGAAGAGTACTTGTCAGGTGTTTTGTAAAGCGTCCTTCATTTGCACGTCTTGGTGTTTTCTCATGATGAGACTGGGCTTACAGATTTTGGGGGAAAATACCACAGAAGTAAAATGTCCTTCATATTGTACCACAGTGGGAAGGACGAGGTCAACATGACAATGTCAACATGACGATGTCAACATGACTCACCACTGGTAACATTAGCCTTGATCACTTGGTTAAGGTGGTGTCTACCAAGTTTCTCCATTGTTAAGTTACTATTTCTCCCTGTCCATACTCTACTCATGAAGGGAGTCACTAAGTCCAGCCCACACTCATGGGAGGGGAATTAAGCTCCACCTCCTAGTAAAAGAATATCAAAAATTTTGTGGATGTATGTAAAAACCAGACAAGAATAAACATATTGGGCGATATATACGAAATTATGCAAGTATCCTAGTAGAAAATTTTTATATTTTCATTAAAATTATTTTTAAGACTTCTGAATGCTTTAGAAAAGTAGATAATTCAGAAACTTTTTACATGATTCGCTTAACTAAATTACAGATGGAAATGTTTTATGAAGACTATTTTTATATTTTAAAATCTAATTCAACAAATGCAGTACTCCCGCAAAAGTCAAACTTAAAACCATTCATTTTTCTTATTTTCTGTTATGATTCATAGACTCATTTACATAAGAGGTTTCCAAAATGAGTTGTTTTTCATTTTTGTACAGGGGCAGCCGGTCACTTAATACCTCAAGTGCTAGCACTCAAGTGCAATCTTACATAATAATTTTTTCCAAGAGTATATAACCACTTTATAATATGTTGGTTCAAAAACTAATCAGAAGGAGGTGGTCATCAACCTATTCAGGGTCTCAGAAAGAAACTTCCGATACCAATAATAATAACCATGATGATAACAAAAATAGTATCAATAAGGACTTGAATGAGCACTGGACACCCAGTGTGTTTTACACTCAACCATACTACCTCTCCACAAAAGCCATTCATACACCACGCCATGATGTTACTATACCTCACCTATATAAATAATTACCCTGCTCCCTGGAACACGTTCCCAGGCCCTAGAGTAAGATAAAAAGTTTCCTGTGATGATCACTCCAGTCCACTATAAAGAGTCTCAAAGACAGCATAAAATAAGATATGGGACTCCTAAAGGCACATGAGTAAAATTCACATTTCCTTTGCACTGTAATACCTTTGAACAAGGCAGAGACCAAAAGAACTTGACTCACTAGCCCATCATATTGCCTAATTCCTCTTTATCCAAGTAAATTATATATCCAGACAAGTAAAACTGGACTTAAACTCTGATCAATAATCTGTAAATTGGCTGGGCATGGTGTCTCATGCCTGTAATCCTAGCACTTTGGGAGGCCGAGGTGGGCGTATCATCTGAGCTCGGGAGTTCGAGATCAGCCTGGCCAGCAGGGTGAAACCCCATCTCTACTAAAAATACAAAAATTAGCCCGGTGTGGTGAGACACACCTGTAATCCCAGCTACTCAGGAAGCTGAGGCACAAGAACTGCTTGAACCCAGGAGGCAGAGGTTGCAGTGAGCTGAGCGCGTGTACCACTTAGTTCCAGCCTGAGTGACAGAGTGAGACTCTGTCTGAAACAAACAAACAAACAAAAAATAATCTGGAAATCTCTGGAAGGTGCTGTGAAGCCTTCTTGCTACATCTTATTCTGCTCCTCTAATGAAACCTCCTTCTCAAAGGCATGCAATCAATGTTCAAGTTTTCTTTTTGATACTTGTATCGTATCATAACAGTGTTCTTTTTGTTTGGGGGGATGGGGATGATTACAGCAGAATTCAGGCTCTGGAACCAGACAGCTGCTGGTCCGTTTCACCCACTCGGAGGACTTGGGCAAAGGCCTGAGCCATAGTCAAACCCTACCGGCCTCCACTCCACTTCTGTGTGTAGCATGTGGATAATAAATAATGAACTCACAGTGTTGAGAGAGTTAACTGAGTTGCTGTAGATAAAGCAGTACTAAACATGATCTGTCTGGCACCAAGATCTGTGCTCATTAAATACTTACTGTGATAAAGGTGTTAGAATAATAACATGGCAGCTAACTCCTCCAGCAGGAATTGTGGGGTAAGAGCAGTGTAAAATCAGGTCCTGGTGCAATCACTTCTTCACCTAACCTTAAGCAAGCTACCTAAGTTCACTGAGAATACTTAACTTCACCATCCCCCAAATAGGGAAAATAACATTTATGCCACAGTGAGAATTAAATGCAATTGTGAATCTGAAACATTAAGCATACAATAAGTGCTCAATAAGCAGTCGCTATGTATAAATACATACATCCACATATAAACACAATTCAGACACATACTGTTTTTAAACACTGCTTATAAGGCAAAATACATTTTGAGTAAAGAATGTGCAAATGACTTGTAGAAAAATATCTCACTTAAAAGATGGGGTGCATAGGGTCAGGTGCAGTGGCTCACATCTGTAATCCTAGCACTTTGGGAGGCTGAGACAGGCAGATTATCTGAGGTCAGGAGTTTGAGGCCAGCCTGGCCAACATGGTGAAACCCTGTCTCTACTAAAACTACAAAAATTAGGCAGGTGTTGTGGTGTACACCTGTAATCCCAGCTATTCAGGAGGCTGGGGCAGGAGAATTTCCTGAACCCAGGAGGTGGAGGTTGCAGTGAGCCGAGATCGTGCCACTGCACTCCAGCCACAGCAACACAGTGAGACTGTGTCTCCCAAATAAGAAAAAAGAAAAAAAAGATGGGGTGAGTAAATAATGGTGGCATAAATGTATCCCATTCTTTATCAAATATTTATCAGATAATTACGTATTAGGCAAAGAGTTATATTGACAATCAATATTATACTAAGCAAATGGCCTTTGGCACTTCTTTAAAGCATATAAACACTACACACCAAAGACAGCACTGACTAGAGAAGGGAACCAGCCCAGGTTGTAAAGCCTTGGTTCAAGTCTTTGCTGTATTACTTCCCAGTGGTGTGACATTGGGCAAGTGATGTAACATCTCTAAGCCTCAGTTTCTTCACCTATAAAATGGATCTCTGTCTGAAACAGGCTGAGAGAACTGAATGAGTTAATAAAGAATCCACTTAATATATGTTAGTGATTATTTTGACTTTTGTTTTATAATATCACATAGTATTAAGATAATTTAAAACAGGAAATAAGAAAACTGGACATTGTAACGGCAATAAGTTAGAAACCTTCTAAATCTGTTTGGTAGCAAGCAATTTAAAAGTATATAGAAATTATTAAAAATGTATGTTATATTAATATAAACAGTATAATTTTATTGAAAAGATTGAATGAAAATCAAGTAACAACAGAAAATAAACATCATAAAGCTTATATGAGCATGCAGGCTTATTTATACATACAAAATACACTTGTATATACATGCCTTTTTAAATGCCTAACAAGTATAGACTGGTGCTGAATAAAATATTAACAGTAGTTATTTGGGGTGATCAGATTTGGGAGGATTTTCACTTCCTTCTTTGTACTTGAGAATTTACCAACTGTATAAATGCTGAAGCTTTTTTTGTAAAGGAAATAAAACAAAAGGGGACCCTGGAGATTTTAACACATAGCCCCAGCACAACTTAATGAAGAGAAGATGAACTTATGCCCACTCGAAGGTGAACAACAAATCCTATTTAAAAGATGGGAAACAGATGAATAGCAGTAGCATGAAATCACATTAGTATTTTCAGAATAGATGTTAAAACTTAATGAAGACATATACAATAAGGAAATGATAAGATCAACTTGGACAAAGAAAAAATTCTGCTCATATGCATACTTTGCACATTTGATCAAGCTAATATTTTTACTAACATTTTCTTTATGGTCCCCATTTAGCAAGTCTGTAAATATCTGAATAAGATAGCCAAGGAAAACTTCTGAAAAATCAGATTTTGGGTAAGTGGAAAAAAGCAAACGTCTAAAGTCGGATTTTAATAGCATGGCCTTTTGATACAACAGCCCCAGTCTAACAACCCAACTTTCCCCAAAAGACGAACAAATAAATTCAGACATAGGAACTTCTAGTTAAATGGGTCACAGAAGCTGGCATCTTGAACCTGAAGATTCTCAGAAGAAACAGAAGTCACATGCCTGTCAATACTTTACACAGACTTTGCAATAAATTGTTATTCTGTCACTGCTGGCAACTTTGTGGAATAGGACCAATTATCAGGAAACAATGAATACCACTGCTTCAGGTATAGGTAGCGCCTGTGCCCAGAATAACTCCTCGACAATCTTGTCAATGGTCTCCTTCTAAGAGTTACATGTTTAATGTTTGCTTGTTTTGTTGTTGTATTTTTTTTCCTTTCAAAGAAAATTGTAATTTTTAAGACAATTCTTTGTGAACTGATGCTTTTAAAGTTCCTGTTTCATCTGGAAATTGTAGAAGTCTTAAAGTAATGAAATGGAGAGGAAAGAGTATGCTAAAACTATAACCTGCAGTCCATTTGTCCTACTGAGCTCACTTTTTCCTTTTAGGATGTGTCACCACGTGAGATTGTTTAGGAGCACCACGGCAGTCCATCAGTCTGCAGAGTGTGATGGGGCCTTCCAAGGAGTGCCCTTGTGTGGAGTACACCTGCCTCTTCTTGCCTTCTGTATCCTGTCCTCTTCTGAATTTTTCTCAACACTGCTAAGTAGATAAGACATTGTACTAAGGATAAAATGAATTTTGGCACTGAGAATAAAAGCAGCATCTTTAAAAATAAATATATGAAGACTGGTAAATGTTACTTAGAAATTAAATAAAAGAAGAGTGAAGGAAAAAAATGTAAAGCTACGAGGAGCACAGCAATCTGCTCCGAGCTGCACGAGTGCCAGTTTGTGGGCCCCAGGGCTCGGCAGGATTTCTCTGTGCAGTGCCAAACTCCAACAATATTGTTATGGTTAGAAAGGAATTTCTCACAAGAGCTAACAAAGGCAGAAGGTCATAAATAAACCCAGCAGGATTGCCTTGTCAGTTCTCATTATTAGCGCTGCAGGCATCTGCTTTTCTATGGGCTGCTTACAGGTTCATTTAAGTGTAAGAGTTCCTCCTCAAAAATTCACATGCCCGTAAATAAAACTGTTCCTAATCTAGCAATGTAAAATACTTGAGAAGTAAGAAAATAAGTAAGTAAATCAATACATAAAGGTCAGCAGACCTGCAAAGGGCAAGAGATACTGCCGCACACTCCGGAACTTCATACCTGAACTCCTGGCCTGATTGACTACCCTTAGCACTGACCACAAGAATTGTCTGAAGAATTATATCTGGGCAGGAAACGATGCTGAGCTCCTAAACTGATGCTGACATATGTTATAAACTGAGCAAAGCACAGCTGTGTGATCATTACTATAATTATGAAGTGACATTTAGTGTTAACTTTATTTTATTGAAGATTTTTAACTAGTAACAAAAAAGGTGTCAGTATACTAGCAATAGGAAGAGATGTTGATATTTAGCAATTTAGAATATCAAAACTTACAATAATTCCAATATAGATTTTTATTCAAAGGAGAAAAGATCTGAAGACTTGATTTCATGTACTACTAACCAAAAAATATATTTATTAGCAATAAGAGAAACATTTTATCTTTTTTTTAAAAAAAGAAAAAATGAACAATTTAAGGTAACACAGCTTATTATTCTTTAAAAAAATAAGAGAAACACACTGGAAAACAAAATAGAAAAAAAATGATCAGTAGTGCCACTATTCAGAGCTAACTAAATTGTAACATTTTGCCATATTTCCTTCTAGTCTTTTTTCTTAAGTATAGACAACAACATATCTTTAAGCATAATATGTATGCAAAAACAGGTATGATATCAACTGACCTACTTGCTATCCTCTATCAGGAAAAATGAATTACATCATGCCTTTTAAGAGAACAACTACAATTTCCAAGAAGAAATGTTATTCCTATAGGCTAGGACGCTGGAATGCCACTTCATGTAGTTACCTAGTCAGTCCTAGAAGCTGAACTGTTAAGTACTGTTATGTTACAAAGAAAGGTATGTTTGCGGGATTCCTTTCCACTAGCTTGCAACCTCTCATTACCTACCACTCATGATCATTAGTGTCAAGCTGATACTGATTCTTCATAGGAAAAAGGCTCCAGGTTTGCTTTAGGCACTGGCAATTAGTCTATGCTCTGAGTATTCAAACAGGATTGCCCTTGAATAGCATAACATTACTGGTACAAGGAACATGAATAAATGCTGAAGCAAAGGGAATTTAAATGTTCAAGAGTGGCAAAAAACTGAGAGAGGCCTCACTTTACATTGGTGAGGAAAAGTCGGTTTTGCCAGAGAACATTTCTGAAGCAGCTAAGTAACTGCATTAACTGTAGCCTACCTACAAGAAATTAGTAGTGTTAAATTTGCAATAGGTTGCAAACATCATATTAAATTTTATTAGATTAATGGCTTTATAACCAGGTAGCCCACAGTTGACAATGAGAGGCCATAAACAGTCCTCAGGAACTTGCTACTGAATATTCTGACAACAGTAATAAATAGTAAAAGCAAGGTTCCCATACCTGACACACGCAGGACGTGAATAATATATAAAAAATAAATGGAGCTATATTTAGACTTGTGACAGCTAACCTATGCTCTTCTTAGCCAAACTAGACATCATCAGTTCTTAGAGCAGTTTAGCAGATGTTAAGGGGCCTCACATTTGAGTACAGAAAAATAATAATAAAAAAATAACCACAGTATTTCAGATAAAAACGTGATACAAGTTAAACATTAAAATGTGGGGGAAGGCTACATTTCACTCAGAAGAGAAACACTTATGACTGCCTGGTTGTCAAGAACTGCACAGAATTTTCAGAACTGAAACAAGACCACAGTAGACATTCACTCCTATTCTGTGTTTTCGAAATGTGAAACAGAGGTCCAGAGAAGCTAAGTGATTCGTATCAAAACTATGCACAGGTTCTACAAACACAGACTACATTAGGATGCAGCTTCTAGATATATTCATTAACAACATCAGCGCAGATATTGATAGCTGCATCCAAGAGGGCAGAGGATGTGTTTGTGTGCACCTGTGCACGCATGTGTGTGACAGGGTGTATGTCTCTAGTTAAATGCATTCTCTAACAGGTATTTCACACTATGTAAGCACAAGATCTCAAAATCTTTTCATTTAGTAAAAATATAACTTTGTAAGTGATAAAAGGAAGAGTAAAATGCAAAACTATGCAGCAGAAATGTCACAGTATGCATAAGAGCAAGATATACTTTGATAGATCCTTTGGTGACTTCAAATAGATCTCGTTTTCTAATTTCTACCCTTCGGTGGGTCTCACAGAATGTTTTCTCCAGTTCTCCAATTGCTTGGACTTGCAAACATATTAATATTTAGTGTATCTTCTTGTGGGTGATCCCCAACAGCCTGTATTGTGCACAGGTCCATAAACCAAGAGACCATCATCAGATTCAGCTGAAGACAGCTACCTCCCACCAACACAGGCAGAAGAGAATGTCTTCATAATGTGCCTACCTGACCTATGCAGGAGGCCCACCTCTAATACAACATAAAAATTCATAATTAAGTTCAGAGGGAATTTAAAGAGCAATAAGTAAAATGTATTTTATCATGAGTGCTAATAATTTTGCTAGAATTGATAAGGCAACGGATTTTTGTTCTGTCTGCTGATTCCCCATGGGATTCACACGAGTGAAAGATAAGAGAACCAAATTGTGAAGACAGAATGTTTTGTGAAATCACAGTCCATGAAGTAAACTATCTGTGATCTGGCACAGTTCTCAACTTACGATGGATCCCTGGTGCCATTTGATGGGATAAATAGTTTATTTTATAAAGTTCTGAGTTCTGAAGTATCTATGATTGTTTTAGGTCTTAAACATATGGGGTATGGCACAAGCTGAATTTAAATTCCTGAGAACTGTTGACTGTGGAATTAACTCCACCCATGGAGAAGCTGACCATGTACACCCCGCAATTACAAATGGCAGGAAACAGGAAGAAAAGGCGGACAAAAGGCACAAGACGAAAATGGCGAAAGAGAGCAAAAGACAGAAAAACACAGGCACTGCACATTACACAGAACAAGTGCATATTATAATACTTTCTGTATGAATAAACAAATAGGTCAATGACCACACACGGGGAAAAAAGCAAGGAAAGCAAAGTGTCGGGCAGATCCAGCAAATAATAAATATAATTGAAAATCTTAACCTATCACTGTGAAGCTAAATGATATAGGAAACTCTACATGCACATTTGAGCAGGGGGAACATTTGTGAGAAGTAAAAAAAAAAAAAGGTGGCCCTATGGGCAAGATGCAGCCCTATAAAACCACGGTTCTTCTGTGGAAGGAAACTGTACCCCATTCTCAGGAATGAGGGGAGCAGGGAGACTCTGTCTCAGCAGAGTGCACCAGGCCAGTTTCAAACCCCGTTTGTTCTCAAGAAATTAACCCTGGATGCGCTGTCACAGTGACCCTGCTTGGCACCAGTAGATGGCCTGTACTTCCCAGACAAATGAGCAAAGCTTAGTGGGTAGGAGCATGGGCTTTGTGACATGAATTTGGTTCACTCCTTACTTCTACTGGTTACTAGCCATTCGGCCTTAAACACTTGACTTAGCTCTGAGACCTCAATTTCTTCATTGATACACTAGTAAAAATACTGCTAAAATCTTTGTTTATAATGATACAGAAGAAAGCCTTGGAATCTGCTTGGCAAACAGTGAGAATAAATGATAGCACTTTTTGTTTTTTTATCCTGACAGCCCACTCAATAAGTAGAGACAACTGCATTTCATACACAGGAAACAGATTCAGAGGGTGAGGTGGTTGGGCCATGATTTCAGTCCAGCTCTCTGTCTTCAAAGCCCATTTTCAGTGTTCTAAAGTCCACTCTTCTAATACATGTTTTTCTCCTTTCTACTCCCACACCAAAGGAAAAAAAAAAAGCCAGAGAAAGAAATTTAAAAAAATTGTACTCTATCAGTGTTTTCCAGGAGGTTCACGGTTTTTCTGAAATTAAAATCATTTAATAATTCAAGTGCATCTCCTTCCTCTCCTAGCAAAACAAGTATTATTTTGCTTTGATGGAAAATGAAATCTCTCCCACTGTAATAATTACCTCCCAGATCTTCCACTGGAACAGAAAATGGCAAAACACCACTCCCAGTATCCTAACGAAGGGACTAAATGATTCTATTCTTTGGAACAAAAGACCACCATGAACTCAGACATTAGCTATCCGTTAAAGGCTATAATATCATCATACAAGCAAGACAGTGTTTTGGCCCAAAAATGTCATTAAAATTAAAACTTCTTCATTGAGATATTTATATATTTAATGGAAGATACTTTAAAACTAATTGTGCATTATATTTTATATTTAATTGTCAGGAGACCATTTAAAATTCTGAGATTATATACAGTCCTCAGAAAACAGTAACTACAGAAGGAAGAATAGTAAAACCAAAATGGAAAAGAATTGAACCACACCTTTTCTTCCTTTCTGTAATTTTTAAAGGGTAACTCTTGAGTAACTGATTTTGAAAGCAATGAATATTTTCTTCCATAACATCCATCTTGTCTAAAATTTCTTTTAGATACTATATGAAACAGTAAAAACTGATCTTGACAGAAACTCCTTGAACAAGTTTTGTGTTTTCTTCACACAAACTCTCTCACATTTTCAAGTGAAGAAATAAGATTGTTTTCTGTAGGGAGACTAAAAAAAAGGCTTACCATTAGTGACCATCGGCGACTGGAAATTTAACTGACTTTTATTCAGATAGTGTGGTAGGGGTTGGGGATGGATGGATAATGATTCAAAAGAGGCATAAGAGGGCTTCTGGGGTCCTGGTGGTGTTTCTGTACCGAGTACTGATTACACAAGTGTGTTCATTTTGAGAAAATATATCAAGCTGTACATTTAAATTTGTGCATGTCCCTGTATTTATGTTCCATTTCCACAATACTTACATTAAAAAATGGACTTCTACACAATGACAGCATAGTCATTTGTCATGGCATTAGAGAAAATAAACCAGCCATCACCCAAATCCTTATGGTCTTATTTCATCCTGATAGGTCAGCACTAATGTGTGCTAAACTCTTCTTTGGTATTCTCCCCGAAAATATGACCTGCTCTCAGAAAAGCAAGAAGTCCAATTGAAATGGAAGTTCCTATGGGTAGGTAATGGTTTGACCCCTGATCCCACTACCACAATTGTTCCAATTCTCTAATGATTTCCCTGCAGGGTTCATTTACCAGTTGGTCAAAGACCAACATGCCCATGAAATCAAGGGTCAACCCAAGCAGTGCTTGATGTATTTGAAAGTAACTGTACCATAAAGGCACCTTTCATCAATTAGAGATGGTTTTTGAATTTAAAATAAAAGTAGAAACCACAATATCATCATCATTTATATTAACGAATTCACAGGCATACACATATGGAATGATATATCCTGATTATGGTACAGAACCAGTAAATACCCAGAGCCAAAGTAGTTTCAGCTTTAAAAAACAGAGGCAATTTCACCTTACTATCTTCAGTAGTATCACATTTGAAAGCATTTTTCATTTGTCTCTCAGATTTTCCTTCAAGTTTTCATTACTTTGAACTTCTTTTAACTTATATTCCTCATGACTTTGACCAGCACGGTTATGTATGGGTTAGATAGGGGCGTGGAGAGGTGAATTTCCCCAAATATGATAAAATGATGCTTTAATACTCTTTTAACTTAAACACTACTTCCTTACTTTCATATCTATAAATATAACTATTTGCAAATAATAATTTTTGTTAAACAAACTACTCCAGTAGAGAATGGGTTGAGCCATTTGGACTTGAAAATGGAGTGTCTTTTAGAATTATAGTCAGTTCCTAATAAAACAACAAAAGACAGTAACTTCCTCTACTGCTTATTTGTCCTGAAGAGGAAGGAAAGGGAGTAGCCATCAAAAAAAGAGGGAGAGAAAGTGAGAGCCCGGGCTGAAGGGCAGGGGGCAGGCCACGGTCGTGGCTGGGGTGCACGCAGTATCAGGCAGAGGCCAGAGCCTGGGGTTAGAAGCTGGATCCACCAGGGCCGAAGCTCTAAGGTGTAATCCACTCAGCAGGTCAGGAGAGGGTGTGGGGACAGTGGGGCATGACACTCGTCAGGCGCAGCAGCTAGAGGTGCATTTGGAAGTGTTCTCGGCGAATCCAGAAAGCCAGCGTTGTGCATTTTCCACTTGACAGACTTTGGATTGGGTTACAAGTGCTCATGAATAAGAAACATTGGAAGAGTAAAAATTAAAACAAATCAAGTCTTCACTGTTCACTGGGAACAACAATACATTCAAACCATAGAAGAAATGCTAAGAAGAATGTTTCCATATCATCATAAAAACTGGGCATAGCCTCTAAGTGTTTCATTTTGCTCTTTAATATTACAAACAGACATAGCTAAACATGCGTTCTGGAGAAAGGAGCTTTAGATTCTCATGAAAAACAAGTATTCCTGTTCAGCAGATATATGCAAAGTTACCTTAAAGAGCAAGGCCAACTCCTAAATAGGCAATACCTATCATCAGACCAGATATACTCAGACGGCTCAGGAAAAACTGTATCAGTCAAATGAGGGGCTGATCAGCCAGGGAAAAATCTTAGAGGTGCTGCAAGACAAAGATGACAACGGGGGAGGGAATCCAGGCCAATGAATATCAGAGATGACTGCACAACCAGAATGGGATTCCTACTGTGGAGATGCAGGCTTCCGGCTAGCCTAGTCGGATGCCGCAAACCTTCTGATTATTTAACCACCCCATGTTCTGATGCCCCCCTCACAGACTGGCCTCTCCCTGCAGAGGTCGGCCTGCAGGTAGAGCACTGTGGTGCCAACCAGGGTGGTCCGTGAGTCTTCATCTGAGATGGGTCATCTAGCTCTCAGTATTCTCCCGGTAACATTGGTTTCTGAGTCTTGTAAAATAGAGAACCAGACCTTGGTCTTAAAGACATTTGCTAAAGGAATGTCACCCTGTGATAAGTCATTAAAAACTAAACCCCCCCCCGATAACACACTAGCCGTTTGCATGTTGTACAAGGACTAGATTGTCAGGTTTACCCACTGGCAGTCATTCCATACATAACAATAAAATTGAGAAGTCTGACTCATTAGAAGTACATTTCGTATGAGTTTTATATTTTACACACATTTTATGTTGCTAACTCACATATGCCTGAGAAGTTAACATACTATTCTTCCACACTCAATTCTTATGGTATAATAGAATTAAACTCACATTCTATAGGTAAGTCAAGTAATAGCACAACTATTTAAAAAAATACCTAACAGAGGAAGAAAGGGCCCCTGTGATAAGCATCTTGGTGTGGAAAAGGCACTGGCTTTTTATTAGCTGCATGCCTCACAGTATCAGCTACCTAACCTGTGAGGCTGTTTCCCCCTTTGTCAAATGGGCATGATAGCACCTGCCTCTTAGGGTGGTGTGTTAAAAGAAATGCAAAGCACCTGGTATTTGCTTGCTGCTCAGTGAATGTTAGCCCCCCAGCCCCGACTCCTTCTTCCCTTACTCAACATTTCACACTGGCATGAAAAAATGGCTGGTGGCTCATTCACCTGTCCTGGAAACTGTCTTCTCTCCCTTGGAACTTGATGGTAATCTAAGATTCAAAAATGTTTAAAAGAAAAAAAAAGGGAAAAGCGACCACATTAAAGATTCTCTACATTCTTCAAATCCAAGATGAGGATGGTCAGTAAGACCCATCCATTCTCATTCTGAAATGTAACTTATTTCTTTAAAATATATTTTAGGCTGGGCACGGTGGCTCACGGCTGTAATCCCAGCACTTTGGGAGGCTGAGGCGGGTGGATCACCTGAGGTCAGGAGTCTGAGACCAGCCTGGCTAACATGGTGAAATCCCATTTCTACTAAAAATACAAAAAATTAGCCGGGCGTGCTGGTGCGTGCCTGTAATCCCAGCTGCTCAGGAGGCTGAGGCAGGAGAATAGCTTGAACCCAGGAGGCAGGGGTTGCAGTGAGCCGAGATCGCGTCATTGCATTCCAGCTTGGGCAACAAGAACAAAACTCCCTCAAAAAAAAAAAAAAAAAAAATATGTGTGTATATATATATATACATACACACACACAAACATATACACACATATATGTGTGTGTGTATATATATATATATTTTTAAACATACCAGATTAATAGACGCTTTGTATAAAACAACCAACATCACAGGAGGAAGGCAAGTAGCGAGTGCTCATCGGACCACCGTCATCAGTTTCTTATGGTACCCTCTCCTCATACCTTCTATGAATATACAAGGGAAAATTTAAAAATCAAACTCACGTCTACAGCAATTAACAAAAGGAGAAACAAGCCATGTTCGGTGGCTCACACTTGTAATCCCAACACTTTTGGGAGGCCAAGGTGAGAGGATTGCTTGAAGCTAGGAATTCAAGACCAGCCTGGGCAATGCAGTGAGACTCTGTTTCTACAAAAAAATGAAAAAAATTAGCTGGGCATGGTGGTGTGTGCCTGTGGTCCCAAGTACTTGGGAGGCTGAGGCTGGAAGACTGCTTGAGCCTAGCAGTTGGAGGCTGCAGTGAGCTATGGTGCCACTGTACTCAAGCCTGGGTGACAGAGGGAGGCTCTGTCTCTAAAAAAAAAAAGCAAAACAAAAGGAGAAACAGAAACAGGGGAACACACAATAGCAAGAGAAAGCAAAAGAATCTAATGTTGTAGCTATGTACTTGGGAAAGTAGATTCGGCTTATCATGACTGCTCTGTCAAACATTTTATTATCTCCAAAAAGTGACAGCAGTGACAGCACGCATGGGCTGTCTTTAGCTCCTTTCATTTTTGCTGTCTCGCTTTTCCCACTGCAAACTCAGTGGTTATTAGCTGCTGGAAAAATTTACCATGGTGACTCTTCCACAAAATACTTTCCTCCTACCACATGATGCACGTTTGGAAAAAACATGGCACAGACATTTCAGTTTAATTGTTCTTAATTGGGTTGTCTGAAAAACAAAAACAGGCTTTTTTATGCTGTGAAAAAATACACAAAGGGTGGAATCAGCTATCTTTTTTATTTCTAGTATATTATTTAAGGAATGGCACAGAGTAGGCACTTTATTTGGATGAGTTAGAGTTATCAGATAAAATATGGGAACTCAGTTAAATTTGTATTTCAGAGAAATAACAAGTTTTAAGTGTATGTGCCATGTAATATTTGGACTTATACTAAAATTTTATTCATTGTTTATGTGAAATTCAACTATAACTGGCAATCTTTTTTATTTTTTCCTAAATCTGACAACCCTGAGATGGTAAAGGCAATAATAACCATGAGTTAAAATACCCATGCCCACTGCCTGAACTCCTCCCCACAACTGCGAGATGTCAAGCAGGTGACCTCACCTCTTGGTTCTTCTGTTCCATTCTCTATGAAGTGGGACATCACCTGCCACACCTTGCAGGGTTGACACTTGGAGCGCTTCCATGTGCTCCGTACCATTCTAAGTGCCACAGATGAGTAATGTGACTCTATCTTCACCACTTTATTTACTATTATTGCTTCCATTTAAAATTTTACTATTATAATTGCCATTATGCAAACAGCTAATGAATGTAAATTCAAACGCAGCCAGGCTCTCGATTTAATGCAGTAAAAATAAATATATGATAAAATGTATAAGAAAGACAAATAGGAGATATTACAATGAAAGAATTGGAAGGAATTAAACTATGACAGGAAAAAAAAAAAGATTGTCTCGGTTGATCAGTTGAGGGGACAGCATGACAGCCTGAGTCACGAGTCCACAGGAGGTGAGACAGACCACACAAGACCCTCTGCCCATCCAGAGGTGCCACAGCAGGTTGTGGGGTGGGGGATGGGCAGAGCGCTCCACTCTGTAACATTTTTTTAAAGGCTGAAAATAAAAAAGACCAGCAGCTCCAGGGGGAAGAAGCTGTAAAAGATCATTTGTGAGTTAACTAACCATAGATGGGCAAAATTAACCTTGGTGTGGACAAGGAATTTGTTGAGATGGAAAGGAAGGACAGCTCAGAGAAGCTGAGAAGGAAAAAATAGCAGGGGGTTAAGGACTGAATCAAAAATGTGTAAAGTAAACCATCAGCAGATGTTTATTACCATCTCAGGATTGTGAATCTATGCCACGACAGCATGGTCGGGCTCTTGAATGTGATGAGACAATGAAAGAATAGTAAAAAAAAAAAAAAAAAAAAGTTCAGATTTTGCTTCACATATATTAAAATGCTTTCAAAATAAGTTTAAATCTATATGGTAACCAGATTGAAACTTTGTGGTTGTGTGTGAAATTGTTGTTATTGAAAAGCATTATTTAAGAAAAACTACTAGTGAAACAAGTGATATTGGAAAATTATTTATTCTTCTATGGCACTAGACCTTGGGATTTTACATTTATTAATCAAAGTATGTAATGTTTTTGTTTGCATACAGAGACTACTTTGCAAATAATTATTAATAATTATTTTTGTTCCAGATAATCAATCTTAAAAAGTTGCGCACATGTCTACTATACGCTATTACAATGCAAAAATTGAACACACTCTGCTTTCCCATCGTATTGGTTTCTGAATTCAGAGCTGAGAGGCGCTATGCTATACCATTTACCTTAAGAACTGTTTTTATCGACTGATGGATTGTTTTCCCAGATGTGGACTTATCAGTGGTCTCTTTAGTACTGGTAGCTAGACAGGGAGTTGGCAGTAAAGTTCCTGTTTCACTAATTACATTCTTTTCCAAAAGTTCACCCTGCCTCGGTGTCCAGGTAATTGCAATTAAGTCAGGAATCTGGTAATTAGAAATTCAAGTGCCCTGCCAGGAACAATACACTTCCTCTTGACGTGCTGCCCACAAGAACTAATTCACTTGGAAAGGACAGAAGCTGATGTGAAGTGGCAGTGTAGATGTTGATTAAGCAACAAGCACTGAAATAAATTTTTCCCCTCCTTGTTCTAAAACAAAATGCATTCTATCTCATTTAAACTCCTAGAAAGCATTTTGTAAATTCTGAAATGCACAGACAAAAGCATAATCACTAATATTCAGGAAAGCTTGTTCTCTCACCCTCACAAAATCTTTCCCAGGCCAGCTTTAGATCCCGCCAAGTCTCCCAGGCAGTAGAAGTGGTGTGCTAAGGAAATTTAGGGTCACTTGTATCTTGCTAATCACTGTTTAACCCCAGAGCTTTCCACAGGGCCTGGCCCACTGCAAACAATTAATAAATGTTGAGTAAACTAGTCTCAGAACCTCTTTGTTAATACTCTAATCTCAGAAATCTTTTGGTAAAATATAAGAATAAACATTTATTTGACTTACCAATAGATTAATTTCCATTACATGAATCAGACTCTTTTAACAAACCTCATATTCTGCAGTATACTATTAAATATTTACAAACAATTCACTATGTAATGAAGATTTCAGGTAAGAAAGGAAAACACAATAAGTAACTTTATCTCTAAAAAGCAAGGGCTTAGCTGATTCTTTAAACCATTTTCTAGCTAATGGAGTAATTTCACCAGCTTTTTTTATTCCTGACATCACATAACTCTATTATATAACAAACTGTTACACATGATAATGTAGAACTTTCATTTATACATCAATTTATTATTTTCCAAGCACTTTCACATTTTCTCATTTGATTCTGAAGGTACACAACCAATCAATATATCATCTCTTAAGTCTTTTCTCATGCCAATAGATACCACACACTGTTGAAAAATGAATATATTTTTGTTGAAAAATGAATATATTTTTATTAAAAAAAAAATTTCCAAGCTGAAGTACCTTTGGCTATAACTCATCTAACTGAAACATCTAGGCAAGGTATTTTAGGGCCTCCAAGTCTTTCCTACCAAAATCCTCAGCCCCAGCTAGATCTGCCTATTCATTCCTGCCTGTTTGTGAGGCTACTCTCCTCTGCAAGGAGCTAAGTCAAATCTCCTTCAATGCCTGATCACCCCAGACCACATGGTATTCTCCCTCTTCAGTATCATATTAACCACATATCGCTGGTCAGGTGCTACCCAGCCCTATCTCTCCAATTGCATTGCAAATGATGAGAGCCAGAACCACGTGTGCCACCGCTAGTGTCCTCAGCACCCAGCACAGGTGAGGCAGGAAGACTCTGTGAGCCACAAGCTGTCTCCCGCAGATCACATGGCTTGCTTCCGTGAACATCAGGCCATATGAAAGAGGGTGACTGACATCACAGTTGCAGAAAATAAATAATTTGGCACAAAGATCAAGATAAAGTAGGGCCGGGTGCGGTGGCTCACGCCTGTAATTCCAGCACTTTGGGATGCTGAGGCCTGTGGATCACCTGAGGTCAGGAGTTGAAGACCAGCCTGGCCAACATGGTGAAACCCCATCTCTATTAAATATACAAAAATTAGCCCAGCATGGTGATGTGTACCTGTGGTCCTGGCTACTCAGGAGGCTGAGGCAGGAGAATCGCTTGAACCCGGGAGGTGGAGGTTGCAGTGAGCCGAGATCGTGCCACTGCACTCCAACCTGGGCGACAGAGTGAGACTTCGTCTCAAAAAAAAAAAAAAAAAAAAAAAAAAAAAAACCATGATAAAGTAGATTGAGAAACAGTTGCTGATAATAATTTAGAGAAAAGCCTGATGGTGTTCAGGTGGTCATCTGAGCATATCTGAACTTCGTGGCCCTACTATGAGGTGAAGGGAGGGTGGTAGCAGAGTAGCCACCATAGGATCAGACAGGACAATGACTTCATTGTGCATGGAAGTTGGGTGTCTGTCTTGCCTTACTATGCCACTGCTTTCCTTAAGTACTACAGTTCATCTAGTCACATGAGTTCCCAAAAAGGGGTGCATCCATAAAATACTCCATCAAACCTCAAAAAATTCTGCAAAAGAAAGAAAATTAACTAGCAATTTTCATGTCAACATTAGTAATTCTTCCGGAATATCAGAAAACCACTCAACGTACTCATAGAGTATGCTGTTGGTATCATCAACCCTATCTGAAATTAATCCTCCTAAACTTTTGATTCTAGAATCAAGCACAGGAAATATTTAAGGCTATTTTAAAATTTTGACACATTTTCAAAAATAATGAGACTTGCTTTATACACGTTTTTAAATTTTTGGCTCTATGGAATTCCCCCACCTAAAGGACTGAAATCAAGTGCATACAAATCCTATTTAAAATATATTATTTTTCTCTAAAGTAATTCTGAAAGGAATCAGTGTTAGCAAAGATAAATTCAAAATAATGTGCCAAGCATGGTGGCTCACAGTTGCAATCCCAGCTACTTGGGAGGCTGAGGTGGGAGGATCGTTTGGGCCTAGGAGTTCAAAGCCAGCCTGCACAACATAGTGAAACCTCACCTTAAATAACTATCTATCTCATCTATACAGTTACAGATATAGATATATGTATACATATATACCTGCAAACATAATTGAAAAGGATAAGATTCATTTCTTTAAAAAGATAAAGGATAGTTCGGATTTTTAAAATATGTTGTATTATATTTGATTCACAGAATTGAGAGAAAAATATGTAATTATTTAAAAGTTAGCCACGCGCGGTGGCTCACGCCTGTAATCACAACACTTTGGGAGGCTGAGACTGGTGGATCATGACGTCAGGACATAGAGACCATCCTGGCTAACACAGTGAAAACCCGTCTCTAATAAAAATAGAAAAAATTAGCCGGGCGTGGTGGCATGCGCCTGTAGTCCCAGCTACTTGGGAGGCTGAGACAGAAGAATGGCGTGATCCCAGGAGGCGGAGCTTGCAGTGAGCCAAGATGGCGCCACTGCACTTCAGCCTAGGCAACAGAGTGAGACTCCGTCAAAAAAAAAAAAAATTCAAACAACTGGGGTGATAAAATAACCTGCAAAACTCCCATGACGCATGCTTACCTACATGACAAACCTGCACATGTACCTCTGAACTTAAACTTATTTTAAAAAAAGAAGAAAAGTTTTAACAAAAAAAAAATTAAAACAAAACTCCATTGCCTAAGTTTCTCCTTACATGCTCCAAAAATGATTAGTCAAAACTGAACATCAAAATTTTTAAAATACTGTTTAAACAAAATTTTTTTCTGAGCATTTCAAGTCTATCAAACTAACCAGACACAGCAGGGCCTTCTTTTTCTATTATTTGCATGCCTATGAAGATTCATGAGATCATAACCAAACGTAACCACTGGAAGGAGAAACTGAGATCATAAAAACCTTCAACAGAAGCACTGAAAACAGAAACGTAGCACATCCTCCACCCACCCCAGAAGTGCATCAACTGCACAGTAAGAGCCTGTAGTAAGAAATTACTTATCTTGCTCTATGGCAAAGGTTCAGAAGCTAACAATAAAACTGCTGCTATGATGGATAGCTCTGTTAAAGATGCTTATCATTTCTTTTCAATGTCGTCAGTCAAATATGTTCCATAATATCCCACTCTCATTTTTCCAAAGCTGCATTTTAGAAAAATTCAAGTTAAGGACATTCTGAGTACATGTAGAAAATACCTTTGTATCTCTAAAATCTGAGGGCAAATGTGAAATCAGTAGCTGTGGGAGGCAGATTTTTAAGATGGTTTCTAAGACTCCCAGCCCCTGATATACAGACCCTACATAATGCCTGACCCTAAGTATGAGGGGGGGTGTGGAGATGACAGATAACACTCCTGTGATTATGTCACTTTATAGGGTAGAAGGGATTTTGCAGATGTAATTAAGGTCCCTAATCAGTTGACTTTGGTTTTAATAAAAGGAGATATTCCGGTCGGGCGCGGTGGCTCACGCCTGTAATCCCAGCACTCTGGGAGGCCGAGGCGGGCGGATCACGAGGTCAGGAGATCGAGATCATCCTGGTTAACACGGTGAAACCCCGTCTCTACTAAAAATACAAAAAATTAGCCGGGCGCAGTGGCGGGCGCCTGTAGTCCCAGCTACTTGGGGGGCTGAGGCAGGAGAATGGCGTGAACCCAGGAGGCAGAGCTTGCAGTGAGCCGAGATTGCGCCACTGCACTCTGGGCTGGGAGAAAGAGCGAGACCCCGTCTCAAAAAAAAAAAAACAAAACAAAAAACAAAAAACAAAAGGAGATATTCCTGGGTGGGTCTGACCTAATGAAGTGATCCCTTAAAAGAGGTGGGAGAGATTGAATGCAAATCTCTTCCTACCTGCTGCAATGTTGTGGAGACAGGCACGGAACTGCAGGTCACCTCCAGAAACTGAGAAGGGTGCTGGGTTAGCATGCGGCATGATGGTGGGAACCTTAGAACTCCAGCCACAGGGAAGTAAATTCTGCCGAGTGAGCTTGGAAGAGAACCCTAAACCTCAGATGAGACCACAGCCCTGATATTACCTTATCTCAACGTCGTGAGATCCTGAGTAAAGGACCCAGTTATTGGACCCTTAGCTACAGAAATTGTGAGATAATCAGGAAGAATAGTTTAAAGCTGCTGAATTTGGGGGTAATGTGTTACTCAGCAACAGAAAATTAATACATTTGAAACCTCACTTACCTTTCAAATCTCACCAGAGGAGATCTGTAAGAATTTTCAAATTTTCCTTTTTGTTAAAGTCAGCTTTCTATTGTTATCAAGAATATTAAAATCAAATTTAAGGACAAAAGAGGAGTTACTACAGTGAGCAGTAAAGGTTTGAAATTTAAGGTGATATTTGGGTGTTTTCTTTTTAAAGCAAAAATTTTGAGCAGCTACCTCTAAAGAGTACTTTGTACAAGTTCTGCGGGTGAATTTAAACGACAAAGACAGAAACAAAAAAAATATTATGTTACTGGAAAGGAAAATCAAAGGCATAAAAATAAGATGGGTAAACTAATGATTATTGTCTAGTTAACCAATTAACGATCTATATCTTTTCTATAGCAGCATATTATTGGAGACCCGGCTTGAAGTAGAAGGAAAGATAATTACTCATCATTTCCAAAGGGAAACCAATGCAAACGGTCTCCTTGTCCACACAGCAGGCACTAAGCTCCACCTGAGGTACCTGCTGGCTTCAGTGGTGAGGTGGCTCCTCCCTGGAAAGCCCCCCTACTTCCTGGCTGATGCCAGCTGAGGAGGATGCTTCCCAGTGGTGAGTTCTGTTCCCTCCTCTGCAGGTTTATGCTACAGGTTACTCCAGTTCTAAACTGAATGGAAAATGGAACCAAGTGATGTATCCATGTGAAAAGAGACCCACCACTGGGGATGAGTGAGCTAGTGAAGCGCTGCTGCAGAATGAGGTACGGCCGAGACGGTGGTGAACCATGGACAGGAGGGAGGTACACGTGAATAGACATTTATGTGTTTTATGCTAAAATAAAATGTATAATGTCTGCATAATTTTCAAAGATTTCTGCTTTAACCAATCTGACAATCACCCCCGTAACAGTGACATCTAGTAAGTAGGCCTAGGCTGTGGTTCTTTTGCCTTTCACAGCTCAATGTGAACAACTATTTCCACAAACCTTGCTCTTTAGGTAAGAACCACTTCCTCACACATAGAACAAAAAGCCCCAGATAGGAAGCAAGGAGATGTGAGGTCTAGGTGGTTACTAGTCCTTCCATGAGCCTCACTTCCTACTTTTATAACACAGGGGTAATGGATTACATAATTTCTCATGTCCCTTGTAGCTCTAAATCCTACCACCAGATTTACATGTTTATTATAAAATAATATAAACACATTATTTCAAAAAACTATAACTCACTACCATTTTAAAAACCAAATATTTAATTGGGCAGTAAGAACATTAAAAGATGCTAAGGAAATTGAAGATAGTTTGATGCTGCCTTTTGTTACAAATCTCAGTTTTAAGACGCAGCATTTCCAAGGGGAAAAACTTAATCTAAGGCAAAGAATCACACAGCTCCTGAACATCCACCTCTTTTTTTTTTGAGACAGAGTCTTGCTCTGTGGCCCAGGCTGGAGTGCAATGACACAATCTTGGCTCACTGCAACCTCTGCCTCCCGGGTTCAAGCGATTCTTCTGCCTCAGCCTTCCGAATAGCTGGGATTACAGGCACGCGCCACCAGGCCTGGCTAATTTTGTATTTTTAGTAGAGACGGGGTTTCTCCATGTTGGTCAGGCTGGTCTCAAACTCCCGACCTCAGGTGATCCACCCATCTCAGCCTCCCAAAGTGCTGGGATTACAGGCATAAGCCCCTGTGCCCGGCCTAATTTTTTTTTTTTTTTCTTTAGTAGAGACGGGGTTTCACCATGTTGGCCAGGCTGGTCTTAAACTCTTGACCTCAGGTGATCCACCAGCCTCGGCCTCCCAAAGTGCTGGGATTACAGGCGTGAACCACAGTGCCCAGCTCATCCACTTTCATAAAAGAAAAATTTCATGCTATCATAATAAATCAAACTTATAGAAAGGCTTGATATTATACACGTAAGCAACAAAAAGCCATAGACATCATTCTTTTCCTAATCATATAAAACAAAGCAAATCCCACTCAAACTAAGGTCCTTAAAGAAGGAATCATTTCTACATTCAAGTGATAATAATTATAGCCAAGATTCAGGAACAAAGTTGCAGGACTGAATAATTGCCTAATAGGAAGTTGAAATTATAAACTACTCGTATTAAAAAGATGTAGAAAAGTTAATAGTTTTATATACTGCTCTGTTTACACTATTGACAAGAGAAACCAGTCAAGACAGCACATCCCCCAAAGGGCTACTGCTATCTTCAGAATAGCTAGCTTAAATTCTGCATCATAGGCCGGGGGTGGTGGCTCACACCTGTAATCCCAGAACTTTGGGAGGCTGAGGTGGGCAGATTGCCTGAGCTCAGGAGTTCAAGACCACCCTAGCAACATGGTGAAACCACGTCTTTACTAAAAATACAAAAAATTAGCCAGGCATGGTGGTAGGTGCCTGTAATCCCAGCTACTCGGGAGGCTGAGGCACAAGAATTGCTGGAGCCCTGGAGGTGGAGGTTGCAGTGAGCCAAGATCATGCCACTGCACTCCAGCTTGGGATACAGAGTGAGACTCCGTCTCTAAATCAATCAATTAATCAATAAAATAATTCTTCATGATATTTTACACTGTTGCAAATCAGGCTGGTAAAAACTGCTCTTAGCGCCGGGTGTGGTGGCTCACGCTTGTAATCTCAGCACTTTGGGAGGCTGAGATGGGCAGATCACGAGGTCAGGAGATCGAGACAATACTGGCCAACATGGTGAAACCCCGTCTCTACTAAAAATACAAAAATTAGTTGGGCGTGGTGGCATGTGCCTGTAATCCCAGCTACTCGGGAGGCCGAGGCAGGAGAACCGCCTGAACCAGAGAGTCGGAGGTTGCAGTGAGCCGAGACTGCGCCACTGCACTCCAGCCTGGTAACAGAGCAAGACTCCATCTCAAAAAACAAACAGACAAACGAAAACTGCTCTTAGGTGCTGTTGTTTGGTATAGGTTGTTACGTTTGTCCAATCTTTGTCCATTTCTTAAATTCTTTGAAGCAAAGCGCATCTTTTCCTTTGCAACTTCTGTTTTGCTTTACAAGGTATTCTGTATAAGCAGCCTTTCAGATTATGCCTGTGTGAGTCACACAGCTACAAGAGTCCACTTTGGAATTCCAAAGACACTGATTAAAATATCCATAAGGAAACTTCACTTTGTTTCACAAGGAATGTGCAAATAAAGGTGCCAATTATACTGGGGGAAAGTAATCAGCCCCAACAAAACTGATTTGAGTAGCAGAGAGTGGCATCTGTCTACAGCTGACATCCAGTCCAACAGGCCGACTTGGTTCCACATAGATCTATAACCATTCAATACCCTAGTTGAAAGCTATTCCCTGATCAATTATTCTATATGAGATAAGTCACACAGGCTGAGAAGCTTGACTGTCTAGAGATAATTCAACAATATACGAGGATCAGTTTCTTCATTTTACTACATATATATATATATATATAAAAATAACCTCTGCTATCCAACCTTTATTTTCATTGCTTCACCTACAAGACAAAACAGCACAATTGGAGACATTTTCCTACATCACTACTTGGTAAAATACGATGTACCTGGAAGCCCACAATATGTAGACGGCCTCAGCCTTCAGTTTTTAACAGTCTTTATCTGCAAACTGCTGTTCTGGCTGCATTTTCAAAATAATTACCTATTAATTAACTGGACAAAACTAAAATAAAGCCAAACACATCTAATCATGTAAATAACCATACAGGTTACGAGATAATTTTAAATACTTTTATGAAATATGGATACAAAGTAATATATCATGTGACAAAAGAAACAACATGAAAAGAAATATACCACTCTCCAAATTATTTTTGCATAAAAATATCAATACCTAAGTGTGTGGCGCATGAGGACTGCACTGACTGCCTCAGATCCTGTTACTCAAGATCATCTGTACACTCTCTAATTATATTTTTACATTCTCCTGGTATTATAAATATTCATTTTTTTTTCTTTCCTCTGCCTGCATTTATTGAAAGATACACAGGCACAAGAAGTCTAGCATTCAAACATTCAAAAGATAGAAAGTATAAAATTCAGAATGGTTGCATATTACATTTCAGCATAACCTAAAGTACCGTGTGAATTTAAGAGGTTACAGATTACAAATAGTCATCTAAAATAAAAACGATGCCTTTAACATTTTTTTTGCTTAATACGAGAATCCATTGTAAATTCTTATTCCAATTATTATTTACTGAATTCTAAACTGCATTTTCCGTTAGCATTTAGATGGATAAAGGGAGCTGCCTGGAAGATCTAGTTTCGTTGTGCTCATTTCTATCTGCTGTTTTAGTTTAAGGCACATTTTCCTTTATTTCACTTTTCCACAAGCCATAAAAAAACTCATTTCTAATTCATCCGTTCGTTCAGCTTAACCTCTCTTCTCAGCAATTAAAGCACTCTGCGCATCCCTCATCTATCACACAGCCAGCTAAATAATGCATTGCGTCCCCCGCTCATCTTTTATCATCCCAAATGACAGGTATTAGCATATCTCCCCAGTCAATTACAGTGCAGCAGAATAATCACAGCATAATTGGGCGAAAGCCACTCTAATCACCAGCCCTGCAAATGCGCAGAATAAAAACTGAGTGGCAGTTCAGACAGGCCTTGCTCTTGTCCATGACTCTAGCCAACAAGCCTGGCAGATCTCCATTTCCTGTCTTTTAGAACTTATCCTTTAGGGAGGTCAACTTCTCTATGCCTCCTATGTAAAAGGAAAGAATGCATACACGTGTGAATGGCAAATATTTACTGTGTGACACACATATACGTGCATCTATTAATATTGTGCCTGCGATGTTTGCACATATTATTACATAGCACATCATGAACATTTCCACTGTTGATCAGGAAACAAAAAAGTCATTTCATGAGTATGATGTCATTAGAAGTACTATTATAGGGCTCATATCAAGGTAAACCAAAAAAATTAACTTTTTTAATGAAGGTTATTTACTACCAAAATTGAAGCCCTCTAAGTGCCTACATGATAAAGAAATACCTTCTGCATCATAAAACTCAGGATTTCTTCTTCCCAAATTATTCATTTATCACAAGTAACTTTTTAATTTTTGAGATGAGTCTTGCTCTGTCGCCCAGGCTGGAGTGCAATGGCGTGATCTCTGCTCACTGCAACCTCCACCTCCCGGGTTCAAGCAATTCTCCTGCTTCAGCCTCCTGAGTAGCTGCGATCACAGGCGCACACCACCATGCCCGGCTAATTTTTGTATTTTTGGTAGAGATGGGGTTTCACCATGTTGGTTAGGCTGGTCTCAAACTCCTGACCTCATGACCCACCCGCCTCGGCCTCCCAAAGTGCTGGGATTATAGGAGTGAGCCACTGGGTCCAGCCGCAAGGAACATTTTTTAAATTGAGTTATCTGTTGTTCTTCCTTGTCGGGGGACTGGGTATGGGAGCTTTATTGGTGATATATACAAGGTGGAGCTCCTTGGCCCCTCCCATTCTTCTGGGCATCTGAGGTGGAAACTGTGGGGATGGAAGATCCTCAGTGAGGTGGGGGCTGAGTCGGGCAGGGACGCCTCACAACTGAGAGTGTCTCTCTTCCTTTTGCTGGGGCTGACGGTCCAGGGGGCCCTTACTCCTTGGAGGCCATGGGCATTGTTCTTCTTGGACTGCAGCAGCCATTCAATACATGTTTCAAAATCATCATGATATGAAGTGCACGTTAGCACATTAAGATGACTGAAGAAAAGACACCCTTTTATAAGGAGATCAAAACTTAAATGAGACAAAAATAGGAATACAATGTGAGAAGCTTTAATATGTAATGTGAAGATTTAAAAAGAAATTCTAGAAATGTTTCGAAAATGTTTGAAATTAATTTTAGAATACTTCTTAAAATTTTATTGATTTTACCATATTTAATGGATAAGATAAGCCTATACCCCTCCTTTACACATGGTCATCTAAGGCCACACCTACTGCAAGCAGAAAACTGCCCAGCTACCAAAGGAAGGTCATACTTGAGGAGCACTCTGGCCAGAGAGAGAGAAGGCTTCATCCCACCTTGGCCACAGTCTAGAATCGGCCATGGCAGAGTGGCCTTGCTGGGCAAAGTGAGCAGCAAATCAAGGCAGCACGGTTTTTTTTTTCTTTTTTTTCTCTCCAGACTGTCTTGCTCTGTCACCCAGGCTGAAGTGCAGTGGCATGATGGCAGCTCACTGCAACCTCCACCTCCCGGTTCAAGTGATTCTTGTGCCTCAGCCTCCTGAGTAGCTGGGATGACAGCCGCCCACCACCACGCCTGGCTGATTTTTTTATTTTTAGTAGAGATGGGGCTTTACCATGTTGGCTAGGCTGGTCTTGAACTCCGGACCTCCAATGATCCGCCCACCTCAGTCTCCCAAAGTGCTGGGATTACAGGCGTGAGCCACTGCGCCTGGCCTGGCCTCAAGGCAGCAAGTCTTGGTGACCTGGCACACTGGAACACAGAGCCACTGCGGGCTGCATGGATGCTCTGCTGTGGCCGTGAACAAACGAATAAATTACACATGGCAAAACTCTCTGCTTGGTGATTCCATCGTAATCAAGACACCAGCTGAATTCAGGAAAGCATGAGTACAGGCGACTACGACAACAAAGCAAACGAGATACGATATTTATTACTCTTATTATTTAGAACTTGTAATATTTTCAACCACAATTCTGTCAGACAATGTATTCCTTCAATACACAGGAACACACTAAGGCAGTACATTATCAAAAGCCAACTGTTAAAAGACCAGAGTAAAAGCAGAATTTAGACAAAACAAATAGTCTCCCAGACTTTTTATTCCTTCCAAACTTGTTATTTTAAGTTATAATGTGAACTGTTTTATTTGCATTATCACTTCCAGAGCTCTGCATGCATTTCTGTTGGCATATCTTTGCAAATGGACCCACAGGATGCATTACTTCGGTTGTAAAATGGTACTTTTATTGCTTATTTGGGAATATCTTTTACAAGTATTTATCAGTGATACATCTGTTATGCAAGTATTAATTCAACAGGTTTCTTAATCCAAATCTGATTTTTAAAAATCATCCCTGATATATTCTTTAATTCACATAAATGTTCTACTTGGCTTTAAGCGTATTCCAACATATTGGCTCTTTCAACACCAGCCACGTTGACATTCTCAACTGACTTGCAAAAATTGACATGGCTTGGGAAGAAGCCAAATTTAAGGCAGGAGGAGGGAAGAAGGAGGGCTTTCACCATCTGAAGAAACAGAATCTGCTTTAAAATTTGGCAGTGCAGAGAACCTAAAACACACGCAATCAAAATCTCCCCCATCTTCCCTAGGATATTTTCTTTGCTTCTTCCCAACAAAATCTCAAGTAGCTTGATGATTATTAATATGATCACAGTAACTGTATGCAAAGGAATTTTACAGGCAAGCCCTGAAACATGCCTCTAATTATATGTGCATGTCCCAAATGAACAGGTGTTTGAGGGTGGGGATAAGAGAATATATGCATTTTTATTATTACTAGAAAATTAAGTCCTCAAAAACTAGTGCCAAAATAATGTCCCCTGAGAAAAATGGAGTCAATCAAACTCTAAATTATACAAGTAAATAAGCTTGCTTCCAGCGTAACTCCTTGCTCTCTTAAACAGACCACTTTTCAGACACATAGCACGTGAGGCCACGTTTAATTCCTAACGTCTTTTTACAAAAATGAACAGAATCTGACAAAGGCAGGCATGAACTATACTAAATTATGGTCCCCTCCACTCACCTTATCTTCACCACCACTAGAGCAGGGCAAATATTTCTGCACAGTGGACTTAGTAGATCTTGGGACAGCCGCCATGCTGTCAATGAATCTATCTAAACACTCTGCCATCTACCATCATCTGACAGAATACTTGGTCTAGAAGAAATAGAGTTCCTATTACACCAAGAACTCCCTTGATCATAATATACTACTTCTGATTTTGCATATAATGCCAAAACATATTCTGGAAACGTCACACCTTCTTTGCTGGGCTTTCTGGCCTACTGGGTACTCTCATGTCAGTTATGCTCCACAAACATCTCGTGATCACCTAATACTTCACAGACTGTGCTCATACCCATTCCAATTGGAATAAACCACTTTTAAAGAAAAATACTGTTTTCACTATTGAAAGCTGACCTAAAATGATATTAGAGTCCTAGTACATTGGGTTGAACCATATGAAATTGCCAACATTACACCATTTTTTGAGTTGTGAAATGCCAATTCTGTAAAATGTAACCTAATATAGAGTTCCCAAACTTGAGAGGACTGATTTAAAAAAACAACAACACAGGCATTGCTGGAATTTTCTCATAAAGTACACAGGCCTGGGAAGCAGCAACTTCTAGTTGAGCTTTGCCACTAGACAGTGCCTAAAATAAGTCACTTTCCCTCCCTCAGCCTTCTTCATTGTGAAAAAAAGAAATTGAAAAAATCTTAGGTTACATTTTCTCTTTGAGAAAATGCTGAAAAATAACTGGCCAAAGCAGCTCTAAAGGAAATTAGGAAAGAAGACTAAAGGTGGTAGAAAATACAATTTCTATATTTTATCTTTAAGAATTTTTGCCTGGCTTCACTTAATGAAAGGATTTGTTTGTGGACAACAATACAACAACAAAATTCTATTTTTCCCAAGACAACGAGAATACCTTAGTCTAGGAAACATCAGCAGGAAGAAATGGAAGACTAATAAATGGTAAAACACTTGTACTTTCGATGAATACATGAGGCCTGTTAGCGTTAAGGACCTGCAGAATTTTAGGGCTGGAAAGAAATTCAATGATGTCTAGAAATCAATTCTCCAACCTTACAATGGGACTTACAGTAGAATATGGGTCTGTTCAACTCCCAGTCAAGTAGTCTTAATTATAAAATGGCAGGAAAAAATTCCTATTCCATATTTAATCCAAAGCCAGACATCAGGTGAGACCCCTAACAGCTCTCAAGTAACTCCTCACCGGCCACTCAAGGCCTTTCATTAACAGGGCTCTACCCTGCCTCTTCACTGCATATGTTTTGGCCTCACAGTCTTCTGTCTTTTCTGAGTTTTAGACTTGTGTATTCCTCTAAAGACAGAATTGAAAAAAAAAGCTAAAATATCCCTTCAAAAGATAATTAAACCTAACAAAGAAAACTGTATCAAAATATTACAGGTAAATATACATAAAGTATTTCCCCAAAACCATTTCTAAATAAAAATAAAGCAAATTTGTTTTAAACTCAAACATGTAACTATCTCAACTACCAGCAGATGGCAGAAGCAGAGGCTGGGAAATTTTCTAACAAAAGAAGAGAAGAGCTCAATATGGATTCCTGGATTCCCACATCCGGGAGAACTTGAGAAACCTTGAGGTCCTAGAGAAACACTGCAGATTCCTCTCCCCACACCCCCTTGAATCTTTCTTTTAGAGGAAATAGTAAATTTTTTGCATTAACAATATATATTATATAATTTTATGTTTGAGTCAATATTGAAACAGTATGGAATAAACTTGGTCCTCTACTGCTCTAAAGGTTTTGAATAGATTTTAATTAAATAAAAAAGATTAAAATGTAAAAATAAATCTTTCATATTATGAAAAGTAATATGAGTTCATAATATTATGAGTTCAAAAAACCTGTTTGCTAGTTTTGTTTCAATGACATTGGTTATCTTAAATATACTTCCACCTAACTTATAGTCACACTCACTCAGAGAGTTAGCCAAGTAAATTTACTAGAAAACACGTCCTGCTAAGGGTGGAGCCTGCAGTGAGTCGAGATCACGCCACTGCACTCCAGCCTGGGCGACAGAGCGAGACTCTGTCTCACAAAAAAAAAAAAAGAAAAAAAAAACATCCTGCTAAGAAGACGCAAAGAGTACAGAAGAACCAGAGTTAATGCAGCTTGACAAAAAATATATATGGTAAATGTTTTTAAACAGAAGATTAGTATATGTTTTCATGTGGTTACACTCATAAAAGAAATAACTATTTTACTGGGTAGAATCTTACAATGCAAAACTAAACATTCTAAATCCAAAATACTATATTGATAGCCTGGGGGCATATCTTAGGCAAATCAGCGAATTAATGACCCATTACAAATGTCATTCTAGAAGGATGCCAAATTTTGTGACCGTGTTTAAAACTTTTCTATTCTCAAAATCTAATGAAACTTATCAACTGTATAATAGTTTCTCTTTCTTTCCTATGCAGAACATCCCCTCTGCTTTATTGTACTTTACCCGAAAAGCAAATTCCTTCTGTTTTCTACTATCTTTTCAAATCCCTAGTTTTTAAATCAATTTTTAAAATGGCTGTTCTAATTGTGAAATGTGTTATGCTACAAACTGTCTGTGTCATCTACATACTTGGAACCTGTATTTTCTAGACCAGCTCAGGCAACAGAACTCATTGTTAAGACGGACAGCTCTCTCTATGCACTGTGACAGTGTGGCAGCCACCAGCAACATGTAATTGTTGAGATGTGGCCAGTGCAACTGAAGAAATGATATTTGAATTTGATTTAGCTTTAAATACTTTAAATAGCCCCACACTAGACAGCATAGCTCTACAGAACCAAAATGAGCAATGAGAAATGATTAAAACTAGAAAAATGCAACAAAAGACACAGAGTCAGAAATGACTAAAAACAAATGGACTTTAAACACAATTCAAACTGGAGCCCTCTAAGTTAGACGGATCAGAAAAGAAAGCTACAAGTGAACCTCCTGCTTTTTCCCAAGGGTCATTATTTGGTTATTGAGCCAGGAGGCCCATTCAGACATGGGTTGCCATTGTATTTTTTTCTGTTTCCTCCTTAGTCAGTATGATAAATCCTACAGTTATACACTGCATCATTTTGTTTTTGTATGAGGGAAGTGAAATAGATATTTTCATAATGATCAGATGTCAAAAGACAGAAAGCAGCTCAAATTTAAGTCACTGCCAAATATGATCCCCACGCTATACATTTTCCACAATTGAAAATACCTTATTTTAAAAAGACAAAATAAAATTTTCCACTTTTATTCTATTTGAAATTATATTTATGGGTGACTAATCCTTTTGTTATTTATAATTTCCTTAAGTCAAACTGGAATCCCATTCCATTTTGTAAAATACAATAAATAATTCAATTAAGCCAATTAAACAACAGAAAAGCATACAATTATATCCAAACTTTGCATCTCTTCTTGGATTTTTCTCTGACATAAGATCATTCCAAAAGTTGTGTCTAGAATGTAAGATCTGTGGAAGCAAGGACTTATTATTCTTACCACTGCATCCCTAGTACTTGACAAATAACATGTATACCCCATAGGTATGTTTGAATGGAAAGCAGTGGAAAGAAGTAGAGTGATATGAATGAATATAACTGCAGAACCTGATTAATGAACACATTTAAGATAAGCCAGGTTAAAAGGAACCAACTAGTTTTTGATGCCAGCCATACCCACTCAATAGCTTCAACAAACATTAATAATGAATATGTCTTCCTTCAGGTGGGCATTACAGAGCTTAAATAGGAAATGCCAAGTTCACATATTAGCCCAGATAACGGGAGAATCGGCAAGGAAATCCCAGAATAGAGAAGAACACAATAGTGATATGTTAACATCACACATTTTATGCTCTTAGCAATAATTGTTAACACTATCAGTAAAACTCTTAATCATCAGTACTTATTCACTGTTTACCATGTGAAAGTCAATATGGATATAAAAAGATGAAAAAAATGGATTCTCTAAGCTTACCATATTATGGGGGAAAATGCCACATAATAGAATTGAGCTAGGGCCATATCACGCTGTCTCCCAAATACAAAAGAACACAAAAACAAGTTGGCAGATGAGAAATTCCAAATGAGTCCTAAAGGCAGTGAGAACTGTTGAGCTCTGAGGATGGCGCTCAGAAGGCTCCAATGCTGAGACAAATCGTAGAAGAGAGAGGTTAGAACCGAGCCTGGAGGGAAAGCAGGATTTTGAAATGCAGCAAGAGGAAGGGTAAGCATTTTAGGGGAAAGGCAGTGGAGATTAGGCTGGAGGGAAGCTAAGGGCAGCAAAGGGCATGGGATATTTAAGGGACTCTGTTAGTTGGGGGTTGGAAGACCAGTTTGAATGCTGATGTTATTTTTCTCTAGTCAACCAAAATACAGGTAAAACGTAATCCAAGTCTAGGATTTACTTTAACATCTTATGTTCAGATACTTTAGCTTAGACCTTTCTCTTTTACAGTAATAAATTTTAGGTGCCTAAAACAAATATTAAAAGTTATCACCAAAGAGGATTAAAGTTAAGTGTAGCCTTCGTGCGGTGGCTCATGCCTGTAATCCCAGCACTTTGGGAGGCGGCTAGCAGATCACCTGAGGTCAGGAGTTTGAGACCAGCCTGGCCAACATGGTAAAAACCCATCTCTACTAAAAATACAAAAAACTTAGCTAGGCGTCGTGGCACAGGCCTGTAATCCCAGCTACTCGGGAGGCTGAGGCAGGAGAATCACTTGAACCTGGGAGGTGGAGACTGCAGTGAGTGGAGATCGTGCCACTGTACTCCAGCCTGGGTGACACAGTGAGACTCTGTCTCAAAAAAAAAAAAAGGAGTCGAGGGCTCCTGTGATCTTGTGGGACCCAATGCTAGCGTAAATTGCATCATTTTTCTTTTTCTCATTCTTTTTTAGAGTAATACAATATGCTTCCCCTTGATTATCCTTGTAATTCATTTTAAACTGACCTCTCCACATGTATTTTTAATAGTTTATATCAAATATTATAAAAAGTCATAAAATTCAGAGTTTTCTTCTCCCAAAGAACATGTCAGCCAAAACACCCAATCAAAATATTTTTGATTTTGTGGAATTCTGATGTCCATTTAGAACCGGAAGACAGGTATAGCAAATGAATAGACTGGTAATACATATTTCCGTCCCTCCATCATTCAAAGGGAAAAGTCTTTAAAAATTATTTTGATAACCAAATTACATTATTGTCAAATAGGCAAGCCCTAAGAATCTACCCCAGGAAATACACTGTATTGAACAAGAGATACATGTTTTCGTCTTTGTCATGGCTTTATGCATATTCATTCATTCAGCAGGATATTTAAGAATACACACTGGAGGAGGAGGGGAAGGTGTAACGTGGGGTGTTAGCGGCTTATGTAGCAGAGAGGAGAATCGAACACATTATTGCCTGTCTGTGAAGAGGAAGACGAGTCTGAGAAATCGAGGCCAGACCTGTAGGAGGCGAATCAACAAAACGCTGCTGAGGAAGCCACAGGAAGAGAATGTGCCAAGGAAGAAGTCCATTAGGTCAAAAGCGCAAGGAGGCAGGCACAGGGCAAGTAGTGAACTGCTCTGCTAGATTTGGGTGTGTCGTTAGGGACCTTAGTAAGAAGAGGTGAGTGGGGCAGAGGTGAGGGTGGCCAAGAAGATGGGGAGTAAAGAGTGCGAGGTGGGTACAGGGTACACCCTATCAGTTCCATCAGTTCTCAGGACATTCAGAAAACAGACAAGGTGCTGGGGCTGACACTGCTGGTGCAAATCCCAGTTGTGTTACTGATTGGTTGGGTGAACTTGAGCAAGTTCTAAACTCTGAGTTCCTGTTTCCTCACCTAATACTGGGGATAACAACAGTGTCCACATCTCATGAGAGTGGATTAAATAAAAAATGTGCTTTGTTCTAATTCTGGACTTACCCACCTAATCAGAAAATGAAGAACATTCACAGTCATGAAATTTTGAAGTAACTTATTAGATTAATAAGATTTCTTAAGAAATGTATTAAGAAGTTTATTAGTAAGTTATGTTTACATGTTTTTTAATGACCCAGGGCTAATTACATACTCCTTTCTTGTTTACACCCCTTACTATAATTTTCTATATTACTATATGTAGAATCCATAAGCAACAAGTCAATGTTTTAGTCTTTTCCCTATGTTTAGTAATGTAATCACATATGTACACATATAAATGCTTAGCTGATTTATCATCCCATTATCACCAGCAGCTTTAGTTAGTTCATTAATGATATACAAGGCACAGTTATCCTATAAAAAGAACCAACCCATGTTGGTGGCTGCTGGGACTTCTGATTTATTTTTCTATAGAATTATAAACTTTATAACATATTCAAATCATAATCAAAGCTGAAAATAAGAATAGTGGTCTACAGTTTGCAGAACTTTACTAATAAAGGCATATATTCACCCATATTTTATTTTGAAGCACCTCTTCTATTCACCTCAAATTCTTGTTTATAAGTAGATATAATTTAAAAATAATTATCTTAATTAAACCTGTATCGAAACAAACTCAAGAAAATAAAAGTCACTTAAATTCAGAGGAAAAAACTAAAACCACCGGAAAACAGCAGAAGTGCTTATTGTTTACTATACTGTGAATCAGTTTCAGCATTTCAAATTCTAAGTTATCTTTAAATGAGATAAGCCTAACAAAACAATGAATCTCTGTTTGTGCAAAATTAAGATGTAAGAAGTAGAACATAGATATTTGCCATTTGACTAGAGTAAAAAGTTACTCTCAGATCAACCCTGCTAGTCATGATAGTTTTGCGAGACTGCACACTTGTTTCCCTGGGTTGTAGTTTCGCCGCATGCACATACAAAAACAAGTTATTTTCATTTCTGGGTCCCAATGTGTTTAACTCATTTTCCAGTAAGACTGACAAATTCATGCTAAGTCAATATTAAGCTTGTAAATTTAATTTCGCTTAAGAGAAGGCAAAGCATACAAGTATAAAGAATTAGTAGGAAAAAAAGTACAGAAAGATAAAGGCTCATTAAAGATCATCACTAAAAGGAGCGGCGACATACACGGGACACACACTGCTGCAGGCTCAGAAGTGTTCTGTGCATTTGCCAAGAGGGTGCCATGTGTTACCACAGTGACTCAGACACTTGAGTTACCTTTCCTAGTGCTTATAAAAACAGGAAGAAACACCAATTGTGAATGCGTTTAAAAACCTGACCAATGCTGAATACCCAGACCTTTACGAAATAAGGTAATTTTGGCCAGGCACAGTGGCTCGCGCCTGTAATCCCAGCACTTTGGGAGGCCGAGGCGGGCAGATCACGAGGTCTCTTGACCTCGATGGACCTCGAGACCATCCTGGCCAACATGGTGAAACCCCGTCTCTACTAAGAATTCAAAAATTAGCTGGGTGTAGTGGCACGCGCCTGTAGTCCCAGCTACTCAGGAGGCTGAGGCAGGGGAATTGCTTGAACCTGGAAGGCGGAGGTTGCAGTGAGCTGAGATCGCGCCACTGCACTCCAGCCTGGCGACAAAGTGAGACTGTCTCGGGAAGAAAAAAAAGAAGAAAGAAAGAAAGAAGCTAATTTTTGGAATTCAAAAATATACTTGCCGACTTCCAGATAATGAAGCAGTAAAAAGAAATGTCAAATTTCCCATTTTTAATTATATGTATAAACACTTTAGTATAGATCAGCAAAAGCTAAAAGCATCTATTATTGTGAAAGTCACTGGATTGTTGAAAAAAATTTTCACTGTTGTTTCAACTTATTAAATTTAAGGCTATGAGGTCAGGAGCAGTGGCTAACGCCTGTAATCCCAACACTACTCTTTGGGAGGCCAAGACCAGGGATCACTTGAGGCGAGGAGTTCAAGACCAGCCTGGGCAACATAGTTAGACCTGCATTTTTATAAAAAATTAGCCAGGCATGGTGGCACACAGCTGGCGGGAGCATCGCTTGAGCCTGGGAGGTTGAGGCTGCAACGAGCCATGATCGTGCCGCTGCACTCCAGCCTGGGCAAAAGAGTGAGACCCAGTCTCAAAAAAAAAAAAAATTAAGGCTACAAAAGGAACCTGTTAGGTTGGCCATAGAACAAACGCGGAGCCTTCACACGGCAGGGCAGACTATGAGAGCTGCTGGCTACACTAATCTTCTATAACGTTGCTGCATACTCAGTAAGTATGAAGGATTATGAAAATGAGCTCATAAGAACTGACCCTATAGGTTTATTAAAAATGCAGTGCATATTCCACATGTATGCTGGGCATTAAATAAAAAATGAAAAATTCACAAAACAACCATATGTTAAATGCTGTAAATAATACTGAATTAGGTTCTATTTAGAATAATTTGGTAATTTTTGGCAGATACAGAAACATAAAAAATTTATTAGGGTTATAAACTTGAGTTGTATCAAGTATTTATAAAGTATTAATTTAATTTTCTTTATATATATTTATTAATGTAAAATCTTGCTACATTTGTAACCTCAGAAACTTTGCTTTTGGTAGCATTACAGTGTCATCTTACCTGTCATTACTACACAACTGGTAGACTGTGCTTTTGAAATGTCAAGCATACAGATAAAAAATGGTAAAAAATATATATAAATAATCCAATTTGGTTTCAAGCCAAAGATGTGACACATGGAGGAATCACGTGAGGGTCATCACCAATACCTCGTGTTCTGTAATAGTCTCTACCAACCTTCCTATTCTCCTAAACTGACTTCCAAAGTAACTGATGGCACCTACCCTATACTTCTACACCTCTATATGAAAATGAAATCAAGAGTTCTCTAATAAGTGTCTTCTAATTTACTCAAAATTTAACAAATTTAAAAATTATCAGCAAATATGTACAAAAGGCAAATACCTCCCAATTTACTCAAAATTTAACAAATTAAAAAATTATCAGCAAATATGTACAAAAGGCAAGTAATCTGATCGACAATTCAGGTCTGGAAGATTATAAATTTTAAAAATCTGTAATCTTCCTCTTGTGTTCTCTACTTCAGGGTGACACCATATAGTCCCTGGACTCATCTTGAGCTCCTGTCTTTTCCTACTCTGCACACCCCAGCAGGCACCAGACCCTGCACACTGAGGTTGCCAGTCCTCTTCCCTCTGACACTGCTTCTACTATGACAGCTCAGGCCTGTGTTCACTTCTACTGGGTCTATTCAATTGCTTTTGACTGGTCTCTGGTTAATCCATCCTCCAAAAAGTGGCCAAAGTCATCTGTCTAACTTGCAAATCGGACCACTACCTGGCTTAAAATCTTTTAACAGCTTACCATTTTTTATAGGAGAAAGTTATCTTTAACCTCTCCAGTCTCAGATCTTGCCACACAGGCAGAAACTTAACTACTTTTAGCTTCCTCTGATATTTTTCAGGGTAGCTGCTCTACCTGAAAATGGCTCTCATTTCTCCTGCCCTCCTTTCTTGCCTCAATATAACCTAAGCCCTCAAAACTCAGCCCAGGGATCCACCTCCTAGAAAGGCTTCCCACTCTGCACTCCACCCAACTCGCAACCTCTGGCATGTTTCTTGCATGGATACAGTCACCCTGTGGGATGATTTATCTGCTTATAGGCTTAGATCTGTCAACTGGTCATGAGGTCTTCACGGGAAGCAGCTGGGTTTTCAATCTGGTTGTAACTGGATGGTAGGGGTTCTGTCTGAAGCAGGGAAGTTTAATAAATCAATGAATAACACTGGAGCTATGAACTAAATACAGCACTTGATAACATCTTACATTTCAGTACTCCCAAACTGGGGCAAAATTTAAGTAAATCTTGTGCTATGACGAATTGAAATTTAAAAGTCAATTACTACTAAACGAAACTCTTGCTTTCCTGTACTGTTTCTCATATTCTACACAACAAAGAAGGTAATGAAAATACTACCACAGTCTAATCTTAATCACAATAAGAGAAATCTTAAACTTGTGAAGCTTTTTAAACCTCAGTGTTTTGATTAAAAAAAAATAAGTCCCCTCTGTTGAGCCTTCAAATCCACCTAGGAGGAACTGACAAAAACCTCCACAACGAACTACATCAGACTACACACCTTGAGTCCAAAGGCTGCATCCTCCGAGGCCAAGACTTCAACCTGAAATCATAAGGAAAAACATAATTTAGGCACTATCAAAAACCTCTTTGAGTCTAGCCACAGAAACCAGACACAGGCATGGCCTAGAATTGAGAGTTCTGAGAAAACTGGCATTCCATTTATGTCAGTTGTCAAGAAGGAGAGATCTGTGAGTATCTTCAAGAGCTGAGTTGAAATCTCAGTCACCGTCTGGGTTTCAGTTTTATAAGACGGCGGGAGCTCCTATCAAATGAATCCATCTGCCATCATGTGGACGTAGTGGTTGAAGTTCCTCAAAAACAATCCAGGAAGTGAGTAGAATCATCCTTCTCACCTAAATCACAACATGTTGCATATGCCTTTTGATCTTTTACTGACAGATAGTGAGGGGAAACTGCCCTTTGTAGAGCAATCACTATGCATGTGTGCTACCAGTAGATTCTTGTCCTGCTCAGATCAGAGTGGGCAGTGCTGGATCTCTGGAATGTTGCAGAGCAAGAGTTCCTGAAAGCAATACTCTGGAAAAGGCAGGCAGTGTCTAAGCAACAAGTTGTGAAATGATGGCAAAACTTCAAGACTGCCTGTCAGTCTCATGCATTAGAAGACAGAGCTCATTAACATGAATTTTAAAAAGCTGCGAGGAACAAGACGTGTATTGATAATTACTGTTTTTTAAACATAATTATTCAGTGTCGTGTGTAAAGCTTTTAACTTTGACTATTGCAAAGTACCAATACACGATGGAAAAGAACAAGGAAAGAAGGCAACAGAACACATCTGAGTATTTTTAAAGAGGAAGACGGGGTGGGTGGGCAATATCAGACTGTAACAGGCTTCACTGTCAGTTTTAAACCTTTTAAAACTAGGCATGTGTGGCAGGTGTTTAAGTAGAAGGCATACAGGCCTATCTAATGTATCCTGCTATAAAACAAAATTGGATTCTTCCCTTGTGGACAGAAAATATAGAAAGGAAGACCATGACAATAAGACTTTCATCCCGTATGAAAGTAAAAGGGTCAAAAGAAGAAACAAGGAAGCAAATTGTCTTCTCCAACTGCTTCACTGAAAGCCAGGCTCACTGACCACCCCCTGGCACTGACAGAGGCTGGTGCGGAAAGCAAAAGAAAGATGGTACCATTAGGGATGGAGACGAGCAGCCTCATTTTCATAGAAAATCATATGTTGCTGATACCAAATATGATTTTAGGCTAAAGACTGAAATGTTGGATCAATTATAGTAGAAAAAATCATTGTAAGTTTCACTGACAGCATTTCTGTTTACATTTTAATTTCCAAGGCTGTTAGATTTAGAAACAAGGCCTTATTATAGACTTTTCATTTAAGAAAAGGAAAAAAGATTACATGTTTGAATTTCCCAAGCCCTGACTTTCACAATGCTAGGTTACTAACCTCAACTATTTTTTAAATTAAAACCTCTAATCAACATTGGAGACTCTGAAGGAAAAACGTGAACAGGAAATATGCTGAATCTTAAATACTGTGAACATCGTATGACACTTGCTTGTGAATTACACATATAGATCATATCTGCATACCTCACCCTTGATGTGCTATTTTTAACACACACAGAATTATTTTAAAAATATATTACAGTTTAACTTTGCAAAAAAAACACTTCAGAGTGTGAGTTCTGCATATTTTATCATATTATAAAAAGTCAATGTAACAAGAAAATTCAATAGCACATAGAGCTCTATTTAAAGATAAGGCTTTAATATATTTGACAACTTGAGGTGAGAGCAAATCAAAGCTTTCGTGTGAAATTTAGAACTCTCCCTGTGGCTATTTCAGCCGACAGAGACAGTGACACACCTTGGGGGTGGGAGAAGGGAGCCAGATCTCACCAGGGCACCCACATTCTATCTCCAGCAGGGCTGGGGGAGTTGTTTTGAAACTCTTAATATACCTTTAAACGAATTTAATTATATAGCAAACTCTACAAAAGTATTTATGTTTTGTTCAAAGCACTATTGTTTAAATACATATGTACCCTAGTTCAAGTATCCTTTATATCCTCTATTTCTGTAAGATTTTAATATCAGCAACTACAGAAAATCAGCTGATTTTAAAAACATGAGATTATCCTCAATTTAATACAAAGGGAACATCAATGTTATACAAGGTTTTCATGTTGAGTCTAAGAGCATTTTTACCTAAGTTGGAAGGAATCCCCCTCTAGTGGGAGCAAAGGAGTATTTCAACTTTCACACTTAATTTCCAGGTGGTAGTCATTAAACTTACCGGCCAAAATCAGCTAAGCTTTTTTGTTCCTTTTGTCATAAATTTGAAAAAGAACAAAAAAGTCAATAACTATATTTCATAAGACAAAACCACCCATCATTCTTATACATAAACTAGAAGTAGATCTGTGTTAATCCGATTAAAACAAGAATATACAACTGAAAAATTTGGCAAATTCTCAATGGAAAGACTGGATACTGTACTGGGAAGATACAGCATTGATGTTAAAATATTAATTCTTTGCTTATAATCTGCATTTATCTGCTCTAATCTCAAAAAAACCATCACTCATTCATAACAAATACTGTCCAGATATTTATTAAATGCAATGTTTTGTGCTTAATGTTGTACGAAAATAAAAATGATGAGTTTAGCTTAGGTATAATATCTAAGTGAAATGTATTTAAGTATCCATTATACCTTCAAAAATAAATTCTAATTCAGAAATGAAAAGATAAGATTATTCATGGTGTTATTTTTCTTTTTAAACTTTGATGTGGGGAGACTTAAAATTAGCAGTAAGAAAAAAAGTCACAGGTTTAATCATATGTAAAATTAGGACATGATAGCCAACGTTCTCCTCCTCCACACAGATGCTGTAACAAATGCAGAGACAAATTTGAATACTCTGATGAGACCCATGTTTCACTTCAATGGGAGAGAGAACTTTTCAAGGGTTCCTGAAGTACAGAGGTGTGAAGGGGCAAGTTTAAGATAACAAAGTAGAAACTTCCTAAAGCCAAAGACAAGGCCCTTTCCATTAACTCACACTTATTTCAAATGTTACAATCAACACTTTATAACACAAGTGCCTAAAAGGATTCCATTTGTAGAGAACCTCTAAGAGCTCTGTGAAAGTTCAGTCTGTGAAGTTCAGCAGCAGCTAAGCCATTTACAGTCCTCACTCTCCTAAAGCACAAAAACCTTCAATTGACATCTCTTTCCCAATTACCCTACGCCCCACCTCCACCAAAAATAACACAAATCACCTTAATTTCCAATCATTCCAGTAAGACAATTGGGAAAACAAGAATTCATGAATTTGGAAGTAAAACTGGCCATACTTTCCTTTCTCTTTCACTTTCAAAGTCCTTTTTATGTTCACAATGTAAAGCACCCATTGAAAACAGAGTATACTAATTCTAGCAGCATTATCATTAAAATAAAGCAACGCCAAAACTATGCTGCAATTTATTTTTCTTAAATAGTTCTAAAATCAGTATCACACTGTCACAAAAAGAGGAACTAAAGTGAGAAATAATGTCCATTTATAACAATGCATAACGAACCGTACTCGTAATTAAAGGAATACAAATAAAGTCATATTGTACTAAAGATTAAACATTGTGATAATTACAACATATACACAGGTTTGGGTAATTATTCAAATCACAGCCTTGCACTGCTGATGAAAACATATACTGGAATAAAATACAATTGGCAGTATCAATCAAAATGCACATGTATATGATTACGCAAGTATTAACCCCAACAATTCCACTGATCCTAAAGTATAAAGATTTAAAACGATGTTTACTGGAGTTGTTTGTGACAGTGAAAAGTGAACATAGCCAAATGTTCATTGCCATGGTAGTTAAGTTTATAGTAAATTACTGTATAGTCGAACATAGAAGACTATGCTTCTGTTACAAAGATTGACGTAAATCTATGTGTACAGATAAGAAAAGATTTCCAGGATACTCTATTAAGTAAAAACAATGGAAAGGGTGTGCACGGTAAGCTACCATCAGTTTTTTTAAAAAAGGTGGGGGTGAGTCATATACTTGAGGTACTTAGAATATTGTTGGAAAGAAATGGAAGAAACATATCAATGTAAGAACTTTTCCCACCAACTACATGTGCTTCTTGTTCAATTAAAAGTAATTAGTTAACAAAATAAGTCAATAATAACACTACCCATTGTTCCACGTCAATTAATAATCATGGAAATGTGAATAAACATCTTATCTTTCAAGGTGGCAAAAATTAAAAATGTAGTGGTCCAGCTTTATGTGTACACCTAGGTTCCTCAACATCTATGGTGGGCCTGTAGCTGAGAATGGCCTGCCCAGAAAACAATCTTCCATTACATATCAATATCCTCAAACACACTCATGCCCATTTATCCAGCAATCAAGCCGCTAGAAAGAGCTATCTTAAGGTTATAATTTGTGATCTACCACTTATATATTAAGCATGTGCACTACATTATTTAAAATAACATATTAGAAAAAAATGTACAAATATGGGAGATGGTTAAATAAAGTATGGTATATTCACATGATAGAGCATTAATAATCATGAACAATTCAGGTTTTAAGAGATATTTTGTAACATGGGAAAATGTTCATAACTGTGTTAATGTAAAGAAATTAAAAACAAAAAATTTGACATCTTAAATATTCGAATGTATCCATTTGTTTTCCCCAAGCTTCTACAGTTTGTGCCACGTTGGAAAATGTCTTCCTCACTGCAGCATTTTAAAAAATATTCATTTTGGGCCAGGGGTGGTGGCTCACACCTGTAATCCTAGCACTTTGGGAGGCCAAGGTGGGAGGATCACCTGAGGTCAGGAGTTCGAGACCAGCCTGGCCAACATGGTGAAACCCTGTCTGTACTAAAGATACAAAAATTAGCCGGGCGTGGTGCCGCATGCCGGTAGTCCCAGCTACTTGGGAGGCTGAGGCTGAGGCAGGACAACAGCTAGAACCAGGGAGGCAGAGGTTGCCGTGAGATCGCACCATTGCACTCTAGCCTGGGCAACAGAGTGAGCGCCATCTCAAAAAAAAATTTCATTTGTTTTCTTTTAATATATTTGACTTTATTTTTTTACATTTAAATATTTGATCAAACTGTAATTTATTGTGAAATAACAAGAGGAGGGGGTGACTCAATTTTAATTTTCCATTTGAATATCTGTGATGAAGAATATTCCATTATTTTTTCCAGTGATTATAGATGTATCTTTACCATAATTAAACATTAAAATGACATAGATTTTGCCTCCAATTCCAGGCAAGGATGGGAAAGGCAAAATTACTGAAGTGAGCTGTTCCGTCCAAAGGGGAATAAAGGCAAGGAGAGGAGACTAGTAACAATCAACAAGAAATTGATTGAATTTCCAGTCACAGTAATATTTATCTGCAAGGGTATTACCAAGAATTTAGATGCTCTTGGAAAAAATAATTTTTGCCTATATTGGTGTCCGGGGATAAAAATACTCTCCTTACAATGTCTGCTGTATCTGCCTTGATGGGGCCAACAAGTCCAATATACCAACTACAACCTATTCCATTAATCATACTTTTACCTACATTAAGGAAAAGTAGACACTAATAAATAAACTGCTCTCCAAAACTAGGTTCCAGGATTTATGACAATTTATACTGCAGGAGAAGCATATGGGTTGCAAAGTTTTAATTTTATCAAGCAAAGAAGGTGTTCCGTGTTTTTCTTTATTATTATTTTATTAACTTTTGGGGATTTAAATCCATTAAAAATGCAGAACTCTTAAGAAAAAAAAAAAAACCATAAGCCACTGCCGGCATTCCTCTTTTACTTATTAATTCTCCTCGTTCTCCTCATTAGCATGACAGACCACATGACAGCTCAAGGACATGGCTTGCTGAAATCGCTCAGTGCACGGTTAGCCGGCAACGGAAAGAACACACGGGGCTGCCTCGTGCTGCTGAGTACAGCGGCCGTCCTCTGAATGTATTGGAAATGAACTAAAACCTTGTCTCTATATAGGGACCCAATAAATATTGGTAACAATGAAAAATAAATCTATGCAATCAAAAAGCATTTGTTAAACTTAATACTGTAAGACACGATTTCAAGACAGTGTGATGTTATTATAATTACACTTTTCACCACAAGTGATATGCTCACATTATCTCCTGCACTAGGATGTTGGTGTGTCTTTCTATCCAAGGCTGTTAAATTTAAAACAAAGTCAGTCAGCCCTGTGGTCACACCCTTATTTCCAATTATGTTCTCTAACTCAGTGAGGATGACTCCACAGAGGATTTACAAAGCAATGAGGACACTTGGTATGAACCAATCTTGAACTCTTGGTATCACTCAGAGACAGAGAGACCTTGAGTGTGCAAAACCAGCCACTACTATGCAATGTGGTGTTATAGCCTCTTCCATCCAAGGTGGAGTCTAATTCTCTACCCCTCAATTTGGACTGGATTTATGATTTACCTGGGTCGAAAGACTGCTGCAGCAGCAATCATGCTGTGCCACTTCCAAGTCTAGGACTCAAGAGGCAATTCTTCTAATCATTCTCTTGAAACTCAACCAACCACCACATGAACAAGCCTAGACTAGCTTGGTAACACACGGTCCTGTTACCACATTGCCTTAGCCAAGAGCCAGTCAAGCCAAGAGCCTGACAAGCAGAGCCACTTAGCTGGTCAGTAGCTGACTGAAGTAGGAGGAACAAGCCCAGTACAAACCAGAACTACCCGGCTGAGCCCAGCCCAAATTGTCAAACTGCAGAATCGTGAGCTACATAAATGGTGGCTGTTCTGAGCACTACCTCACAAAAGCTAACTGATGCAGTGTACCACTTTAAATAAAGGAACTCTAGGTGCCATGGATTTACAGGCAGAGTTCCAGGCAAGAACACCATGACACTAAAGGAAGTCTGAAAGCATCCACGCAGCCAAGTGCTTCTTCCATCTCCACTCCCTCCTTACAACCTCTGAAGTCTTCCAAGACTGTAAAATTAAGCCGAGCTGCTTACCATGGTCCACAAGAAGCTAAACCATGTGGCTCCCGCCTGCCTTGCTGGTCCTTGGTCCTGCCACCCGCTGCTCTTCACAATGTTCCCGCTGCACTGGCTTGCCTTCTGTTCCTCCAAATGGCCACTGTTCACCTGGGGGCCTTTGCACTGGCTGCTCCCTCCTCCTGAGTTACTGTGCTACCAGATCGTCCTATGGCCAGTCCTGTCGTACCAACCACTCCTCAAGAGAATCCATCTCCTTCTTTTGTATAATCACCTGAGATTTTCCTGTTTATTCATTTGTGTATCACCTCCCTCCCTTTACTGAAATGTCAACTTCACAAGAGCAGGCTAGCTCATTCACTGTTGTGTGTCTCTTACCTAGAAGAGTGCCAGACACAGAGTAGGAGCTCACTAAATATTTGTTGAATAAATGTATATGAATGAATGTGCTAAAGACTATAACAAAACAATAAAAATATAAATATATGTGTATGAACCCAAATTTGACACAGCTCATTATGACACAGGTGGGGATATAACAAGGTTTAAAATATGCTCTACCTAATACAACTATATAAGTAGAAGTCATATGTACCATGTGGTTGATGACACACTCTTGCATTACATATGACTGTTACTAAAAATCAAACCAAAAACCAATTTTGCTATATTGAATACATAGATATGCATTTGATGCATTTGTCTCTCTAGCCAAGAGTAGACCTTAAATTTCTTAAAAAGGATTAGTTCTCATAAACTGATGGCAATAAAACGAGTATGTATGTTGCTCAAAGATAGACCTTTTCTATCCATCCTGAGTTAAGAGGTAATGACTTTTAGACTTGAAGCATACCAACAAATGACTCCAGTTAGACTACAGTAAATATTTTACAAAAATATATATAGTTCACAGTCCTTCCAAACAATTTTAAAAAGTAATTTTGAGCTTTCCAATTTAGGTTGGCTGACCACAACACAGTGGATGGTAAGAATATCTGCCGATGCTACAGGGCATGATTGTAAAGGATACTGACCCAAATTCTACAGAAGAACAGTGGCACTCAGAAGGCTTACGTGGTCACAGTACCATACCTTTTCCATAAATAATTTTCTTGACAGAGTGGGATAGTGTAACCCTGTCAGTTACACAAGACATTATTTGTAGATTTGGGAGCATTAAGAATGCTATATGTAAGGAAATCACATGTATCAAAGTCCATCATTTCCATACTTCTAGCATTTATCAAAAAACATGGCTATGGAATCACGAACAATATAGACCAAAATATAGTTATCTATTCATTATTTCATTTGGCCTTTCCAATGCAACACACGTGTACATATAAAAAAATCTAGATTTCTAAACATTTTGAAAACAGGTCGTATTTTCAATAAAAGCAAGGCTTTCCCTTTAGATCTTTCTGTAAACTGTATCTTATTAAATTAGAAAACACTAATACTTATTAATACTTTCTACATGATTGATTTTTCTGTATCATTCAAATTAATAATTGTTTCTTCTTAACACTTACTATACATATTCCTAAATTCTAGAAAGTTTGATGAAGGAAAATAAAAATGATGGGTGTCCAGGCAGTGAGGGACTGTTAAAAAACATTTGAGGACTAAGTGGTAGTTAATAAATATTATCTCACTCAAAAGTGAGATAATATTAGGCCGGGCGCGGTGGCTCACGCTTGTAATCCCAGCACTTTGGGAGGCCGAGGCGGGCGGATCACGAGGTCAGGAGATCGAGACCACAGTGAAACCCCGTCTCTACTAAAAATACAAAAAATTAGCCAGGCGTGGTGGCGGGCGCCTGTAGTCCCAGCTACTCGGAGAGGCTGAGGCAGGAGAATGGCGTGAACCTGGGAGGTGGAGCTTGCAGTAAGCCGAGACTGCGCCACTGCACTCCAGCCTGGGCGACAGAGCGAGACTCTGTCTCAAAAAAAAAAAAAAAAAAAAAAAAAGTGAGATAATATTTAGTCATATTCTAAATATTTATCTTGCATTATGTGATACAATTTGGTCATAATTCAATGCCATTTTATTTAAGCAATACTTCCCAATTTACCCAACCATTTACACACACACACACACACACACACACACACACACACACACACGGAGTTTATGAAGCCAATGTATTATGCTACAGCTTGGTAAGTTTAGATTCTCTAAAAATGTAATAAACTCTTTTCCTAATTTTGACATTTCATAAAAAGGAAAATCTTAACATTTAAAAAATACCTGGATAAATAAACTGAAGTACTAAAAGATAAAACTGTGGCTAAGGTACTATTCGATCATACTTAAATCCCTCTCCCAGTCCTACCCCACCACTGAAGTTAGAAAAGGAAGCTGAAAGTTGTTACAAAGTCACTATGTAGAAGATATATTGTGGACACACAGGCTATGGCCACCCCCAAGATAGAGGCATGTAAAACTTAATTATGGTATCAAAGAAAATGAGGTGCAACAAAGATGACTTTATTGATTAGATGAGAATGAAAAGGTGTTTTAAAAACAAATACATTTTTAGATCAGCAAATTAAACTTCTATTACAGCCAGCAAATGGCTGTTCATACATCTTATCTTGTGTGTCACTGGTTTTCTTTCTGCTGCCCTGTTCCCTGTCCAAACGTCCCTGCCCCCAACTCTGTCACTTGGGTCCAAATGTCAAAAAACTAACAGATGACAAAACTTCCTTCTTATCCTAAAATACTTCTACCAAAACAGATGGGGGTTTCAAAACACTGAAATAGTGGTTACAACCAAAGACATTTACCACGGTGCATATTTAAAACCTTTCAAAGTTCAAATTAAGTAGTATAGTATTATTTTGATTATCAAATTGGAATGGAAAGACAATTCAATAAAAGAAAGAGAAAGAATGTAAGATTAGGTATACTGAAATTTAACCACATAGTTTTATCTTTTACCTTAAAATGAATTACTGTGTTAGAGGAAATTTATTTTGAAGAATCTATTTAATTAGGTAAACTAATAATTTCGAAGCTAAGAAAAAAAGACTCTAGGGAAGACAGACAACTATTTTTTTTATTCTTTTCAGATTTCTCAAAAGTCCTATTTGTCCAAAGAACCTTAACTAAACTGGCTCCCCACCAATCATGTCATCTCCTTTTCTTCTCTCACATAAATTGCTTAATACAGCCTTATCTGCTAAGGGCAATAATAACAAATAACTATGTATGCATTACATGGGAAGGAAACTGAGGCTACCTAATACAGGACATTCTGTAAGAGGTATATTTAGGAAGAGGAGTTAGAAGTTTTCCAGGTAACTGTCACAATACCACTATTCAACTCTGCTCCCCTTCGTCTCTTTAAAAAGTGTATCTTCTAATAGCCAGGCACAGTGGCACGCATCTGTAATCCTGGCTAATAAAGAGACGGGGTAGGACAATTGCTCGAGCTCAGGATTTTGAGACCAACTGGGGCAAAATAGTGAGACCTCCCCATTTCAAAAATAAAAAGGGTATTTTAGCACAAAAAAAGTCACAGAGATGATTACAAACACTCCTCTACTCACCTAAGAAATAGGTCTCTGAGGATTCATGAGGCTTAGGTGAGACTGGAAGCAATGAAGACAAACCTGAAAGCTAGACAGCTCTGAGAGGAAGACTGGCCCCGAGAAGAAGGCAGGCGCCGCCACTTGTCAGCGTACTCCTCTAGACCAAGTGCTCTTGATCTGTTGCTGCTTTATTAAATAAAACTACTTCATATCAAGGGTACATCTTGACATTAAATAATAAAGTCACTTTAAAATACGATTGATATAGGATTACAGTGCTCTCCCAAAGAATAAATTACCTGAACATGGAAAAGAGGAGTCTTTTGGCTACACCACAGAAAGCAGTATTGTTTGGAAAAAGAAAATATGAGTGATTTGTCTCTTTCCATGATAAAATCATAGGAGTCAAAGGAGAGATCTGATTTTTAAAAATAGACCTGGCGCAGTGGCTCACGCCTGTAATCCCAGCGCTTTGGGAGGCCGAGGCAGGTGGATCGCCTGTGGTCAGGAGTTTGAGACCAGCCTGGCCAACATGGTGAAACTCTGTCTCTACTACAAATATAATAAAAATTAGCCAGGCGTGGTGGCGGGTGCCTGTAATCCCAGCTACTCAGGAGGCTGAGGCAGGAGGATCTCTTGAACTCACCAGATGGAAGGTGCAGTGAGCTGAAATTGCATCACTGCACGCCAACCTGGGCAACAGGGCAAGACTCCATCTCAAAAAAAAAAAAATCTATTCCAGCACAATATTACAGCCACTTTGGAGAAGAAGTCTGGCAGTTTCTTACAAAGGTAAATGCAGTCTGCTATATGATTCAGCAATCCTCTACTTCTAGGTATTCACCCAAGAGCAATGACAATATATTCACATGAAAACTTATATGAGAATGTTTAGGGAGGCTTTCATCATAGTTGACAAAAACTGAAAACAATCCAAATACCCTTCAACTGATGAGTGGATAAACAAAACTATGATCATAGCCAAACAACAGAAAACGACTCACTAATGAAAAGGAATTAACTACTGATACAAACAAGGAAATGGATGACTCTCAAATGCACTATGCTAAGTAAAAGAAGCCTGACTCAAGAGGCCACCCACTGAATGATTCCATTCATATGACATTCTGGAAAAGGCCAATCTACAGAGAAAGAAAACAGATCTGTGGCAGCCAGGACTTGGGTGTTAACAGGGAGGGACTAACTATAAAAATAGAGGGGAACTTGTTAAGGTAACACGAATGTTCTACCGTCCTACTAGAATACTGTTCTGCCTTACACATCATTGTTATGCATTTCCCAACATAGTAATCCATCCACAATGCTCAGAAAACTTTCATCTTGTCCAAATATTCAGACATGAATTCAAACAATATCCCAGTTTCTCATCTTAAAATTCCTTTAGTTTCCACTGTGTAACACATCTTTTTGTCTTGACAAAATGTTCTAGAATACAGTTAAATTTTACATTTGATGATTTCTAGACATTTCTGCATAATTTGGGAATTGCTACATTTTTCTTATGGAGGAGGTCGAAGTTTTTGAGTTTTTTGCTTTGGAGTAAGAAAGGAATCATTTACTAAAATTCTTTGTTATTTAATACAACTACATATAAATGTCAACTTTAACATGAAAACCAGCAAATCAACTTAAAATCAGAACTGCAGCCAATGGTGAAATCGTCTGTACAAGCGCAGGCATGAAAATTATTACGCAACCTTCAGATCTGAAGCATGGCACTTAACACATCATCACTATACCTTTTTCTTATAGCTCAGAAACGTACAGAACTACACCATGAAGTTCCTTTCTACTCAACAGCAAAAAGCTCGAAATGTAGTCTCAAGGATGAAAAGTTAGATTTTGTTTTCTTTTTTCTTTTTAACAGAATTTCGCTCTGTTGCAAACGCTGGAGCCCAGTGGTGCAGTCAAGGTTCAAGTGATTTCCCTGCCTCAGCCACCTGAGTAGCTGGGATTACAGGTGTGTGCCACCAGGTCTGGCTGTTTTTGTTTTGTTTTGTTTTGATTTTTAAGTAGAGATGGGGTTTTGCCATGTTGGCCAGGCTGGTCTTGAACTCCTGACCTCAAGTGATCTGCCCGCCTCAGCCTCCTGAAGGTTTCGGATTAAGGCATAAGCCACTGCATCCAGCCCCGAAAAGCTAGATTTTTGATGTATGAAACATCTACACCCAGTAAGCCCTTTCAACATTTTAATATTAAGTAGACTCAATCTGTTCACTCAATTTTATTCATACAAATCTGCTTTTAAAACAAAAATGAGGTTTCTGAAATACTTTACAACCAAACATAAAAAGAAACTTGTCACTTGGCAGTAAGATTCATTTATGCTATGTTTTTCCAAGAGTTTATAAACAACCTTGGTCAGTGTTTGGGATGAAATGACCCCAGTTCCTGAAACAGTTAAACCACATATCGTTTTTGTGGCAGGAAGGGCATAAGAAGCAACTTCCACAGAGTGGCACTTCATTCAGCACTGTTGACGCAAAATGTTGGAAGACAAATCTTTCTTCTACAAAGAGGCCTTCAAGTTAAGTAACATCTCTGCACAGGCAGATAAATCTCATATGAAATGTAGGCTGAATACCATAGTGTATGTTACCAACTATTTTTAACACAAATTCACTATTTTTAAAATGGGGAAATTGGTGAAAGTTTAAAGAATAACCTGAGACAACTAGCTACAATCTACATGCAAAATCTGTCAAGCCATACACTTGCTTGAAATCTCACTTGAATGTATTATTTATATCAAGACTACCTTTGGCAAACCTAGGGGAGCATAGGAATCACACACTCATTATGATATTAGGTAGGCAAAGTTTAACTTCAAAATTTGCCGTAAACTTGGCAAATGTTTGCAGCAAATAGAAATTACTGTTGGAGGGGCAGAAGTCATAAGTGACTCCCAAATAGATATGCCTTGTTGATATTTATTTGGGTTAGGATTTTAAAATCCAAGACTTTGCAAATAACATAAAATAGCGACTGCAAACTAAACTTTGATGTACCTACAATGTCAGACCCATTATGAGCAATGGCCGGTCAGTGTAACAGTAGAATATGCCAGGACGATGGGGGGAAATCATTTTTTTACTCAACTCTCATTACACTGTTTTCAAATTGCTCCAGTTTATGTAAAATAATTTGTATTCTTTTTTAATTGTACATATCCCTTCTGAGATACAGAGAAAATTAAGCTTTTCCATAAATTCAGTATTCACAAAGCTAGGGAGTTAAAAGCCTGTAAACACAAAATTCACTGACCTGCATCAATTTAACCACTATTACAAGAGATTGCAGCTCAAAATCTAAAAAGAGCTGCTAATCCTGCCCTACAGATAGTAACCAATGAGTGTTTATCCTCACAATGCATTTGCTCTTCCTGTTAGGAAATGCAGGAGTGAGGAGAGGATATGGAATACAAGAGTATATCCTAGTATGCAACTCACTCCTTCTTATGAAACACCTAAATAATAAGAAATTCAACTTAATTTAAACTGTAACTGGCAAATGACATCAGTTAACAACAATGATCAAGGTCAGAAATGTCCCTGCTGGTAATTATTTTTATAAAATCTGTCTGTATACAGATCACAAACACAGAAATTGCTACATGAAAATTTCTATGTATATTCACATGTGTGGTAAATACTACAAGACATAAAAACAAACAGAAGAATGTTAATATTTAGAACTCTGCAAGGCCATTTCTCTTATTGGATTCTGCCTCTACATCAACACCGAAAACTAACCCTAACCCTACATTGTTATAATGGATCATCAATTAAATTTGCAGAATTCCAAAATTAAGTTGCTTTGAGTCTGATAAAAACACACATATAACACGTTATAAGTTATCTGCATAAGAATTATCAACAAGAGAATAAACAAACTAGAATTTATGGTCAAATTATATAGCCCACAGAGTGCGCAAAAACTGTAAAAACCAAAGTGGCTGTGGCCGATTGCTACTAGTTGGATTAAATGCATGTCTTGGTTAATCTACTATAGTTTTATGTGTTGTTTAGCTTACTTAAGTCGTCAAATGTCCCTAGATTGCAGATTGCAACATCCTACCTAAAACACCTACAAGTGACAGAGGCCACCCAGTGATCCCGAAGTCTCCATGGCAGAGACAGGATGAAAAGTACTATCCCGACAAGACTCTTCAGCATTTAATTAAGAACAGGAAAGCACAGGCAGGAGATGAAACTTTAGAAGCCTAGGCGTTTCTCGGCTTTAAAAAAAATGCTGTGAGTTGGTTTTCCCAGCAAGGAAGGTTGATGAGCATGCACTTGGCTCCAAGAAGCAGCTATTACACAAATAGAATCCAAGTGCCTGGCTAAGCCGCCCAGCCTCGGTGCGTCGGGTAACAGCCAATGGCGGCGGCGTGCCAGCCTCGCCCCGCCCATCTCCCGCCGGCCCCGCCCCTCCACCTCGCCCCCTTCCACGGCCCGGCCCCGCCCCGCCGCCCGGATTCTTGGCGGCCTGGGCTCCGCGGCCCGGCCAGCCTCCTTCCTCTGTAGTTCCTGGGTTTTCCCCCGTCACGCACTCGTTTTAATTACGCGAACGCGTTCCAACTCATCCAGCCCTTAAGTTTGGGCGGTGGTTTTGAGAGGGGGAAAGAGATGCACCAAAGGAAGTAGGGGAAAAATAAAACCTTAAACGCTGGGCGCACCACGCGGGACGCCGAGGTTAGGGGCGCGCGGCGAGGTAGGGGGGCGGCGGCTCGAGACGGCGCAGGGGAAACACTCGGTGCCTGCGTGAGAATGGCCGCGCCGGCTCATGTGAACGCGAAGCTGTGTCAGCAGAAACTTTAGAAAACACGCTGTGCGAGCGGCCGCCGCCTCCCGCCTCCAGGAGGAGCCTGCGGGTGCGCGGGGCGGACGGTGCCTGCAGGCGGCGGCCGCGCTCGCCCGGAAGGGAATGTGGCTGCGGCCGGCGCCTCCCTCCGCGGGGGCCCACAAAGGCTCATCTGTGCGCGGCGCGGCGCCGTCGGAGGAGCCCGGGCCTGTTCTGTCAGGCTGAGGACGCGGTTGTTTTCGTCCCCCTGTCCCCGCCCCCACGAGCCTACGTGCGGGGTAGGGAGGGCGGCGTCGGAACTCCCGCCCGGGCCGGGCCGCGTCGGGCCGAGAGAGCGAGCGGGGCCTGCTGGCAGAGGCCGCCGGGCTGCTGTGTGACTCGGTCCCCTCCGCGCTCGCCGCCCTCATCCTCGCCCAGCGCCTCCGCGGCAGCCTGGTGGTCCCACGCCCGGGGGATTCCGGGGCCCGTGGAATCACTGGTTCTCCCTTCGGAGGAGCCCGGCTTCTTCCGTGGGCGCGGGCGAGTCTCCCCGCTGGACCGCGGGGCCGGGGCTTGAATAAAACAAAAGAAACCAAGGCGAGGTATGGACGCGTAGTGAGGACCGGAAAGCGAGGCCTGAGAGCTGGCGGCCCGAAAGCGGTCCTGCGTCCTTCACACCCTCTCTCTAAAATCCCCCTCTCTCAAGCCAGGCTCTGGCCACGAGTAAAAGCGCAGCCGAGGAGAGAAGGACGCCGCCGCCGCCGCGCAGGCATCCAGGCGGGGACGGGTGGGCGGCAGATGCCGGGCCGCAGTTCAGGGCAAGCGCTAAAAGTTTCCGGGTCCCCAAATCTCTCATTTCTTTATCAAGTTCTGCAAAGAAGCAACGTTCTTTCGGCCATTAATATTATAAGAATGTATCGTTTCTAGCCACAAATTCCAGGTTACTTTTTGTAAGAAAATTAAAGACTCAAGTAGATCAGCAAAAGAAACCACGTACAGCATAAACTCACGTACCACTCCTTAAAAAAATAATTTATTGAGTTACGACCAAGAGTTATATAAGGGAAGAGGTAACAAATCTTTGGTGAGGAAAAAGCGATGGAAAAAAATTAGAGAAGCAAAAATAATTTTGAGGAAATTACTTATAGTTTGAAACCACCACTATTTAATATTTTGACTCGCGATCTGAGTAGGAGAAATGGCCAAGCTAGGCTTCTCTGTTGTTTATGTGATGCCATCTCATTCAGTTCTACCTATTATTTATAGCTCCAACAGCATCAGAAAGAAAAAAAACATGCCTAGTGGCTAAAGAATTCAAACACAACCTCTTATAAAAAAGTTAAAGTTTGGGTTAAAAAAATAAATTTCAGATTAAATATATATTTTTAGGTTCCAATTTACATTTATGTGGTTACATATTATCGCAATAAAAAGATATGCCCATGGACTGGTTTTTGGTTTTGAGACATGTTTAAATTACATCCCTTACAGAGTGCTCAACTTGTATGGGGGTAAATGACTAACATAAAATGATGTTATCTACAAGGTTAAAAAGCAAGAATAAAGAACTAACTACATCTATTTTAGGTCAGTTCTTCATCAGAGAAGGAATTAAAAATTTATTTCCATCCAGTTTATTTTCTAAATATTATTTTCCTAAATAAAACATTTCCTTAACGACAAATTAGCTTATGTCTATTCCCTCCTTCCTGAAATGACTTTCTCCTATCCCTCTGACAGCTTTGTCTTTTGCTACTTCTTCATCCTCCAAATTGTGCCAATTTCTTTCACTTTTTATTTATCTTTGCTAAAAGAGAAAGGCAGGGGGCGAAAAAACCCTGAAGGACTTAAGGAGATTTTCAGATGGTTCTAGTTCTAGAAACATAATGGCTGCACATGAAGGGGAAGACAGGAGTCGTCCAGAAACACCTAGATCTTCTTTTGGCTTGGGCTGAATGAATGGCATGGTTGTGTCCTCAGCAATTTGACATGCTTGTGGTATATCCGCGGAGGTGACCCGCTGGCAGCAGGAAATACAGGTCATGGCACAAGTTGCAGGGGACTAAACATGGATTCGCAGGCAATTAGATGACAGTTGAGTGAGCGTGGATGACTGAGTTTTATCATAAAAAGGCCTCGCAAAGGATGAGATGAGAATAGATAGAGCCTAAAACAGAACCTTCAGGAGTACCAACATTTAATAGGCAAGTTCTTCCCTCCTTCCTTGAAAGCAAAAGCCACCAGGCTAGAAATTTTACAATTTCAGAACTGCTTTTTCCTCCAAATCTATAGAGAAATAGGAAGTGAGACATGGACTCAGGTAACACTAAACAGAACTGAATTTAACTCCTCCAAGCAGTGGCTTTGGAGAAGTTAGGCAAGTTTCTTAGAATCTCTGGGCCTCAGCTTCTTCATGTATATAATGACAGTCCGCTCTGATGGTTGTTATGAGAATGAAATCAGCACTTACCAGACGCTGGCTATGAACATCATCTGACCATTCCTGAAATACAGACTAACCTCCATTCCCATTACCAATGCCTTAATTGAGACTCGCATCTCTCCTCCTAAGCCTAGAATACTGTGAAACTGGTTTCCTTGACACCAGGCTCTTTCCAACCCATTCTCCCTCACAGTGCCCCCAGTGTCCTCTTCAGATAACAGATTTGAATATGTCATTCTGCTTACTATCCCTCAGACCAAAAGAACTGGGTCTAGACTTCTTACCTCGGGATAAAGGGCTTTGGAGAATCTGTTCCTAATCTGCCATGCGATATCACCCCCTACCTCAACTCATTAATGGAATATGAAGCACCCTGTCATGATTTCTATGCTGAACCTACCGTATTTTTTTTTCAGCCCTTTATTCATACAGATCCCTTCACTTTCCCTGTACATTTGCCCTTTGAGGTCATGTTTCCAAGTCTTTCCTGACCCCCCATGTTTGGAATGTACTGCACTTTATGTACTACTGCACTGGACTGACAGAATTTTACTGTTTTATATATAATCACATATATGTCTATTTTCCTTTTAACCTCATGAAGGCAAGGTCCATCCATTGTGAATTTATGTATATTTTCCCGCCCGCAAAATCCATAGAAAAGTTTGCTACAGATTAATTTAGCTACTAAATTTAAGCAGAAATGAAAGAGATGTGCTGGAAACCAGAAATTCTCATATGCCAGAAATCCAAAACTTCAGATTAGTAAACAAGAGTAAGGCTGAGACCTGAAGGTTATCTTTCTCACATGCAGATGGGTAACAATTTTTGACAAGTATCTCCAGGAAACAGAGTTTATCATAAAAAGGAAGTAGTTATGCCGGGCATGGTGGCTCACACCTGTAATCCCAGCAATTTTGGAGGCCAGGGCAGAAGGATCATGAGGTCAGGAGTTCGAGACCTGCCTGGCCAATATGGTGAAACTGTCTCTACTAAAAATACAAAAATCAGCTGGGCGTAGTGGCGCACACCTGTAGTCCCAGCTGTTGGGAGGCTGAGGCAGAACAATCACTTAAATCTGGGAGGCGGAGGATGCAGTAAGCTGAGGTTGCACCCACTGCGCTCCAGCCTGGGCAACAGAGCGAGACTCTGTCTCAAAAAAACAAACAAAAAAAAGCAGTTATTTAACGTACTACTTTTTGTTTAGACATTCTTTTCTACTAAAAAAAAAGTCAGTTTCCATTTTATTTATTATTTTACTTTTAGAGACATGGTCTTGCTCTGTTGCCCAGGCTGGAATGCCATGGCACGATCATGACTCACTGCAGCCTCAACCTCCTGGGCTCAAGCGATAAGCGATCCTCCCACCTTAGCCCCTCGAGTAACTGGGACTACGAGCACATGACACCAGGCCCAGCTAATTTTTTTTTTTTTTTTAGAGATGGGGTCTCACTATGTTGCCCAGGCTGGTCTCCAACTCCTGGGCTCAAGCAATCCTTCTGTCTACCTCAGGTTCCCAAAGTGCTGGGATTTCAGGCATGAGCCACTGCACCCAGCCCAGTTTCCATTTTAGAGATGCTTAGGCTCTAGACATTTGCACCACAGCAGAAGGAGCTACGTTCACTTTCAATTTCAAAGCAGATTCTGAGAAGCTATGACATTCTAAATATGAGGCCTTCTTTACTCATGGATTGTCCTAACTACAGGTTTGTTTTCAGATGAATGCAGTCTGGTCTCAGGAAAGACCCCTAAAAAGGTTAAAAAGCAATTACCTAGAGGAATATGAGTTTTTATTTTAGAATTTCAACTAGCACTGCTCATTTGTTACTACTGATGAATTCCTGAAGAAAGATGCTAACTAAATGCCTTAAATTCCTTTGGGAACAAGGTAATAAGTAAACATATATTTTATAAAATCTAATAGTCATTTAATAGCCAAAACAAACATTTTATAAAATCTAATAGTCATCTATTAGCCAAAACAAACAAACAAAAAGAACATCTTCCTGTGGTCCCCAACAGATGTTTTACTGATTGGAAGTATCAGTCTTGAGTAGCTCAGTGAGTATGAATTATTTCCCAATCTGCCCTTTCCAGAACTCCCCCTCATCAATAATGTGGCTTTAAAATTTTCCAGAATTGTTGATGGATTACCAGAGGTTTATACACTGGGCAGTGACATTCGAAACAAGGGCAATCCACCACTATAACAAGTCCACAAGGAAGGGCCACTCCCTGGGGCGAAGAAGTTGTGTTTGGTGGCCGGGCGCGGTGGCTCACGCTTGTAATCCCAGCACTTTGGGAGGCCGAGGCGGGCGGATCACGAAGTCAGGAGATCGAGACCACGGTGAAACCCCGTCTCTACTAAAAATACAAAAAAATTAGCCGGGCGTGGTGGCAGGCGCCTGTAGTCCCAGCTACTCGGAGAGGCTGAGGCAGGAGAATGGCGTGAACCCGGGAGGCAGAGCTTGCAGTGAGCCGAGATTGCGCCACTGCACTCCAGCCTGGGCGACAGAGCGAGACTCCGTCTCAAAAAAAAAAAAGAAGTTGTGTTTGGTGTAGGTTTGTCTAGAGCAACCCTGTCCAACAGAAATATAACGCAACTACATATGTAATTTACCATTTCCTAGCAGCCACATTAAGCAAAGGGAAACAGGTGGAATTATTTTGATAACATGTTTTATTTGACCCAAGATACCCCAAATTTTATCATTTCAACCTTTAAGCAATACAAAATTTATGAGATACAGTAAGTCTTCACTTAATAACATCGATAAGTTCCTTGGAAAGCATGACTTTAAGTAAAATGCCCTACCAGGAAACCAAGTTTTCCATAGGCCAACTGATATAAATAAGAAATAAGACTTAAAATACTTACAATATTAAACATCGAAACAAACGTGAAATATACATACATTTAAGAAAGATTAGTGAAAATAAGTAATATCATTATTTACCCAAGTATTCCAGTTTGGGTCACACATGGGCAGAGCTCAGGCGGGACCCACTCTGGCCAGAATGCCACTCCACTGCAGGGCCACTCACACACCCACAATCACTCACAATGGGACCATGCAGACATGCCAGGTCCCATAACGGGCACATCTTCGGGATGTAATGGGAAGCTCCACACAGACAGTGGCCCCAGCTGGGAACTGATATTTTTTTTTTCTCCTCCAAGTTATAAGGAAACAACATTGAACAAAACAATATTATTCAAGGACTTGCTGTATTTTACTTTGTTTTTAATGCCATGTCTTCAAAATCTGATGTATATCTTTTACTTGAAGCAGATCTCACTTTCTAAAGTAGTCACAATTCAAGTGCTCAACAGCCACACTGGACAAATCTAGATATTTGGGGTGGGGGTGGCAATGGTGGCACCTATTTGCAATTGAGTACTGAAGTTTAAAATTACATTGAGGGGGTTCTTTTTTTTTTTTTAAAACTGAAGACATAATTGCATATAAATGTATCAGTGATTATTGATATGAAAATACAGCACAAAGCATTAAAAGGGGAAAAAACGATTAATACTGAAATGTTTCTAATAATGCAAAAATAGCAGCCAATAGTAATTTGATGGACACTGTCTACAAGCCAGGCTGGCTCAAGTACTGTACTTAAACTAGGCAAATGTCTTCCGAGATAAAAGAACCACTTCTACCAACCCCTCTCCTGAGCAAACTGAAAAGCGTTTCCATTTGTGAGAAGACATCTCCTTATAGCTGTATCAAGAGGCTCTGAACCGGTCTAATTTTTGCTGTCTTGAAGGCAATGAAGATGCAGGATTCACATCACAGCTTTGTCTTTCTTTCTGAGGGCTGGGGGATGTATGTAGCAGTGGGGTCGGAGTAACGCTGTGATCGGCACAATGAGGACAGGAGAACATCTACAATTTTACTATCGTGCCAGGAACGAAAGCAGTGAAGTGAAGACAGAATGACAGCAAACGCAGGGTTATACAATAAGTCAGCACCTGGGAAACTCTGAAGTCAGGAGAACCAACTGCTCCCTATAGAAACAAGCTATAGAAGTGTCCTAACTACAGTGGGTCCCCTTTAGAGTAACTCTGATCAGCTCTAGAAATGTCAAATTTAAAAGTATTATCTTCCCCATGGATCTATCAGAGACAGTCTTCACACTTTTCTTGAGCAATCTCATTCACACCCAGGAGAGTATCAGATATGGCTTCAAATATCAAATATTGTGATGAATCCCAAATCTGTCTTAGTTTCCTCCACCCAAGCTCCAGGACTGACCAGACCTCTCCAACTGCACACTAAACAGTCCCATGAGGATGTCCTTCAAAAACCTTGAATTTAACATGTCAAAAACTAAACTAATTTTCTCTCATCATTCTGCTGATCCCTAACCAACTTCTGTATTGTCAGTTATTGACAAACTATTTCCCAATCTGCCCAAGCTCAAAACTCTGGGACTGATCCATTTCTCCTTGTATTGCTCCAATCAGAAATCATATCCCTGTCTTTCTCTATATCTCCATCAGGCTCTCATCAACTCTTTTTCTTCAAGTCACAGTTCAGTTCAAACTTACTCCCCAAATATTTTCTAAGTAGCTACCATGTGCAGGGCATTGTGTGAAAAATGCTGGATTAAAAGATGCACGTGGTATCAAACGTCATCTCGTCTTTCCCAGTCTGATGCCCTCAAGTCAGATTAGCCAGCTGCTCTTCAAAATACTGAGTTATAATAATCTGATTATTTGTTTTTTACTTTAGCCTGCATGTTTCTATAAGAGGGAGAGTGGCATATTATTTTGCTATTCTTTTTTTTTATTCCTGGCATAATACAGAGACCAGTACAGTATTTAGTATACAAAAGGTAATTGGTAATTTTTCACTCATCATGCTTTAATTTACAAAGGAAATTTAATGGCTCTAGATACCAATCTAAAGATTCATGTTTAACTGAAAACTACTGTGTTCCTCAAATTTGGAATTCAGATGATCACCCTTCTGTCAAAACGCTGATTAATTCAATGGTGTTCATAATATCACCCCAAACTCTATTGCACATGGTAACTCTGTCATGCATCTATAAAGCCGAGTAGCTGCATTGGGTGAGATGAAAAAAAGTGCTTATATTCCACAGCAACATAATTACAAATAAGTTTTAACCTATTAAAGTATAGAGTCGCTCTTATCACTTGCGTAGCAGGACCCTAGTTACCAATGACTCATGGCATACCTCCCCTTATTTTAAAATTCATGATAGCTGATTTACTAACTGTAGCAATCAGGTTCTTAGAAAGAATAGAAACTGAATTTAGCTAACTAAGGAAGCGGATTTCATTAAAAATATTGGGTTAGTTTACAGAATCAGTAGTGGAGAACCAGGATTGCACAAAAGGTAAGAACCAAGGGAGACTGGTCAACAGAAATAATTTGCCCAGAAAGTCACCACCAACAATTCTAATAATGGACACACGATGCTGACAATATTGCTAGATTCCAAAGTCTGTGGAGTTTAATCAGGCAAGAGCTAATGGCTGGCCAAGCCTTCGTCATTAGTCACATGCTCCCTCAGTAGCATCTAAGATCTTTGGATTCAGTAGCAGAAAATACATGCTGCGTTTTAAGTTCCATACCTTTCTTTTGTCCCCCAAAGAAAGCAGGTTTACATGCTGAGTCACCAAAAACAAAACAAAAAACACCCAGCAATATTCAAATATTCAATAATGTCATCAAAAATTTCATGATGCCCAAAGGTTTTGTGTGTGCATTAGCAGTGTACAAAGTCAAGGCACTGATCTTGAGCAAAGCACCGAGTATAAGATTCCCATAGTGCTAGCCTGTGTTACTGAACAGACCCAGGGGGCTGACTCCTTTAATTGATTCTTGCTTGTCACTTCTATTCCGTTCAGGCCTGCCGCTGAATTCCCTTTGTGCTGATGTGTAATTTGGCTATAGTGCAATCAGTTTCTAGTCAGTACAGAAAAAAAGGTAAGTCCATGAGATTGTGTGCAGGCACCCCTCAACCTTCAGTACACATTCAACCAAAATCTTCCTGTGGTATTTAATGTGAGTGTTGGATACCAGGGTTATTTTGAGCAAAACGCAAAACACACACTGAAATACTTGGCTCATGACAGATCCTGTTTTCAGTGTTAACTAATCTGGTAAATGCCTTTTAACTAACCCAAGGAAGTGGAGATGAAGCAGTAATAATGCACCTAGCATTTCTTTTTTTATCATTACCTTCAACTGAGGTCTCAACTTCAGGGCACAGCAGTTGTAACACAGAATTCTTTTCCTGCCATCACTCCATCTCACATGAATGGTACTAAGTCCATAGGCTTCAGAGAGCCCTGGATCTAAATGTCATGCAACAGAGGAGGCCACTCCTGGGATCATCTCAGAGGGTAAGTAACTTAGGTTGGGACTGAGCTTTGAAGGCACTAAATGTCTCTGCAATTACTGCCTTCGAAGTGCCTTAGGCAGCACTAGAGCGGCAAAATGGCAAGTTCAAAACTTCATGCCGGCAGGGCGCAGTGGCTCACGCCTGTAATCCCAGCACTTTGGGAGGCCGAGGCGGGCAGATCACCTGAGGTCAGGAGTTCGGGACCAGCCTGACCAACGTGGAGAAACCCTGTCTCTACTAAAAATACAAAATTAGCCAGGTATGGTGGCGCATGCCTGTAATCCCAGCTACTCGAGAGGCTGAGGCAGGAGAATTGCTTCAACCCAGGAGGCAGAGGTTGTGGTGAGCCGAGATCATGCCATTGCACTCCAGCCTGGGCAACAAGAGCAAAACTTCATTTCAAAAAACAAAACACAACAAAACAAAACTTCATGCCATACTTAAAAACCTCACCATGTAAGGTCCTATACCATTCCTATCATTTGCGCACATTTGTTGCTTTCATTGTTAATCTGCAGTATTATTCATAGATCTGAAACGAACACTGGATATTAACAGAGTATAACTTCTTATTTCATAGATGAGGAAAACGGAAGCCAAATAGGATAAATGACTTGTCTAAGGTCACATACAATTATTTGAGAACATTAGACTAAAGCCTAGGTCTCTTGCCCCCTAGGTGTTACTCTTTGCACTACAGTATACCATCCCAATAATGTCTTCTGTTTACTCAACTGCTGACAACCAAGGCCAGTTGCGTAAAGGCAGCCTCTAGTTAGCCTCCAGTATACCATATATTCACCAAAGGTAGCCCTAATCCTCATCAGGTATTCTCAATCTAAGTGACTTTGTTCTTAGTTTACACTTGACTTGTTTGCTGACAATGGAGCCCTCATAATTGCCTTATCGGCCCACTCCCGTGTTCTCACAACTGCCTGGTGGACTTCTTCGACATGGACTAACTCATGTCATTGCAGTTTTTTTGCTTTTAATTCCACAAATTAAACACAATTATTATGTTATATCATGTGTGTTTGGCTTTACTGTGCCATTCTGTCTGTTTACTATTCCATCTTACATCTTAGGTATTCCTTCTGGGATAATTTCCCTTTGTCTTAATTACATCCTGCAGTTCTTTCAGAAGAATTTTAGAGATCTTTGGTAAAACTCCCTCAGCTGTTGTTTACCTCTAAATGTTTTCATCTTATCATAATTCTTGAACAGTACTTGAAACAGTCTTGCTAAATTGCGATTTTATAGACATTTATGTGTTTCTTCTGAGTTCCATGGTGTTACTGCCAGTCTATTTCTTTATAGATGAGCTGCGCTTTTTCTCTGGCTGCTTTCTAGATTTTCTCTTTGTCTTTGATGTTCTATAGCTTCGGTCTAGGCATAGATTTCTTATTCACACCTGGAATGCAGTATGCTTCCTGAATCTGTGGGTTCCTTATTATCATAAATTCTGAGAAACAACTGTACCTTTTGAAAAATGCAACACAGGTATCAACCAAAATAAGGTAGTAGAGAAAGACAACAGTAGGAAGTCTTGTGGTGCTTATGCGTTTAGATTCATTTGTAATAAAAGACAAATCCTCTGATAATATTCACATTAACACTATACAAAAATAAATAAAATACAACTACAATTAAACTATGGACCATTATGTCTATTGTGAAACGGTTGTTCATGGACCGTGGTTCATAAAAACATTACTTTCTAAGGAAAGAATTCTTTCCTCAAGACTTTAAAATGAATTTATATCACATTTTCATTTTATACTTCACCATAAAAATTCCCATAGCAGAAAATAATGCAATACTTCACACCAATTAAGCTTTCTTTTCAATTTTTCCACTTAGTTCATTTTAACTAATCAAGGCATAACTACTACATAATTTGTTTTTGGCTCTAACTGCTGACTAAAGGTGTAGAATTCATATGCAAGGGAATTTATCATAGAACTACAATACTTTTTGGACAATTAATTAGAGCTTGAAGGAACTACAAAATCCTCAAATAGCAATCTAATTATCTTTTGTTCATTTTTCCAACTCTTTAAATGTCAATAATATATACATGCTTTAATGACAAGAATATGGAAATCCTTGACCATGATTAGTCACCAAGAGTTTATCATACCTGCACTAAAAACAAAAGGCAAAAGAGAAAGCAGAACAAATGAAAAGAAATACAGAATGCTTTGTCCATTCAATTTGCCCATTCTACACCCCCTCAAAGCAAAACCAAAAAAACTTAAAAAACACACACCATAGGGAAAAGAAAAAAAAAGAAAAACTATGAGAGGTGTCCTGGCCTTCGGACCAGGCTGTTGCAATTAACCGCATGACTCATGTCTCTTTTCCTTCATTAAAAAGTTAAACTAATAATTCCCTATGATAGTTCTATTAGTGATCACAATCTACAGATTTCCTACAGAAGGAAAAATAGGAAAGTAGCAATTTCATAGCTAAAAACAAAAGAGGTCACACCTACTTTCTTATAGTGAAGGATTAAGCACTCAAGAAAGACTTTTCAGTTTCACACATGCAAAATTTCAATTTAGGTAAATTTACACAAGTTGCTTTGCCTAAACTGAAAAGAAGCCTTGCTACATGAGGACTGTTAAAAATAACAAAAAGTAAAAAGTAAAAAAAAAAAGCAAAAAAAAAAAAAAAAAAACAAAAAAAACAAACAGGCCGGGCGTGGTAGCTCACGCCTGTAATCCCAGCACTTTGGGAGGCTGAGGTGGGCGGATCATGAGGTCAGGAGATGAGACCATCCTGGCCAACATGGTGAAACTCCGTCTCTACTAAAAATGTGACAATTAGCTGGGTGTGGCAGTGCTTGCCTGTAATCCCAGCTACTCGGGAGGCTGAGGCAGAAGAATCGCTTGAACCTGGGAGGTGGAGGTTGCAGTGAGCCAAGATCACGCCACTGCACTCCAGCCTGGCAACAGAGCTAGTCTCCATCTCAAAACCAAACCAAACCAAAACAACAACAACAACAAAAAACAGGCAATGCGTAAATGTTAACAAAATTAGACAGAAGCCTATAATTTTACTGATCAGGAGTAAATAATAGCTCAGCCCTATTCAAGGTTACTCAAAGAGAAAAACAAAAACAAAACCCCTGAGTGAAACCAGTGAATCCGTGGTATAAGTGTGATCACTTTAGGTTCTCTGATAGTGCTAAGAAAATCCAAACAGTTCATGATACTTCGTTTTAGAAATTCTCTTCTTATGCTAGGTTTCCCTAACACTCTTTTATATGAGAAGCAGTAAGAGTTACTAAAAGATTGCTTCATAAAGAGCAGAACTTCACAATCTTTTGTAGAGTCCTGGAACACAGGTTGGCTATATTACATCACATTCTTCGCTTAAGGGGTGGCTCAAAGCATGGGCTGTGTAGGTGACAACCTGTGTTCAAATCCTGGCCCTACAGGGATTCAACTTAAGACTTACTTAACCTCTCTGTGCCTTGCTGTCCCACCTCTGCAAAGAGGTGCCACAGAAGTAACTATATAGCACAGAGATGTCGTAAGGGACTTGACAAATAAATGCATATAAAATACTTAGAAAAGCATATTAACAAATATGAATATTATCACTATCAATTAAACATTAGTGAAGTGTCTCAATTGATGAGCATTTTATGTCATATTAGCTATGATGTTCACGAGAGTATGTGCTGCTCAGATAAAGCTTTTATATCTAATATAGTAACATACAATAAATACTTGTTGAATGAAACTATCTATGTAGAACACAGTCTACAAACTACACTTGTCTCTAATTAAGTCCTTTCAACTAAGAGAAATGTACTTTCCATATTTAGTACTATCACCTAGTTTAGGGCCAACTTTTCTACTATTCTTACTGTTTCCTAACTGGCCTCCCTGCCTCTAGTCACCTCTTCCAGGTCCTTGAGAGGAGTTCCTCATACTAACAGCCTTGTGCGTATCACTTCTCTGCTCAAAAACACTCACTTGCACACCATCACCACCTTGAAGCCTCACTTTCCTTACTGCACCTCCGTTTAACTCAACACAGAATTACTGTGTGTTACAGTGAAATCTTGCAGTTTTTCATCAACAATTATAGTTTCCTACAAATGACTGTGAGCACTACTGTCTCTGTAGCTGATGGTTGCTTCAGTTCAGTGACCAGTGGGCTTCCTTCTCCTAAACCCTATACGAAGAGTATCTTCAAGGCCAAGCACAGAAGAATGACTGGTATTTACAAAGAAGCAGATTATTTTATTATACGAAGGGTCGGCCTAAAAGCTAACCCAGTGAATTATTGACCTTTTTCGAGATTGTCTGTAACTAAACTATATTCTTAAAGGAAGCCCAAACATCTTAACACTGGAGGCAGTTGGAAGTAGTTGGGAAGGTGGGTGTGCCAGTGTCAAACTGAAACCTGCCAGCTCCCAGCACCACCACCCATTACAAACGGTGAGAGCTCAGACAAGTCACTGACAGGATGACCAGTGAAGGACCCATGCTGTCGTCTGAGCGCCACCCCCCTCCCCTGCCGACCCCGTACCCAGAGGTCTCTTCTACAGAGAGATGGGCATCAATACTACTCAGTAAGCCATGCTTGGTAAGGCCTCCCACCACCTCCCACCCAACTCAAAGTTACATTTGCCTAAAATCCTTCCAACTAATAGGGATTGCAGTAATGAAAAACTGCAATCACAGTGATTAGGTGTCCAAGTCAGAGAATGATGTCTGAGTTAAGCTGAAGAGATAAGGGTGCAAATCCATGTTTTTTAACCCCCTAAATGGACTCTGAACCAGAGCCTTTGAAGACAGAAGGTAACAGTAACTTTGGAATGAGGGAATGGCTTTCAATAATACTTAGCAGCATCAAGGTTAAAAGGGAAAGATTACAGGAGGTCCCTAGAGTAGTCAAATTCAGAGAGATAAAAAGTAAAATGGGGTAGCCATGGCTGAGGGAGGGAAGAGTTAGTGTTTACTGAGTACAGAATTACAGTTTGGAATGATGAAAAGACTTCTGGAGATGGATGGATGGTGGTGATGGTTACACAGCAATGTGAACGTACTTAATACCACTGAACTATGTGCTTAAAAACAGTTGAAATGGTAAACTTTATGTTATGTATATTTTACCACAAAAAAAGGGGGAAGGAAAGGGAAGGAAGGAGGAAGAGAGGGAAAGTGAGAAAAGGAAAAACCTATGCATCTCTGTAATAGCACTTATTTGCCGTATTTAAATGTTTTGATGAAGCTCTTTGCTTAATTTAAACTTTAAAAAGTTTTTAAAACTTAGGGTTTCCTTAACTATTGCTGCAAAAATTCTTATGGAACTCCAAAAACACTGATGTTCCACAAATTTTTCTTTGCAATTATCTTCTTATAACAACTCTCTGACTCACTTCTTGTAATTCTCTACTTTCTTTTTATTTTAATATTTCAAATTCTAGGGCTCATCCTTCCCGCTGTGTCTATGTGTGCACGTGCAAATCTGTAACAGAAGCTAAATGGTTCGCTTTAAATTAACAAAACATTTCCAAAATATGTAGAAAACATTAATGTATTTAAAGAAAAGCTTTAGAGTGCCTAAAATCGTTGACCATAATCTGGCAGCAATTTTCAATACTTATTAAACAATTAAAGAGCAGAAAAGAATAACATTTTGAGATTCTTTCTCTTCATTATGAAAGTAATATAAGTACAAATACAGAAAACTTAGAAAACTAGGGAAAATTCCTGAATTTAAATTTAACATTAAAAAGCATTTTTCTAACTTCCTGAAAGTTTTAGTAACCATTATCTTTAGTCTCATAAAATTTCCATTTGAAAGCATGTGTGAAAACTCATTAAATTACGTCCCTTCCATGTGTCCTTCGGGGTGTTGCCAATTTTTCACTAGTCTAAATAAGATACCAAGAAATGCCTTTATACGCACAGCTCTCCCATGTCCCCAACATTTTGGATTATTTCCTTAGGAAAGATTCTCAAAAGCAGAATTAAAAGTTAAAGGATGGGACCATATCATGGTGCCTGATAAACTTTGTGTGTCTGTGTGTGTGTACACACATGTGCCTAGAATACACAGCATTTTTTCTTTAGAAAACTGATAACATTTCCATTTAAGCAAGAGTAATTTAGGATTACTTCCACATGAAAAAAGACAAAAAATTTCTGGTAAGTAAACTTTCTTGTGAATAAAGTCTTCTTTTTCCATTCTGAAATACAAATATTCAATTTAGAAATTGCAGCTGTGTGCTGAAAGCTTCTTCACAAAAAATGATAACAGTGCAGGCTCCTCTCTGGTCTATTAAAATACTATATGCTGCTCTGAGTATCTGCAGCAAAGTAAAGTATTTCTTCCTTCTGATTATACATTTCTTGTTGACATCATTCCAATGTTAAAAAACCTAAAGAAGGCCGGGCGCGGTGGCTCACGCTTGTAATCCCAGCACTTTGGGAGGCCGAGGCGGGCGGATCACGAGGTCAGGAGATCGAGACCACGATGAAACCCCGTCTCTACTAAAAATACAAAAAATTAGCCGGGCGTGGTGGCGGGCGCCTGTAGTCCCAGCTACTCGGAGAGGCTGAGGCAGGAGAATGCCGTGAACCTGGGAGGCAGAGCTTGCAGTGAGCCGAGATTGCGCCACTGCACTCCAGCCTGGGCGACAGAGCAAGACTCCGTCTCAAAAAAAAACAAACAAACAAACAAAAAAAACCTAAAGCAGTTTCCTAACGATTAATAACTGAAATAAATTAAAACTGTGTGTTTACTGGTAACTAGGTTAGTTATTAAAAACGCTCTCCTAGGCATATGCAAATGATGGCTGCTTAACTGGTACTGCTCTCCAATGACATCTCTATACTGTAGTGATATTTTATAAAACAATATAATTTCAACCTTATGCTACAATTCTTTGAATATAATTTCTCTCTTCAGAATGGCCATTTTGTTGCCCCAGGAGGGAGGTGGGGGAGGACCTAAGACAGTATTCCACATGGACCATGTCACATCAGGTTACTCTCATCACCAGCATTTCCATAAAATGGCTTGCAATACACTGAAGCTCTGATATAACATTACCAATCAACAGATTGTGTGAAACTGCCCATCAATGACAGAGCTCAGAGATGGTTCCAGATGGTCTCTAAATCTTAGTTCCCTGAGGTAAGAATATGTGCTATACGTTTCCGTAACAGTGAGATCAGATATCACTGAACTTCCACGGAATACCAAGGGCAAAGGAGTCTATTTTGCCTGGATCTCTCAATGGGAGATGTTGTGGGGTGGCAAGAATAAGAAGGGGAACAGAAGGAAGGGCAAGGGAAGACGGAAAGAAAAGAGGGAGAAAACGTGAACATATAAAAGCCTCTTAAAATAGCAATGTCGCTATGGCATACATTTCCAAAGCATAAGAAACAAGTCAAAAGCTATTAATGGAAAGCGACCCCAGAGAGTTTTAAGTTCTGGGAGTTAGGAGGTAGCTGAGGAGACAGAATATGGTGAAAAAGGTAGAAATGCAGGCCAAACTTCTAAAAAGCATTTTTAAAAGATCGGAAGTTATTTTGTTAGTTTATGAACTTGAAATGCATTATGTTAAATTCCTCTGCTCATAAACTTTACGGTATTGGGATGTGGTGAGTAGAAAGGAGATCGGGGAGGAACTGCCATTGCTCCTTTCAAAGTTCATGAGCAAATCACTAACAGAAGTCCTGTGGGGAAGTAAGTTTCACCAATTCCGTTTTTTTACTTGCCTACTGTGGGCTTTTCATCTTTAGCTACAACTTAACTATTCTCCTTGGCAACCCAGTAAGTATTGTCATTTTAAGTAAAAATAAATCTTTTGTGTTAGAAATGCCACTACGTAAGGGCCTGGCACGGTGACTCACGCCTGTAATCCCAGCACTTTGGGAGGCTGAGGCAGGCGGATCACAAGGTCAGGAGTTCAAGACCAGCCTGGCCAATATGGTGAAACCCCATCTCTGCTAAAAATACAAAAAAATTAGCCAGGTATGGTGGCCCATGCCTGTAATCCCAGCTACTCAGGAGGCTGAGGCAGGAGAATTGCTTGAACCCAGGAGGTGAAGGTAGCAATGAGCCAAGATCCCGCCACTGAATTCCAGCCTGGGCGACAGAGCAAGACTCCGTCTCTCCCAAGAAAAAAAAAAAAAAAAAACCAGCCTGGCCAACATGGTGAAACCCCGTCTCTACTAAAATACAAGAAATTAGCCAGGCATGGTGGTGCACACCTGTAGTCCTAGCTACTCAGGAGTCTGAGGCAGGAGAATCGCTTGAATCCGGGAAGTGGAGGTTGCAGTGAGTCGGGATCACACCACTGCACTCCAGCCTGGACAACAGAGCAAGACTCGTCTCAAAAAAAAAGAAGAAGAAGAAGAAAAAGAAAAAAGAAATGCCACTACATGTGAAAAGTACACACAAAAAAACTAGAGAACCAATTAAATTCTTTCTAACATTCATTGCTGAAAACTGACATAATTATAAGCAATATGGTACAAAGTGTGTACTTTCCCAACACACTCCCCTAACACCAGCAATAAAAGCACTCCAGCCTCAGGGGAAGCGCAAGTGGTGCACAAAGCCAAGTCCAAGTGCATGGCTGTTCTGAACACATTTTTAAATTTAAGGTAACTATCATTTTGGGGGGAGTTCTTATAAAAGAGACCAACTTTAACTTTTAAATTACAATTTATGTTTTAAAATTTCAAAATCTGTGAAATGAAATTAATATTTAATCTCCTTCCATGGCCCCAGTGTTCTTCGATCCTTTTTCTCAAGAAATTACACTTCCGAAAATCAAGCAAAATTATGGTATTTTATCACTTAGATCTCTGTTTCTAACATGTGTTCACGGGAAGAATAAAATGGCTTCATTTAACATTTTAGGGCTGCAAAATGATTTCACTTGCTAAACACTTAGCAAACATATAATTTACAAGGCAGTATTAGAGTTCAAGTTCTTTTTTGCCTATATTTAATTTCCCAAATTTAAGACATTACCATGGAAAACATCATAGCATGTGCCTAATGTTAATCAGTAGCTCTTGGATTTTAAACAGATAAAAGGCAGAGATAAAAGGCTCACACCTGTAATCCTAGGGCTTTGGGACAACGAGAGGATTGCTTGAGGTCAGGGGTTCGAGACCAGCCTGGGCGATATAGTCAGACCCCATCTCTACAAAAAAAATTCGTGGTGGTGTTGTTCTTTGTTTTTATTTGTGTTTGTTTGTTTGTTTTGACACAGGGTTTTACTCTGTTGGCATGCACCACCACACAGAGCTAATTTTTGTCCTTTTTGTAGAGATGGGATTCACCATGTTGTCCAGGCTGGTCTTGAACTCCTGGGCTCAAGCGATCCTCCAACCTTGCCTTGAACTCTTGGCCAAAGTGAAAAAAAAAAGTATTTTTAAATTATCCAGGAACAGTGGTGCACACCTATAGTCGTAGCTACTTGGGAGGCTGAGGCAGGAGCACTGTTTCAGCCAAGGAGGTCACGGCTACAGCAAGCTATGATGGTGCTACTGCACCCCAGCCTGGGTGACAGAGCAAGACCCTAACTCTTAAAAAATAAATAAATAAATCAGAAGACTCGATGTTACTTAATTTAGCTGCCATTAACACTTTACTATAAGTAGTCCATTCCCTTTTGAGGATGAAATAAAAAATGACCTTGATCCTTTTCCCATGTACCCTTCTCCAGGCAGATAAGCCCAGTCAGAAAACCAGGTAAATCCCTGGCTCTTTCCCTCCCTCGCCTTTTCAGCCATACATTACAAGGCCTGTGGATCTTCTTGCTTTTCTTCACCTCTACTGTCGCTGCCTAAATGTAGACCACAATAATCTCAATCGCAAATGTCTACAATTTCTCCTCTGGCAGAGCCCCCATGTAAGGCTGTCCGGGATGTACAGTACGAGGTGGGGGCCAGGCATTCACATGATGCTCCCTCACTCTCTGCAGTACCCAACCTCCATGGCTGTGCTGTCCACACACAAAATCCCCCAAGCGCATCCTTAGCTCCAGTCTGGTCCCTTCCAATCCATTCTCCACATGGCAGTCAGGAGGATCTTTCTGAAATTCAAGTGTACTCAGGTCATGTCCCAGGCGAAAATAAAATCTCTTTTCAATGGCTTCCTCTTGCTCTTAGGATCAAGGCTAACCTCCTCACAGGAGCTTAAAAGCCCCTAGGTGATGGGGCCTCAGCCTTTACACACCCCACCATCCTCCCGGCCTCCCACTTCCTACGCTTCCTTCCCTAATGGATGCTGCTTTCCTTGGAATTCCTGGAATACACTATGCTCTGGCATATTTCTGGTCTCAGCTGTCCCCTCTGCCTATAGTCCTCTTCTCATTCTCATGCCTGGCTACTTGTCCTTCAAGTCTAAGATGTCACTGAGATGTCTTCTTACTTAAGAAAAGATTAACACTGTTTTCTACATAATCCTACCTATCAATTTGCATTTTACCTGCAAGATGTTCTCTCCCACTAAATTATAAAGTAACATGAGGGCAGGTCTGTTTCCTGTTCATTACTGCAGCTTCACTTATAACACAGCAGATGCTCAACAAAAATGAGCTGAATGAAAGATCAAATTAACAGTTTCAGGCAGACTAAATTAAAATATTCCAGCAACTATTTAGCAATTCTAAGAAATTATTTTAATGTTTTTAAGGCATTTCCCAAGGACAAATGTATCACAACCATAAAATAGATCATAAAATAGAATGAGGAGGCCTCAGGAACTTGGAAAATGCAATGCAGTGGCTACACAGTTAAGTTTTGTTTCCTTCCTTCCTATAAATGCAAAGCAGGTTTGTGTATTACAAGCGGCAACTTTGTATAAGAATAAATTTAACATATGGAAATTTTTAGTCCTCTCACAGGTTAGAAGGCTTTTAGAATCCACAGGTTAAAGAAGAAGCCTCCAAACTAAAACAGTAAGCAGAGAGTAAAGATAACATAAAGATACCTTTGGGAGAAATTCTTTTCAAAATTAGAGGTATAGAGATCTGCAAAATGAACACAAAATAATAAAATTTCAAAAATACCATGTTTAACTTTCAGAGTTAAACATTTATCTCAAGATATCAAGTTGTATCATAATTATGAAATCTATTTCTCATCCCAACTTGGCAATCAGGAAACAGGAGGAACTTTTCTAAGTTCTAGTTACTAAATTAAAGTGAATATTTATTTCTACCATACTTTGCAATTGATAAAGCAATTTGAAATATACTATCCCAGCTAATATACAGCAACCAAATGTCACAGGCAGAGCAGGAGCTGTGTGGACACATTTTCATTCACCTGCACACCCTCTCAACAATACGAGGCACCTCTGGAAACGAGCAGCGTGCAGAGCCCTCGCCGCCTGCTGTTGGTAAGGTGTGTGACCTATTGCCAAAACTCAGTCCATCTCTCCTCCGGCCGAATTCCTGGGGGATTCCAGGAGACCACCATCTCTCCTTTGCCACCTGCCATAGGCTCCATCTTCTCAGAATCTAAAAGCTGAAGTAATGAGTCAATTGGCCAAGGGCAAAGAGGGGGACAACTGCATTTTAAATGCTTATAAGCCCAGGAATACAAAAACTTCCACTTTCTCATTTTATTTTCTGTTTTTGTCAATATAAATAAAAACCCACATATAGCTCAGATGTAGTACTGCATAATATATCAAACAAGGTTCCCTGGCATTTTAAATGCTCAATAACAAATGTCTGCTGCATTCTTTTGGGACCTTCAATAACTTAAAACAGAGAGACCATGAAGTAGCTGCTTCGATGGTCGGTCTCTCAGGCTGCTCTCTCCTTGAAAGGAGACGTCGGACAAAATGTGTAAAGTGAACCAGAACCTCACGTCATCTGCAGCTGGTCAGAGGATGCTTCAGATGAAAGCCTGCTCTTCTCATATTTATCCAGGTAGACTGAGGGGGACCTGACAGAGACTGAGCTCCGAATTAACACAGATTCAATCTCAGCTCCACTACTTGTGAGCGATCCCTCTCAGAGCAACAGTTCCTTCACCTTCAATATGAGACCATTTCAATCTGGGTGCTGTGGCAAAGGTATCTTCGAAAATCAACCTAGAATACAGCATGTGCTCAGCCAGGCATCTTCACCTACCCCGTTTCCTTGCTGCATGACTTAAGAGAACAGCTTTAGAGATTAAATGTGTTTCAATTCTGAAGGAATTGATAGCTATAAAATGTATTCTAGAGCGTTTAAGATGTCATGAAATGTTGCCACAACAGTCATTTCTAACCTGGGCATGCTTTATTAGAAATGGGTGTTTAGGCCAGGCACAGTGGCTCATAGCTGTAATACCAGCCCTTTTGGAGGCCGAGGCAGGTGGATCACTTGAGGTCAGGAGTTTGAGACCAGCCTGGCCAACATAGTGAAACCCCATCTCTACTGAAAATACAAAATTGTAGCTGGCCGTGGTGGCGCACACCTGTAATCCCAGCTATTCAGGAGGCTGAGGCACAAGAATCACTTGAACCTGGGAGGCAGAGGTTGTAGTGAGCCGAGAACGCACCCCTGTAGCCTGGGCAACAGAGTAAGACTCTGTCTCCAAAAAAAAAAAAATAATAATAATAATAATTAGAAATGGGTGTTTAGAAAGGGTGTAAATCCATCATAATTATTGAAGGAATCACTCATTCTACCCCCAAAATGCTGGTGGGAAAATGTAAGAACATGGTTCCACATCCATATAGCATGCCAAATACCAAGTAAATAATTATATGTGAAATCAGGATTTTAGGATTAGTCCTATAATTGTTTTCAGACTACAAAATATGATACAGTATTTCACAATATTTCTTTTCAATTTGTTTTTGGTTCATAGTACACAGGATGTTTTCACATTTACTTTACTGTTCTCGCATCCCCATCACAAAGAAACAGATATAAAATAGATCTCCATTTGATAACTAAGTTTCCAGAGGCAAAGCAGCCTACTTCCCTCTGGTTCACAGTGATTTTTCTGGAGTGCTATTCAGAAACATGGCAAAGAAGCCTGCAGACTCCAGTCGGCTCCAGAATTCATTCAAGGAGGGAGACTCTGGCCCTGGCTCGCTCCCTCTCCAGCCTCCCAGGACCCATCTCCAGTTTTGTCCCACCCATTCCTGTAGCAGGGCCTTTTCCTCGGGCCATCCTTCTACCTGGAATGCTCTCTTGTCAAACCCTTGCCTAGGTGGCTCCTTCTCCTTCAGATTTTAGTTGCAGATTTATTTCCTCCACCAGGTCGTCTTCTCTGACTGCCCAAAAGAAATTAGCCTCCCACTCACTCACTCACTCCATGTCACCATATTTCACTCTATGCATAGCAAGCATGTCTTTCTGACATTATCTTTTTAATTTATTGGTTGTCTTTCTCCTCACACAAGCTCCCTGAGAGTAGCAACTGTGAGTTCTAACCTGGGCATGCTTTATTAGAAATGGGTGTTTAGGCCGGGCATGGTGGCTCACGCCTGTAATCCCAGCACTTTGGGAAGCCGAACAGTGGAACTGTTTTTCCACTGCTGTGTTCCTAGTGCCTCAAAGTGTGCTGGCACTGAGAGGCAGGCAGGTCCTAAATATCTGTTGAAAAGGTGAGCTGCTGACGGGGCTGAGCAGCACCTGCATGCTCACGTACCCAGACAACACAAACACACGCTTCCTAACAGAACATCCTGCTGCCTGTGTTTCTTAGGCTCTTCATCCCTAGCATCAGTGTGGGAAACCAATGGCAAAAATGGAAAAGAGAGTGACAATGTCTTGAACCCCCACGTGACAGCAGCTCTTGTTTTGTATTTGCTGACTGCAACAATAATAGTGACTGCTTTATTGGGCCTTTAAGTGCCAGGGTCATATGCTGGCTCCTCTAACCTTTTGAAGAGCCACTGTTACAGGGGGATTGTGACCTTCGTTTTATACATGAGGAAGTTATAACTCACAGAAATCAAGAATCCTTTCCAATGTCACATAACTTGTACGCATGGTTGGGCTTTATCTGACTGATTACATGCTGTTAACCAGCATATCCCAAGGATAACTAGTTAATATGAAGGTTTTGAATGAAATCCTAATGTACTGACCATTACAGTAAATTCCTACACTGGAAAGCAGCTGTGCCTCATACGTAAGTACAGGACTCATGGAGCATCCAGCCTCCAGGCTAGTGTGACTGCAGCACTGCCATGGCCACCAGGGTTGAAAGTCGCTGGCCCAGAAGGTTTGAGGACATGTCACATGAAGCTAAAGTCACCAATGAAGAGAGAAATATATAAAATTCCCCCTCTCCCACCTTGCATTCCTTCCAGTAGCTCTGCTGAGTTAACGTGGAGCATGCTCTCACACCAGCGAAGCCTCTCAAAAGGCTCCTCAGTGTTTTCTCAAGGGCCGCGTTCCACCATACTTGGAGGAAAAGAACTCTTTCTTCCTCTTTTCCAGGCAGAATAAATACAGCTTGGAGTTACCATTTTATCACAGAATAGAGGACCAGAGAAAATGCAGTTGTTGATTTTCTCCCTACTATTGTTAAACAGACCAATTTAGACATAAATAAAGAAATGTAACTTTCATGTGCTATGTTGCTTCCATCGCAGCTCCCCGCTCAACAACTGAGCTGGAGAAAGTCAATCTCCAGCCTCAGGATGAGTCCACTGCTGTGAGGCTGCTGTCGGCTGCACAGCCACTCTCAGCTCGCAGCGGTCATTCCTCGTGCCCCTTCCACCTCTTGGAACTTTTCTCAACTTCTCTGAAAAGAGAACAAGGGCCAGGCGCGGTGGCTCACGCCTATAATCCCAGCACTTTGGGAGGCCGAGGCGGGCGGATCACAAGGTCAGGAGATCCAGACCATCCTGGCTAACACGGTGAAACCCCGTCTCTACTAAAAATACAAGAAAAAATTAGCCGGGCATGGTGGCATGCACCTGTGGTCCCAGCTACTTGGGAGGCTGAGGCAGGAGAATCGCTTGAACCCGGGAGGCAGAGGTGGCAGTGAGCCAAGATCGCGCCACTGCACTCCAGCCTGGGTGACAGAGTGGAAACTCTGTCCCCTCGCCCACCAAAAAAAAAAAAAAAAGAGAGAACAAGATTGGGAGAGGGGAGCAAAATAGAAAAGCTAGATCTAGGCACGCTCTACTGTCACATCATGAACATCTTCAGAGTTGCTTTCTATCCATACCAAGAAGCACAGATGCAAGGACTGCCAGTCCACACAGAACCCATAATCCATGCTCTGAAGTAATCATGATGACGAGGTTGCTCTTAAGCATTAAATGGAAAGAGGTAGAATAGACCCCATATTATTGTCCCATAAGAATTTATTTGCACCCATTCTTCTAACATTTATAAATACTTTTCTAGTATTCACATTTGCAGATAAACAGTTCCCTGGGATAATGATGTCTTTATGCTTATAGTTTATTTTGTGTAATTGCAGTCTTCTACTAAATCTTTCAGAAATAATACATGTATACAGAGTTTCATGCCAATTCTTAATAGGAGAATCTTTAGATATTCAAATGCATTCCTTTATGCTAATGTAAACTTAAATATAAAGTTCTAGAAATGATGGTTCTTGTGGAAAACAGTATGGTATGGTGGAAATAACAGCAAAAAAAAAAACAAACCAAAAAAAAAAAAAAACAAGTTAAAATGCAAGTGCGTAAATCTCAGCTCTACTACTTCCCATCTGAACTTTGTAAATAAGAATTTCTCTACATCTGTTACTTCTTACACAGAGAGGATAAACATGCCTACCATGTTTACCTCTTGGTAATTGTAAATATTTAATAAGATAATAAGAGAAAACATCCCGAAAGCTATAAAGTGCTATTCAAAGGTAAGCATTCATGACAGTTATTTTAATACTAAAGTAAAAGGGATGCCACATGTATAATTACAATACCTAGACATTTATTTACAGAACAGGAAATAGATTGCAGAGCTGTAACACAGAGTGTAGGGTTTTTGCACAGACATGAGAAGAATTCTGTAATATAATCGTAAACTTCTATGGTTTCTTTAGATGCATCAAGTATCCAAACTCTAAATTTTGTCAAAGAGGAACAACATCATGTTTATACAAATAACTAATGTAATATGCACGGTAAATCACAAATTTTAAGACCATCAATTTTATATCTATTTTGGTGTTTCCCATAGACCACATCAATTCACATGTGCTTGTGAAAATAATATGTTTAAAAATAATTCCTTGGAGATTGAGAATATTGAGAATTTATGTCTTAAGTAATGCTAAATATCAGGTTTACTAGGACAACCGCACCAGACTGCATACTCTCTATGAATAACACACGTTCCTTTTTTCCCTTCTCAACATCAAATATCATCATATTTTCTCAGAAACTTTTAAGTCATAGATTAAAAGATTACCATGTCTATCTAATAACATGAACAATTCAGGCAAATGTGTGATTTAAAAAACAAAACATTCAATCAGTCAGGCTGCTGATTTTAATTTGGACATTGACGCAATTGTAAAACTGCAATTCCAATTCCAAAATTTATTATTATACAGCAAAAATCTAATTTAATATGAGGTATTAATATGGGTTAAAATTCACATTCTTTTTTTATAAAACTTGATAAAACTTCCAAAAAAACCCAAAATGCAGCACCGTAGTAGTATTAGTAGGCTTAATACCCTCTATCTCTAAAATACTCCACAATCTACAAAATACTTTTACATATTTTGATCTATTACTTATTTTTGGTTTCCGTAACAACGCATTGAGGGTATATATTATCCCATTTTGTAGAGAAACAAATGGAGGCCCAGAGACAAAGCCATGACTCACTTTCTGGTTCAGTACAATTTCTTTCCATGTTACCATCCTGTCTCTAACCAGGCACACCATGAAGGTGGTAGGCTGTTGAGGATGGCTTTACAAGATTCCCTTTTAGAGGGACTGGGGACATTTCAGAATACTCTGTCCCATCTGGTTGCCCTAGAGTCTCATCAAGACATGACCTCACTGCAGGAAAAGAAATCCTTACTTGAGTCAGAGCTCAGCTCTGAAGCCATTCCTTACAGTTTTTGCGACCACCTGCAGAGACAACCTAACAGCAGCATCCAGCCTGTGGCTCAGATTACTCCTCACCACCCAAGCTTTTGAAAAAAATTAAGAAAAATTAAGATTTTGGAGGATAGAAGATATTTCTATTATTCAAACAGTGCTTGAATTTGCTACAGAGTTAAAGGATTTAGCCCTTACTGTTGAAGAGTTTAAAGATTTAGGGGCGCTAAAATATAAGCATTCCAAGTTTGTGTAGGGTCCTGAGGTTTTCCCGCAACTTATATCACAGGGAGAGAGGCCTCTTCTCATCACTGAAGTAAATTCCTTTTCTATAGGGCCGCATAACATGTTCTATGTAATATGTTCCATGTAATATATAGGACGCATTTAAGCTACAAAATTATTCCTTGTTTATCTGAAATTCAAATTTAACCGTGTGTCCTGTATTTTGTCTGGTAATTCTACTTCCACATCAATGACATGAAACACATTACCAGGCTGCAGATTCTCCATCTCATCTGGTGATAGCTTACTAGCAGCTGGTATAGCACTGACAATAATTGAATCTTTGGGCACTCTGTCACTGAGTACATCTCACTTGCACTTGTCCGTGTCAGTGAAGTCTAGAAGCTCAAAAAGGTTACTAAGTAGCAGGCTTGAGGATCTAGTCCCAAATTGTTCAGTTCCTAGTATAGTGCCCTGGACTTGTAGCAAAACAGATACTTACAGTACACTATACGATCACATGGTTTTCAGCAACAAATACTTAATCCTTGGAATGCAGCCTGCTCAGAAGAGTTGCCAAAACTCTCTTACTTATTCAGGACAATCTCTGTCCATAAAGAATTCTCATCAGCAGGTTCCTAAGTCAGGACACTGTATAGGTCCTTTGTGAAAATAAGGTTCAGGTCAGCTATTTAAAATCGCTACCTTCTCTTTGGCTCCTTTTGTACCTTTCAGGTAAACAGAGTTCTTTTCAGTGAGAAGCAGTGAATAAGAAAGGAAAATGAAATTCATTTTTCAGGGGCTCATTCATATGTCATCTCAGGCTTCCTACTGTCTGTCTTCAGGTACACCTGGAGCCCTAAGCCCAGGAGAAGAGGGCACAGCCCCACTTCCTCTGGTAGCAGTAGGGCCCTCTTCAGAGACAGAGGCGCCTAGGAAGGTGCAGGTCCTCCTCTGCTCAAGATCCTCACATTCCAGGGGTGCAAGAGGGGCCCCTGCAAAGTCAGTCTGCTCAGACCTAAGTCTTGGCAAGTGGCCCTGACTCTCTGCCCTCAGTCCACCCAGCCCCAGCTGACAGGGGAGGACAGTAAGAATAACCCAACTGTCATGTGCTGGCAGGCACTGGTGCATGGCTGGGAGAGGTAGAGGCACCGTGTTCCAGGTAAGAGAACCTCTCCAGGCACTCCTGTGAGGAAACACCGGGGCACAGAGACCACCGGTCTGTCCACTGGTGGAGGACAATCCTAGGCAGCCCTGGGCTGGACTCAGTCTTCTGTCTGGTCTTGGACAGGTTACTAAATGTCACTGACACTGGAGGGAACGGTTGAGAATTAGAAGCAGAGCACAGGGGATGGCCCAGATCAGGTTGTCCATAATGGGCATGCGCTCACCCTACAGACTTAACACATGTTTTCAAAATAATTTTTTTTTTAAAGCTGCCTCTGATTATCCAGGAATGAGGACTGGTTTTTACTTAGGAAAAGCATTTTATGAAGGTATTTTTTTTTTTTTGTATATTTGTTTAAGTATCATTTCCTCCTTTTGGAGGAAGTAAATCAATAATGGAGCCTCATAAATTCTTCTATGGAGATCCAGAAACAATCAGAGGGCATTCTCTGGAATTTAAACTGCTGAGAGAGTAAGCTGGAAGCTTTAAAACCCATTAGCGTATTCTGCATTAAGCCTGTCTGCCACCTATGTATACAGTCAGATCTGACTGATACTGGCTTGTTATTGAAAGAGAACGCAGACCCACATACACGGTAAACAGAGTTCAAGGATCTACAGGGACTGTAAATAGGTGACCCATTCTAACCCTTCACTAAGGGCAAAAAAATTTTAAATCAGTCACTATTTCTACCCTCACTGCATCAAGTATTCTTAAATTGTACTTATGGAAAAAGCAAGCACAGAAATTATGAACAAAAAAAATCACCAAAAGTTTAAAAATGTGCATCTCAATTTCTACATGCCTGACAAACTTCACATTCCTACATAATGCGTTCTGTTATGGTACAATGGCCTCTGTGAGCCTGACACATTCAGTAAGTATTTATTCTATAATTTGAATAAGTGCCACTTGATATTTATATTACCTATTCAGCAAAATGTTTGATAGACTATATATTTTACAAAGAGATAAACTTAAAATTTCCATTTGATTTTTACAAATTTTTGGACATATTTATCAACAGAAATTTAAAAGTTAACAGCAACAAGTCAACAGGCTACTTCAAAAAGAAACAGGACTGTTTTGTTTCTGGTTTTTACTAAAGAGCAATGGTTCTAACCCATGCTTGTCAACGGAATAAATATTATTCCTACTACATTCAAAAAATTTTGAAAGTTGGGATTGTTGTTTGGCACTATCCTTAGGTATACAACTTCAATGGCCAGTCTGAAAAATCAGTATTTCAGAGAATCTAAATAGTATAATATCATAGCCTTAAAGGTCTAATATATTTTGTTATCCAAGCATCACATCTATCTGTAAACTAATACATAAAGTTACACACACATCTTGCAAAATAGGAAATAACTACTTGTGGTCAGAATCACCATACTGAGCTAGCAGAATACTTTTGCTAAAAACTTGAGGCCAAAAAGAAATTTCCCCTATCCTTTGTTACGATAAGAATGTATGTCTCATTAGATGTATTAAAAATGTGCCAGGCACGGTGGCTCACACCACCCAGCACTTTGGGAGGCTGAGGCTGGCGGATCACCTGAGGTCAGGAGTTCGAGACCAACCTGGCCAACATGGTGAAACCCCATCTCTACTAAAAGTACAAAAATTAGCCAGGCATGACGGCGCATGCCTGTAATCCCAGCTACTCAGGAGGCTGAGGCAGGAGAATCGCTTGAACCAGGAGGCGGAGTTTGCAGTGAGCCGAGATCGTGCCACTGCACTCCAGCCTGGTGACAGAGCAAGACTCCCATCTCAAAAAAAAAAAAAAAAAAAAAGCAAAAGCCATTTTATGGCCTAAAATGGCTCATTGATAAAAATTCAGCTCCCTACAGAAGGCATCTGAATTTTAGACCGACTTACAAGGTTTTTCAATTCACTGAATACTATTTTTTAAAATCACAGTTGATTTCTTTCTTTAAATCCAAAACATAAACTTGGCTAACTGCAGAGTGACACAGAGGTGCCAGGCAGTCCTGTCTGCAGCGGATGGCTCCCTCCAACGCTGTGCCTGCTGCTGACCTTTATGCTGCCCACCGCACAGTGCCTGCAACCTACTGGGACCGCTCCAAAGCCAGGGCAGACTTCCAAGGCCCAGTGGCCTCTGAGCAGAAACAGGCCACGGCTGCTCCGGAGAAGGCCAGACAGCCGCTGCAAGTTTTATCCGTGTCCAGGCCCCACAGATGGGAGGCTGTTCTGAATACCTCCCGTTCCAAAAGCTACGGCCCTGGTGCCAGCCGTCTATCCCCTCCATTCCCAGGGTGCCTTTTCTGATAAGGAAAACAAACAGAAAACTCACGAAGATGCTCACCAACACTGAAAACACACATCTTAGAACAAAGCTGTGGAAACACTGAAAACAAATTAACCATCTTCTAAATTCAGAGGCTGTGATAATAACTCAAAACTAATTGGCTTTTTATATTTTACTTGGGAGATGATGAGATATTAACATATAACAGTTACATGTTATTTTTTCTCCCCACAAACCTTAGAAACTTAGAAGGGAGCAACTGAACTGCAATGATACCCAATAGCTTTCCCAGATGAAGGACTACAACACACACACAAGGACACTCATGTCTGTATCTACAACTAGTTAATATTTCACAGCAGGAAATACAGAAACCCAAAAGCTAAAATGTTAGCTTAGTGCAATCTGCATTGACATACTACCCTGTACAGTTATTATACATGACATACATAGCATACACAATACACACTCTCCATAAAATATTTCTACTGGAAAGAAAAGTAAACTGTAAAATAATGCCTATGTCTAAGGTTACTTAGACATAACAAGAGTTCATGACAAGAGATCTTTGAAAACTTTATTGACTTTTCAAAAATATGTTTTCTTTGTTATTAAATTAGGATTACAAATTTGTTAACTATCTTTGGCTGATTTTCAAGATTAAAAATTTTTAAATATACACTTGAACAAACATGTCCTGGAGAAACAAATTAAGGTACAAAATAAAGGGCAGTTTATAGATAATGCATCTCATTTCAATAAAACTTTTGAAATACTGAAATGTTTGGGAAAAAACTCAGGACGTTTAGAATAATTTATTACTATGTGTATGAAAACATATTAAGTTCCGATTATTCCTAATTAAAATAAATTAAAAATCAGTACCTTGATAATGTATTCAGGAAAATATCCTTTAATTTACTGAAGTTCAAGAAGGGTGTAAGGAAGAGATATAAGTATGAATTTTTCCCCTCAACATTTCTCTAATTCTGATTTGGTACAATAACATAGACAATCCTAGCTTAATATAGAAATGTGCCAGGCACAGTGGCTCATGCCTGTCATCCCAGCACTTTGGGAGGCTGAGGTGGGTGGATCACCTGAGGTCAGGAGTTCAAGACAGGCCTGGCCAACATGGTGAAACCCCATCTCTACTAAAAATACAAAAAATTAGCCAGACATGGTGGTGGGCACCTGTAATCCCAGCTACTTGGGAGGCTGAGGCAGGAGAATCGCTTGAACCCAGGAAGTGGAGGTTGCAGGGAGCGGAGATCGCACCATTGCACTCCAGCTTGGGCGACAGAGCGAAACTCCGTCTCAAAAAACAAAAACAGAAACAAAAAAAAGAAAGAAATGCATCCCCATTTCCCAATGAGTATCACAAGAGACAGGCTAGCATCTGCAAGCCCAGACTGCCAGGGTTGAAAGTGTCTCTGCCATGTGTACCAACTGTGCAACAGTCGGCAAGTCAAGTTACTGCTCCTCAGAGCCTCAGGAGGAAGTAGAACTCACAAGACTAATAACAGCCCTCATAGGAATGTCATGAAAATTAAATGAGTTAATACATGTAAAATGTTTGCAAAAGTGCCTAGCTCATAAGTAAACCCTCAATGTTAGTTGTTGTTACTATTATAGTTATAATTATTAATCATCTTGGCTGTGAAATATGATTAGCCATGAAAAGCCATTTATGATACTTAATTTCAGTTAGTAAATGCAATAGAGCAAAAATATAAAATAAAACAAAGGGTTAAAAGGTTCCTATGTCAGGAAAAGTCCTGATACAGCTGCTCACACCTGTAATCTTAGCACTTTGGGAAGCTGAGGAAGGAGGATGGCTTGAGGCCAGGAGTTTGAGACCAGCTTGGAAAACAAGATGAGACCCTCTCTCTACAAAAGATGTTCTGTTTGTTTGTTTGTTCGTTTTGAGATGGAGTCTTGCTCTGTCGCCAGGCTGGAGTGCAGTGGCGCAATCTTGGCTCACTGCAACCACTGACTCCCTCGGTCAAGTGATTCTCCTGCCTCAGCCTCCTGAGTGGCTGGGATTACAGGCGCATGACACCACGCCCAGCTAATTTTTGTATTTTTAGTAGAGACGGGGTTTCACCATGTTGGTCAGGAGGGTCTCGATCTCCTGACCTTGTGATCTGCCTGCCTTGACCTCCCAAAGTGCTGGGATTACAGGCGTGAGCCACAGCGCCCAGCCTACAAAAGATGTTTTGAAAAATTAGCCCGGCATGGTGGTGTGTGCCTGGAGCCCTACCTACTCAGAGGCTGAGGTGGGAGAATCGCTTGGGCCAGGAGTTCCAGGCTGCAGTGAGCAATGATGCTGCCACTGCATTCCAGCTTGGGCCACAGAGTGAGACCCTCTTTAAAAAAAAAAAAAAGTTAAGGAAGTCTGTTCTGTAACCAGTCCATTGACTCTACAACTCACTGGATCTCAAGTTCTCTAAGGACAAACACCACTTCCTATTCATATTTTTGCTCCCCAAATAGTAAGCCCAATAAGAGAACATGTGCTCCTAAGTATTCACTGAATTAAATACTTTCTGTATAAGAAATTTTATTCATTGTAAAGGCTGAAAATCAAATTATTTGGCAAGAATTATACCAAAGGTATCAACCATAAGCTTAGATGCCTCTGATTAAATATGAGATCACTATTTCCTGTCATTCTCCCACATGGCAGCAATACAGAAGACTCCCATCACCCGGGAGGTAATATACATCTACCACTGCTACTGCGACTCCCACCACCACCTCAACTATCTCCACCATCAGCACTCTTGACAAGGCATTTATTCGATGTACACTTAATAAGAAATCAGCAAACACTGCTAATTTCAATACTGAAGTCAAGGGGAGTCTCACTGACTCCTCAGACTAGCCTGTGGGGTGAATTATCATCTCCATGTTACAGATGGGGAAAGTGAGGCTTAGAGATGTTAAGTAATTTGGCCACAGTCACACAACTATGGGGTGGCCCAAATGGGATTAAAGGACAAATATGTGTCACCTCAGTGTCCTTACTTAATGACTATCTACCTTTGAGTAAAACTTTAGAATTTCAATTTACACACTGGCTTTGTATAGTACAGCTATGATGAATGCCCAAAACTTTTTGAAGATTAACATGTATTATCTTGTGACTGTTTAAATGCATCATTATCGGCCAGGCGCGGTGGCTCACGCTTGTAATCCCAGCACTTTGGGAGGCCGAGGCGGGCGGATCACGAGGTCAGGAGATCGAGACCACGGTGAAACCCTGTCTCTACTAAAAATACAAAAAACATTAGCCGGGCGTGGTGGCGGGCGCCTGTAGTCCCAGCTACTCGGAGAGGCTGAGACAGGAGAATGGCGTGCACCCGGGAGGCGGAGCTTGCAGTGAGCCGAGATCGCGCCACTGCACTCCAGCCTGGGCGACAGAGCGAGACTCCGTCTCAAAAAAACAAAAACAAAAACAAAAATAAATGCATCATTATCTTCTCTTGTGCTTAGAATCTTCATAACCGCAAAAAGATATAATCCTACTTCACCTTGACCACCAGGACATAAGACGATCCTTTGTAGCAAAAATGCCAGCAGCCAAAATTGTGAAATTTTGCCCCAGCAGTGTTTCATGGAAGACATGGGAGTAGAGACATAGTGTGGCTGACCTGACTTAGAGGGGTTTCACAAAGCAACCAAGGAGTGAAATAATCAGGAGTAATACGAATAAAATATGATAACTGTGGCCAAGAAGTTAAATCCAAAAGGGAGCTCAACGAATGGGAGTAGATCACAACACTCTCAGGTCTCTGTGTCATAACAGCAGGATGACAGAACACAATAAAAGTCAATAGAGTATAGTAGATCCCTGTGACAATATGGCCTTAATGTGGCCATGGGGGTCCAAGCTACAGGAGCAGAATACACAGAGGCAAAAAATGAGAAATTATTTTTATGGCACATTTCTCTGATTGTAAGAACGCACATATGTGACTGTCATGAATACTGGCTGCCATTCTCTAATCCAGGTTATAGGTAAGGAACTGGTCAGTTAAGATAACAAAAGCTCCAGGTGCATAGGAAGAAGGCAGTAAAACGCACCAATGTCCCTCCCTATCAGATGGCTCAACATGCCGAAGTGTGTTGAAAGTGATTGAAGCGCACTTCCCCATTCTCCTGAAACACAGGCAAACCAGCTGTGTTGGATGCTGCAGTGGGCAAGTTCCTAAGCTTGCACATGCATTCAGACAAACAGGAAATGAGATGTCCAGAGCTGGCAGGTAAGAAAGCTCCTCTGGCTGTCCTTAACTCCTTGCTAGTAAGACTTTTCACTTCCTAGTAGAGGCAAGAGGATGTGCTGCCACCACTTAAACTACGGAAGGAGTGGCCAGGAGACAGCCAGAGGAGGACTCCATGGGTGCACTAGCCCTTCCTCCCCTCCCCCTCACCATGGTTTGCAGCAAATCCCCTGAGATGAGCACAACAAACAGTGGCCGGCTGCAGGCACCAAGCATGCATGAAGATAGTACGAAATGTGAGTCACTTCACTTAAAACAACAGAAGTGTTCCTTTGAAACACCACACAAATTGGGCATATGTAAATTAAGTAACTGGCCCAACAGTTTACATTATTTAGCATATTACTGGTCTGTTTTTTATCCTATCCCCTTAAACTCCCTTCTCACTCTTCAAGCTTCTGGTTTGTAACTACTAAGAGCGTCTCCAGCTAAATCCTTGAGCAATAATCCCTCTACCTTCACCCTAAAACTAGTTGTGACAAATCTGAATTCCAATAGATCAGATTTTTTTAGTGTTTTGCCTATACACACAAACAGTAAGCATCTAGAATGAAAGACTAAGAAATTGACCATTTCCACAATATTCCATTATCCCCAACATCACCATCATGCACACTTATTATCTGCTATAGATTAATTACCTGCATTGTATTTCATATGTATATTCGAAACATATTACAGAAAGTATAGAAAGGTACTATTCAACTCAAAGGAATAAAGTCTCAACAGGACACAATTCCAGATTCGAGCAAGATACTCTGAAGGGTAAATAACATAAACAAGGGCTAATGGGGCCTGTCAATGACTAAAGCTTATGTATTACTATAACTATCAAGTATGAGAATATATTAAGTTTGCAAAACAAAACAAAAGATTCCACAAGCTAAGGAAATTCAAGTGATGTCAAATGAAAAAAGCAGAAAACAGACACAAAACTAGCACTGATATCTAGAAAACTGACTAGAAAAAGGAAACAGAAATATTAGCTATAATTATCTCTCCAGAATGGAAGAAAAACAGGTGCCCTCATCTTATATTTTGCTTTTTGTTTTTTAATTTTTTGAGACAGGATCTCTCTCTCTCTCTCTCTCTCTCTCTCTCTCTCTGTCACCGAGGCTAGAGTGCAGTGGCAGTATCACAGCTCACTGCAGCCTGGACCTCCTGGGCTAGAGCCATCCTCCCACCTCAGCCTCCTGAGCAGCTGGGACGACAGGCAAATCACCACACCCGGCTAATTTTTTATATTTTTGTAGAGATGAGGGTCTTGCTATGTTGCCCAGGCTGGTCTCAAACTCCTGGGCTTAAGCGATCCGCCGACCTCAGCCTCCAAAAGTGTTGGGATTACAGGTGTGAGCCACCGCACCTGGCCTATGTTGTTTTATTAATACAAAGTACATATAATGAACTGCCAGTTTGTGTTTTAATCCTGTTTAATCACTTTTACTATCATTTTGCTACCACTTTACTACCATTATGCTGAGAGATGAGTTTCCTTTAAAAATGGTAGCACTGGTCTTAAAAAAAATTAGGTCCAGGTAACTATACTGTAGTCTTTGTAGAAGTATCTAAAGCTCTTTAATAATAATAGTCATAGCAACAGTAACAGCAAGCATTTACTGAGTAAATTACTATGAGCCAGGCAATGCTCTAAGCACATCAAGTGCTAATCTTCACCAAAGACATAGGTTCTGTTGTCCCATTTTGTAGGTAAGGAAACTGAAGCACAAGAAATGAAACAAGCCGCCCAAGTGGCAGAGCCAGATTCAAATGCAAGGGCCTAACTACCAGCCCCTGCTGTCTCTTATGCTGACGATTTTACCGTGCAGGGGGTTCATGCTTTGAATAAACTTAAAAATAATCAGACAATCAAACTTTGGAGACTTAAAAAGCTTTTTATTAAACAGAAATTAGAACTGAAATGAAATTTTGTATTTAATAACAATTAGCTACAAGCCTGTTCAAAAAAGAGGATGTGTCCCTCTAATAATTAAAAATCCAATACCTTCCCACACAGGTGTTATCTACTTAACAAGGGGCTGAGAGGAAGGTCAGAGTGACTAACAAAACCAGTCCTGAGGCCTTGACACCTGAGGACAGGTAAGCGATGAAAATGAAAATTAGGTAACTCCAAAAGGAAGGGCTAGAGATCCTCCTAGATCTCATTCCCTTCCTCTGTGAATCCTCACACATCAAAGACAAAAGCCTTCCAAGTTAAGGAATTTTGCCAGAAATTAACAAAAACTGACAGAAAAATCGCAGGAGGCAGGAATACTTTTACTGAAAATTACTCGGTGCAACAGGACATCACATCTCGAAATAAAGCAGTAAAGGTTCTGCTTCAGCTTTGCTTTTAATTCCCATCCAACAAACCCAGAAGCAGGCGTTGTCCTGATCCGAGATGAGCCAGGCAGGGCACAGTCACATCTCTGAGAGTGACTTGGACAGGATGATGATATTCAGGTATGAGTTCCCTTACAGAGCTGTGTTTTGCAGCAATGTGCAGATGTTTAAAGTTTTATCATCATATGGTTCACATTTTCAGGCTACAAAAAGTATATGCAATTAAACCCAATACATGTGTGAAAGTTTTAATAATAAAAAGAGATTCAAGTCACAGTAGTTGTTTATAAAAAGCAAAACTTTTAATGTATGGGAAGCTGAACACTAAAGGGAAATTAACAAAAAATAAACAGCCAATGTAATATAAAAACATGAGTTAACTGAGGTCGTTAATGTCAGTTAAATGGCAAACAATCCATTACAACCAATGTTTAAACGTGTGTCAATTAAATATAAGCAGACAGCCTTGCAATTAGAGTTTAAAGATTTACTTTTACTTCTTCCAGATCCATATATTGTCTTTCAAACACGAACACTTTCTCTGAATTAAAAAACTTTCCTTTACATTTTATACACAAACGCTAAGTACAAAAATGCTTGCTAACTATGTTTATCAATGCAGAGGATATTATCACATTGATTTTAGAAAGAAACATGCCACAAAGTATTATCAATTTCAAGCATTTTGAGTGATTTTAACAGAATCACAACATTGTATTCTCACTTCTCTTTACTTTTCTTCCATGATTGCTGTCAATAAAAATGTAGCTGACCTTAAGAGTCACAGCCTGAAAGAATCTCAAAATTGTCTAGAGTATACGGAAGCTTTCTTTCTGTAAGAACTTTAAAAATATATAAAGCAGTATTTAATAACCTACTTTTATTTGGAAATGAAGTCTTACTCTCAAATAGTCTCTGTATGAAAATGAAGTACTGGCCAGGTGCAGTGGCTCTCACCTGTAATCCGAATACTTTGGGAGGCTGACATGAGTGGACTGCTTGAGTCCAGGAGTTCAAGACCAGCTTGGGCAACTCGGCAAAACCCCGTCTCAACAAAAAATACAAAAAAATTAGCCAGATGTGGTGGTGCATGCATGCCTGTAGTCCCAACTACTCATGAGGCTGAGGTGGGAGGATCACCTGAGCCCAGGAAGGTTGAGGCTGCAGTGTGCCATGATTGCACCACTGCATTCCAGCCTGGGCAACAGAATGAGACCCTCTCTAAAAAAGGAAAAGGAAACGAAACAAAAGAAAGAAACTCCATTTAGCCTGAGCTAAATGTTCTGATTCCAAGTTTCACACTGAAGTTTCATCCACAACTGCACCCCACCCAGCACTTGTGGATTCCTATGTTCCTCACTTTACTTTTGCTTTCTAGTAACACCAAGTCACTGTCATGAACCCTTCACATTTCACTATCAACTTCCTAATAAGTCAGTAAACACCAAGCAGGTCCTAGGACATTTTCACTTATCCAGAACGCCCTTTTTTTTCCAGTATTCTGGTACCTTAAAAGAGCATGGCAAAGAGCACTGTGGGGCAGAAGGAAGGATCTGAAAATTCCATTCTGATAAGACATCTAGGTAGAAATGTGAAGAGGTCCAAGGGGAAGCTGGAAAGAGAATTAGTTCCAATGATTATTAAACTAACGCCCCTGCCATGGCTCCCTCATTCTGGAGCTGCACGGGACTGCTGTGGGAGCATGCCTTGCTGTGCTGTTTCCCATCTCCAAGGTTTGTCCTGATACTTCCTGGAGATGCTCAACCAATCCCCTCCGAACTCCAGCCACTGCCTGTCCACAACCAGGTGCAAGAAGCCCAGCCAGAACCCCACCCTTTCCAACTTCCTGACCCCAAGAAACGGGAAGAGGTAATAAAATGATTATTCTAATAAAATGAAGTTTTGAAGTGATTTGTAAACGGAAACAATAGTGCTAACAATATATGTAGATGGAAAGCAAACAGAGGAATGAGAAAAGCAAGGTCAATCCTAATTGGCTGAGGGGCGCAGGAAATCAGTTAACTAGAAGGAACAAATCAACACAGCTGGTATAACCTGAACAGCTCAAGAACTGGAGACCACCAGACCAAAACCAGATTTAAATCAAGAGTCTGTAAAACGAGAGCATCTGACCACCATCAACCCTCTTCCATTGTAGACACGAAACCAGAAACGAGTAGGGCTCACAGGGATGAGGTGGTTTGTGAAATGGCCACACAGTACATTAAGAGCAAGTACCGAACACTGAGACTGTAAGCCCCCCAACCCAGCCCCATAATGTCAGCAACCAGGCTTAGACATCACCCACCATGTCCTCCAAGCAGAACACGATCGGTGTCTTCTCTGGAGAAAATAAACTCCTCCTGAGCAAACATTTCACACATCACCATGAGGAAGTCCCCAGGGAACAAGCTGGCTGATCACATGATAACCCCAAAGAAATGCCTACCTGTCCACATGCCCAGCTCACACAGGAGGCTTCCAATCAGCCTGTTTTTGTTGTTTGTTTTTTGAGACTGAGTCTAGCTCTGTCACCCAGGCTGGAGTGCAGTGGTACCATCTCGGCTCACTGCAACCTCTGCCGCCTGGGTTCAAGCAATTCTCCTGCCTCAGCCTCTCGAGTAGCTGGGATTACAGGCGCCTGCCACCACGCCAGGCTAAATTTTGTATTTTTAGTAGAGAACGGGGTGTCACCATCTTGGTCAGGCTGGTCTTGAACTCCTGACCTCATCCTCATGCTCCACCCATCTCAGCCTATGCTGGGATTACAGGCATGAGCCACTGTGCCAGGCCTTCCTTTTTTTTTTTTTCTTTTGGTTGAGGCAGGGTCTCACTCTGTTGCCCAGACTGGAGTGCAGTTGTGTGATCTTGGCTTGCTGCAACCTCCACCTCCCAGGCTCAAGCCATTCTCCTGCCTCAGCCTCCCGAGTAGCTGGGACTACAGACACCCACCACTACCAATCAGCCTTTTAATGCACCTCACTCTTAAATAGGAACAAAGATTCTCACACTTTTGAGGAAGCCTCCTGCCTAAAACAGATTGTAAAAAATAAAAAGGGTAATTCAGGAGGAACAGATAATGCAAGGAATGGAGGAAACATTGTAAAAAATAATAACATGCTGCTTGAGAGAGGAAAAGTGATTGCATACAGGAAATAAAGAATGCTATTAAATAAAGAAAAACACTTTGAATTAAAAAATATAAAGAGAAAAACAAGAAAATTTAACAGTCAGATTGGCAGACAGAGTCAAGGTTATCTCCCAGGCAGAAAACAGTAACAGAAAAGAAAAATCAGTAAAGGAAAGAAAAGATCAATCAATCCAGTATATCCAACACCCAGGAGCACCAGAATAAGAAAGTAGATTAAGGGAGAGAAAGAAATTACCAAATAACTATATAAGATAATTGCCCCAAAATGAAAAACAGTACAAACTTAGTGCCCAGCACAATGAAGTACAAAAAAAAAAAAAAAAAAGACCCACAGGGACACACAGCACTATTTCAGGGCATCGCAGTCGAAAACCCTAACAGTTTCCAGGATCACACAGAAAGAAAGGCCAACATCACAATGGCATCTAATTTCTCCACAGCAACAGGAAACATCTGAAAGCAGTAATCCCAGAAGTCAGATGCTTTTATCTTTAATTCTTAGAGAAAATGATTTCCATGCAGGATTGCTCTATGTAGTCAATCAATTTAAATATGAGGGTATATAGTAAAGGTGTTTTGAAATATACAAGGTCTAAAAAATTTACCTCCCATTCACATTTTCTCAAGAAGCTACTGAAAGATGTGCACAGGCAAAATGGTAAGTGATTTAGGAAACGGGAGATCCACACATGAGGCAAACAGAAGAGTCACAAAAAAAAAAAAAAAAGGAAGGGACATCCCAGGAGATGGCTGTACATATCTACCTCCTGCGTTAACAACCACTCCAAATTGTGGTGAAAACTATGGAAATACAGAAGGGTTGTCTCTTAACAAAAAATACTGGAGCTGAAAAACTTCTCTGGCAGGTATGACCACATGAAGACTGCACTGCCCAGTTGTTGGAGGGCACAGGAAGGCCCAGTCAGATGTTCAAAGAAAAGCATGTGAAAAAAAAACGAGGTAATGAACTCCAAGCAAAACTAAAAGTTATTATAGTATTACAGTATAAGTATAGTATAACGCAATATTTAGCTTAGTGAACAAGAGTTAAGAAGACATAATAACATAAACAGTAACGTAGTCTTAACCAAAACCTGATGGGATTAGATGGGTAGGACACTAAAGAGTGGGAAAGACACAGTGTACAGCAAGCTACAATCCTCATCTAATAGGAAGCCAGTAAATGATGCCAAACTGAAGAATTTAAAAGATAATATATAGCAACGATTGCATGTATATGTACATTTCTAAAGAAATACACATGTAACAAGACAATTTCATTTGATTTTCATCATCTATAAATTCATCATACATTCCTAAATTTTGTCTATTTTTGAAAACTTAGATGACCTGGGTTACAGTTTATTCTAGGAGAAAAGGATATATGTGCCTTAACTCCTTTTTGTTTCTGAATGCTTAATTCTATATACACGATGTGAAGAACGGCAGAGATTCTCCATTGCCTGATCCAGCTACCTAGGTGGTTAATAATCCCCTACGGTCCACTTCACTACCACCCCTCAAAAGAAAGACATCAATCATCCATCCCGCCCACAGGTCATATGGACCTGCAGCAATCTTAGAGGAAGAGACTAAGTCAGCGCTTTCTAACAGTCACACCAGCACTGCTCACCCTCAGGAGTAGACAAGGGAGGACAGTGGCTAGAAGTCTCAAGAAATTAAATACCTTTCCAGTTTTTGCTAAGTCATGAGTTAAACCAATAAAAACAGTGGCTTCAGTTAACTGCCATGATTACACAGATGTTTATGCTACAATGTAAACAACAAAATAAACGCTAACTAGATTTATCATGAAACTGTTTCTTCCAACGAGTGAAAATGACTTAATTTCTGTGACCCTCCCTAAAATAATAAAAGATTTTCCCTAAAAATATAAACCAGTATCTGTGTATTCTTCTGTATGTCAAGGGCTCTTCACTGCCTCAGGCTGAAATCTAAGCTCCTGGGTACACTGAAAGCTGCCAGCCTTTCCCCAGAGTGCCAGGCTCCGGGCTGCTGCACGGGTCCCTCCACCATCTCAAAGGCCATCCCTCCACTCCAGGGATCCCTGCTCAGAATCCTGCAGATCCTCGGCCACAAAAGTACAGGGGATTTTACACGGCACTGTCTACGAGTGGCCCTGCCACTAAACCGGACTCCTCCTATGGGAAAAGCACTGTGTGGCTTCATCTCTGTATCCCCAATGACTAGCACATTGACTGGCACACAGAAAAGAGCTCAATGATTTTTTTTTTTTTTTTTTTTTTTTTTTTTTGAGACGTAGTTTGGCTCATGTCACCCAGGCTGGAGTGCAATGGCATGATCTCTGCTCACTGCTACCTCCACCTCCCGGGTTCAGGCAATTCTCTTGCCTCAGCCTCCTGAGTAGCTGGGATTACAGGCACCCACCACCACGCCCAGCTAATTTTCGTATTTTTAGTATAGATGGGGTTTCATCATGTGGGCCAGGGTGGTCTCGAACTCCTGACTGCAGGAGATCTACCCGCCTCGGCCTATCAAATTGCTGGGATTACAGGCGTGAGCCATCGCGCCCGACCTTCAATGATTCTTTTCCACATATACCTAGCAAATTATAATGACACTATGACTATGGATCTAAGCATTACAAAAAATTTAATGAATGTTTAATGGCAAATACTAAATTTTTACATATACTTTCCTTAAAGTCTTTTAACTTAGGTGGCAACAAAGGAAAGGTCACATTGCAATCAATGTTTAAAAGGAAGGACCAGGCTGGGCGTGGTGGCTCATGCCTATAATCTTAACACTTTGGGAAGCCATGCCATAGCCAAGCTATGATCGCACCACTGCACTCCAGCCTGGGTAAAAGAGTGAGACCCTGTCTCAAAAAATAAAAATAATTTTAAAAAAGGAAGGAACAGGCCAGGCGCAGTGGCTCACGCCTGTAATCCCAGCACTTTGGGAGGCCAAGGCGGGCGGATCACAAGGTCAAGAGATAGAGATCATCCTGGCCAGCATGGTGAAACCCCGTCTCTACTAAAAATACAAAAATTACCTGGGCATAGTGGTGCACGCCTGTAGTCCCAGCTACTCAGGAGGCTGGAGCAGGAGAATCACTTGAACCTGGGAGGCAGAGGTTGCAATGGGCTGAGATGGAGCCACTGCACTCCAGCCTGGCAACAGAACGAGACTGTCTCAAAAAAAAAAAAAAAAAAAAGGACAGCTGATTCAAATAATTCATGTTTATATTTCATGCAAATCACTAATGTCCCTGGACCACTGCCAACCTCAAATTCAGGTAGATCAAGTAGTAATTTCCCATACTCCCACAGCAGCAAGGAATAAAACAGCATTGTCCTGTCCCCCCAAACTCATCACTGGGGCAGGTAATTTCTCCCCATGGCAGGATATGAAGAGTTTAAAGCTGAGTCAGTTCACCTAACACCATATTTTGAATAAGGAAAAGAAGATTCACTGGAACCTGACCTAGAAAGGTGAGTTTCCACCTAGGCATCTCAGCAGTTACTTTAGATTTGTACTGTATTACATGACACAATATATATAGTCTTTGCAAGGTTGAGATCCTTGTCAACTGAGAACTTTCAAATGACTGTCACCTGGTAAGTATAGAAACAGTAATAACAGAACTACAAAACAGAAAAGTTCTTAAATCACAACCTGGAAACTTTATCAACACTACAAGTGCTTTCAGGATATTTCACTTTACAGAAACATAAGCACTAACGACACATTTAAATCTTTTATTCATTAAGCAATTCAATAGCATTAAAATGGATTTATCAGCCTTAACTGAAAAAATGTAAATGTATTATCATATACATTTGAGTCAGCAGCCATCTGGATAGAAAATGGAGAGAAATTTGGAACAAATGGAATAACATACTTTGATTCTGCTATAATGAAGGCTAAAAGAGTATGTGGCTAGAAAAAGTAATATATCACATTTAAATATAGTCTACTGGAAAGTAAAGTTTATGGTAATTCTTTTTACACTAATAAAACCCCAAATTATATTCTCTTTTGAATCATACTAACAAAGATATTCTACCATGAAACTAAATGAGATTTTAAGACCCACCTAACAAAACAACATACTAAAAATAACTTCTGCATAACAACACAAAACAGTTTCTAATAATTTATATCACACAAGAACAAAGGTTTTCATGGTGATGAGATGGATTCTACACTGTATAAAGGGACTTCCATATTTCTTTAATTAAAAACTACATACAAATGATGTCTAGCACTATGTTTATTCAACAAAATTCAAGGAAGATACACAAATTCTGTCCATAACAGCTATGAAGAAATCAAAATCCTTTTTCCCTTTTGTTAGATTCTATTCTCCTAATATTCATTCCTGTCACAGGGACGGCATTTACTTTCCCCCTTAAAAAAATAAAAATAAAAATCTGGACAAGATATGTGGTGCAATCATTTTCAAAACACTGATCATCAACAAGGATCTTGGTTCCTGAGAGACAGGAAACAAACCAAGTGAACCCTCTGACTGCCCCAGCAAACTGCCTGGAACACACTTCCAGGCCAAGGTGCCGGGAGCAGAAACCAGGTAGTCTGGAAATGGAGCTGGGAATCAGAGGTCAGTAAGAGGTTGGTGTTTTCAGGGAAGCGTGAGAGACAGAGAAAGCCACCCAACAAGAACGAACGCTCCTGGTATTGGCAGTCTTCCCTCCCATACTTGGCAGAGTCACGTTCAGCCTGTGTGTGTGAAGAAACCATGTGAGGATGGGGAAAGAAGCACCCAAAAGGATTAGAAGAAGGATCCTCAGGGCTCACACAGAAGAGTTCCTGCTGCCACCAGCCAGAGAGGGAAAACCGCACAGAGTCCTTGGAAGGAATCTCCCTGAAAAGTGGGAAGAATCAGTGCAGACCCTGCTCACCCTGTTCCACCTCCCAAAGCTTAAAGTAAGACAGTAAGACCCAAAAGGATCAAGCTGTTTCCAAGTACTATGCCTGGGTCCCAGACCAAAGTTCAAGGATGTTTATAGGAATTAAAAAAAGATACCCAGTCATCAACAAGGTAAAATTCACAATGTCTGGCACACAATAAAAATTACCAGAAAGCAAAGAAGCAAACAAAAACAAAAGACCCCAAATGAAGAGAAAAATCAATCGATTGAAATGTACGCAGAAAAACAAAGATGATGGAACTGAAAGTCAACAATATTAGTGTAACTATATTCCATATGTTCAAAAAATATAGAAAAAATGTGCATCTTAAGGTAGAGATATGGTAACTAAATCAAATAACCCAAATTGAACTTCTAAAGATATAAACTTTAATGATGCATGTAAAAAATACGTTTTCACTTTTTCACTGGACAGATTTAATGGTAATTTTTAAATGAAGACTAATAAGCCTGAAATCGAAGACACAGCCCACAATGGAAAAATAAAACACAAAGACAAAGAGACTTCAGGGGTCTGATATATATATTTAGTTAGAGATGCTGTTAAAAAAAAAAAGTGGGGGGGAGACAGGACAAATATCTGAAGAAAAAAATGACTTGAATTTTTTCCAAATTCGATAAAAACTGTAAATCTACAGATATGAAAGGTCGAAAAACACAACCAAAAGACACACAAAGAAAACCACACCAGTCCCATCACAATTAAATTTCTTAAAACCAAGGAGAGAGAAAAATCTTTTTTTTTTTTGTAAATATGTATTACATCGCTAGAAAAAGAATCCCAGGATTTTCCCTGCTGTGTGTTTTCACCTTGCTTCTTCATGGTCCATGATGCCAGCTGAGGTTGTCAGTGCAATGAAACCAAACTGGCAGGATGGAAGCAGATTATTCTGCCATTTTTCTAGATCTTTGAGTTGCACATCAAATCTGAGGCTGATCACTCCACACTTGTTTAGCCTGCCTGTGAGGTTCACAACAATTTTCCCAGCTCTGTGATCATCAATGATTTCAAATTTGCCAAGTAACTGAGTTAGGAGGTTTTCCTGCTGATGGGTTCATGGTCTTGCCAACTTTGAAGAATGAAGCTGCGGACCTTCACAGTGAGTGTTACAGCTTAAAAAGAGTCCACAGACCAGGAGAGTGAGCAGCAGTGCAGTTTATTGAACAAAGTGAAAGGAGAGCTTCCACGTGGTAGAAGGGGACCCAGAAGGGTTGCCATTGCTGGCTCGGGTGGCTAGGGCTTATATCCCTGTGTTACCCTCTCCCCTTTCTTTCTTTTGGTCCATTGAGAGTGGTTCTTTTTTCAGTCCTCCCTTGGAGTGGTTAATTTTGAATCCTTCACTCGACTGGTTAAGTACTCAAAACCCTGAGTCACCGGGGTCTCTTGCAAAAGTCCCCCAGCCCAGGAAGTCCCGCCAACTCTACCCTCATAACTCATGCTTCACCATCACAGTGAGAAACTGGGCAATGACTTTGGAGCACGGCTTAAAAAGCACCTGGCGTTTGCCTCTCTTTCTGGCATTGTTGATGCTCTTGAGAGCGTCAGCCAGGACATCCATGTGCACTGTCAGGCCTCTGAGCCCAAGCTAAGCCGTCACATTCCCTGTGACCTGCACATATACATCCAGATGGCCTGAAGCAATTGAAGATTCACAAAGTGAAAATAGCCAGTTCCTGCCTTAACTAATGACATTCCACCATTGTGATTTGTTCCTGCCCCACCCTAACTGATCAATTGACTTTGTGACAATACACCCTCCCCGTCCTTGTGCTAATGTACTTTATGATATTCCCCCGCCCTTGTGAATGCACTTTGTACGATATACCCTCTCCACCCTTGAGAAGGTACTTTGTAATATCCTTCCCCGCCCTTAAGAAGGTACTTTGCAATATTCTCCCCATGCTTGAGAACGTACTTTGTAAGATCCTCCCCCTGCCCACAAAAAAATTGCTCCTAACTCCACCGCCTATCCCAAACCTAGAAGAACTAATGATAATCCCATCACCCTTTGCTGACTCTCTTTTCGGACTCAGCCCCCCTGCACCCAGGTGAAATAAAAAGCTTTACTGTTCACGTAAAGCCTGTTTGGTGGTCTCTTCACATGGACGCTCGTGACATGCACCACTGTGGTGGCGTGGAAAGATAGAGGAAAGAGGAGAAAAATCTTAAAAGGAGTCAGAAAAAACACATTACATGAAGAACAATAAAATTAAAAAGACTTCTTGCCAAAACAATGAAAGCCAGAAGACAGTGGACCAGTATCTTTAAAGAACTGGAAGAAAAAAAAAAAAAAAAGAAAGAAAAATACATTCAAACTAAAATTCTATACCCAGTGGAAAAAAAAATGTCTTTCAAAAATGAGGCAATTTCACACCAAAAGCACAAGTGATTTTTTAAAATGGTAAAGTTGGACTTCAGCAAAATTAAAGGCATTTTTTTCTTCAAAAGACACCTTTAAGCAAGTGAAAAGATAAGCCAGCCTGTGAGAAAATATCTGCAAATAATATATATGATAAAAGATGCATATCCATGATATATAAAGAACCCTTAAAACTCAAGATGACAAAATTCATCTGATTTTAAAATGGGCAAAATATTTGAATAGACATTTCACCAAAAAGTGTGTATAAATGGCCAATGCACACATTAAAAGATGCACAACATCATTGATTACTAGGGAAATGCAAATTAAAACCCCAGTCACATCCACAAAAATGGCCACGACGCAAAAGACAAAAGATAAGTGCTGGTGAGGTGTGGAGAGGAATACCGCCTGTAAGAATGTTAAATGGTTCAGTCATTTGGAAAACAGTATGGCAGTTTCTTCAAATGTTACACAGAAATCATATGCCCCCAGCAGATTCCACTTCTAAGTATCTACTGAAGAGAACTGAAAATATGTCTACAGAAAGACCTACACATGACTATTCCTGGCAGAACTATTCAAAACAGCCGAAAAGTAGAAAGAACCCAAATGGCCATCAAATGGTAGATAAAATAAATATGTGTAGTGGTGTTTATAAAATATTGAGATACTAAATGTATGACAACAGCAGCAAAAAGGCAGAGAAGGGAGAGACAGTGTGCGCTGCTGTAACGTTCATATACTGCACGTGAAGGATGTAATGGAACTTGAAAGTAGGTTCTGATAAGTGAAAGCATATATTTTAGTAGCAGCTACAACAATTTAACAAATTGTTAAATTTAACAAACAGCTAATCAATTCTGTTGTTCCATGTGATGCTTCTCACTGAGTTAAAACAACTCTGCCAGTATCTAAGAAAAAGTAAATATTTTTCTATGCCTACACTTGGATTTTTAATTATCTGAATTTCATTAATATAAAATGTCTTGTGTGAAGAAGATGTCAGAGAATACATGTGGGGGTTTTTGGTTCTGTGTTATGTTTTCAAGGAACAATTTAACCTTTCTCTTCCCCTCCAATCTTAAAATTACAACAGTTTCCTCTTTACCTCCACACAATTAGCTTTTCAGGTACATTAACCAAACAAGATTATTTCTTATTTATCATTCAGTGTGTTGTAAATGTTGGTTTGCTGCAAAAAGAAGAGTCAATAATGCTTCCCTTGCAAGAAACTAAGTAGGAGAAATGATTCTGGTACTCATGTGGTTTTGTTATTACAAGGTTTATAAAGAGAAAGCTCCCAAAATAATCTACATGTTTTAAAAATCCTGAACTGTAGACAATCTGAACTTGTTTAAATTGCACATCTTTATTCAGACTATTGAAAAAATAAAATGTACACAGATATAAATGAAATATAAATAGTAAAAACTCAAAATCCAAAACTAAACTACAGTTTTCACTTCATTCCTTCCCTAGTCTCTTTCTTTCTCTCTCCTAAAATCTTGGGCATTGTCAGACCTGAATGAATAAATGTTTTCAAGTCAGGTGCCCTTTGGGAAATCACACCTAAATTAGCCTAGCAAAATGTTGTAGAAAAACGTTCCACAAGGAAAAAGTTTTCAGACAAAGAGAGAACTTCTATTCAAGTCACATAAAATCTAACCTGAACAATCAAGAGGTTTTGAAGAAGGAAAACCCACAATCAGAATGATATATGCCAATAAATGTCTTTGAGGAAATTTTTAAATAAATTTGGTAAATATTGAGATAAACTGGTAAATCAAACTGAACCAAACATAAGTGGGGGGCAGGGACACAGTGGGGGCGTTGCCTGTGGGTGCCATCTTTCAAGACGAACAAATCAAGTCTCAGTTCTCCTGAGAGCAGGAAGCGTTTGGAGGGCTAAAAAGTAAACTAATATAGAATTTTCTTTTATTTATTTAATTTGCCTCCAACTCCCATCTGATATGGAAATTCTGTGATGCTTAAAAACTAAGTTCTTTTTAAACCAATAATCAAAAATGTTTTTCATTGCATAGCAGTAAAAGACATGCAGAAGATGAGCAGCTTAGAAACTCACAAGTAAAATAACCCTACATATGCTATTAAAATGCATTAAAAAGTAATTTATAGCAAACAATATGGCACAGAATTTGAGAATCAGAAGGGCTGTCAAAGATCATTTATTAACAGTTCCTGCTTCATGATAGGAACTTATAAACTACATATGCGTACACCAGCACAGTTCTAAAGAACTTGCTGTTACCAAAAAATAAAAAAAAGTTCTATAATCTGTGCTGTCCAATATGAGCCAACATGACTGCCAAATGTAGCTATTTAGAATTCTAAAATTTGTTAAAATAAAATAAATGTACAATTCAGTCCCTTAATTACTAGCCAGCTTTTGAGTGCACAATACCCACACGTAGCTAGTGGCTACTGTGCTGTGCAGCACAAAGTCTTAGGCTTTTGCTTATATAATGTGACACTATTAGTCTGTTATACATAGTCTATACTTTATAAACTTCTATATATGGTTTTATATAATACAATGAGAAACATACTAAACTACCATGTGTTAACTGTCCTCAACAGCACTATTAACAGATACCAACCAAAGTATCACTTGAAATGATTTTTTAACTTTATTTCCTTCAATAAAATCAAAATACAAAGAAACTGAAAGTTTAAAATGTCTTTTTACTGGAAATTTTTAAGCAAAATTCTAAAAAGTGACCACCTTTTTGGTGGTTTGTTAGCACATGGCTTGTTTTATTTTTACTTTATTTTATTTTATTTTTTTGAGATGGAGTCTCGCTCTGTGGCCCAGGCTGGAGTGCAGTGGTGCAATCTCAGCTCACTGCAAGCTCCGCCTCCCGGGTTCAAGCAATTCTCCTGCCTCAGCCTCTCCAAGTAGCTGGGACTACAGGCGCCCGCCACCACGCCCGGCTAATTTTTTTGTATTTTTAGTACAGACGGGGTTTCACCGTGGTCTCGATCTCCTGACATCATGATCCGCCCGCCTCGGCCTCCCAAAGTGCTGGGATTACAAGCGTGAGCCACTGCGCCCGGCCTGCACATGGCTTGTTTTAAAGAGGAACATCAGAACTGTAATCAGTCTATTTCTAAGTCCTGCAGGTCTCTCCGGCTGCAACAGACTGACACCTGAATCCCATATATTACCAAGGGGAGAATGAGGGTTTAACTGAAAAGGTGAGACAGAAAAGAAGCCTCCTATTTTAATCAATAATAATGGAAAAGCGTTACATGCTTATGGTTCTGATTTCAAACGATGGTATCCAAATTTATGTTCACATGCTTACTAAATGTTCATCTTCCACTGGTAACTAAAGAAAAATCCTTCATCAACGTGACACGATCCAATTAAAATAAATATTCTTAATAAAGTAGATCTGCGCAATTTTACACTCAGAAAAGCAAAAGCTGTGGGCACAGGGGAAGGGATGAAGTGGACAGCTCGTCCAGCTCTCAGCACAGGTGCCGCCATGCAACCACTGGACACCCCTGGGCCTTTGGCTGGCCCCAATCCCTGCCCCACGGCTAAATAAGGTCATGAGCCTAGACCATTTGCTTTATTTCTGATTGTCCACTCCTGACACTAAGTGTTTGAGAACGGCTATTGTGACTAAGTATACATTAGCTAAAATTCCTTCCAGAATTATGTCTTGTAATTTTCATTTGAGAATTCTAGAGGAATCTCATACCAAGTAAAATAAAAAGAACTATTTTAACTTTTATGTATTATACTATTTTTAAAAAGTTCAGGGCCGGGCGCGGTGGCTCACACTTGTAATCCCAGCACTTTGGGAGGTCGAGAGAAAGACCACGGTGAAACCCCTGTACTAAAATACAAAAAAATTACCGGCTGGTGGCGGGCCTGTATCCCACTACTTGGAGAGGCTGAAAAAAAAAGTTTAAATACAGAACTATATGAACTAAGAAACCTATGTCCTTCCTAGCCCATGCTCACTCTGTGGTAGGCAGAATTCTGTGATGGCCCCCAAGATTCCTGGCTCTGAGCACAAACACTAGGGCGCTCAACCCTTGAGTGCAGGAAGGACCCGTGAATGTGTTGGGATAGCACTCCTATGATTAAACCACGTTATATGGCAAAGGTCAAGGGACTACGAGGATATAATTAAGGCCCCTAATTAGTTAATCGAAAAGGAAATTATCGTGGTAGGCCTGATCTAAGCAGGAGAGCTCCTTAAAGAGGGATCAGAGAGAGACACTCTGGCTGGCCTTGAGGAAGCAAGTTGCCATGAGCTCCACAGCTGCAAGGAAATGAATTATGCCAGCAACCACAGGAGCTTGGAAGAGGACCCCCCCCGCAAGCCCTAGATGAGATCACACACCCGGCTGACACCCCGATATCAGCCTTATGAGATTCTGGGCAGAGAATTCAGTATGCCTGCCCAGATTCCTGAGCCACAGAAACCATGAAATAATACACAGGTGTTGTTTTAAGCCCCCAAATAAGTACAGCAATAGTAAAGAAACACACTCCCAAGCCCATCCACAGTTTACTGTCTAATGTATCTAGTTCAGATATTTTCTCTGCATACACACACAGGTGTGTGCACACACAAAGTTCTTTCAACATCTCCATGTTACGTTATGTTATGTGTTATTATGCCCATTTTAAAAATAAATAACTTGAGGCTGAAGAACATGGGAGTAAATTGATTAAAGCACTATGCTAAGCTCTTTGTTCAATTGGTTCATGTAATCTGTCTGTCAACAACGAAAGCAGGCTAATTTTACAGATAACACTGCAATTTAAAAGAACATATTTTTTCCAAGACCACAAGGAAAGGAAAAGCAGAAACAGGAATGTATGAATTCATGTCTTTTAGAATCCAAAGCCCCAAATCTACAACAACCCTTCAGTTTTAATTCCCTGGTAATTACTCTTAATTATAAAGAATTTTCCAAAAATTTCATCAACTGTGAACTTCAAGAAGGATGAAGATGAATGAGGACACAGCAGTAAACTTGTCATCTGTTTGGGTGACTAGCATCGGGGCTCCACCGGCTGCAGAAGCTGGCAGCAGAGGGTAAAATAGGACCCAAAGAAGATCAGACCTATACTTTCACGCAAAGAACACACTGGGGAAAATTCTGCTTCCCTGCTAGAGATCCAAGGTGGGCAAAGCCAGGCTGAGAGAGAACTGAGTCCAGCATTAAGATGGGCCCCCTCTCCAACCACAAACATCAGCTGCTGTCATTCAGAGGGCAAAAGGCAGCCACCTGCTCCAGCCTAACAGTGAGTGCAGAGCAGGTAAGAGATTGGGACAGCAATGCAGAAGGAAGGCTGGGCACTGAAGCATTCCTTTTACAGTGACCTACAGACAGTTGCTCTATAACCTAAAAGAATTATCTCTTTTGAGTGCTGGTTACTAATCATAAAAATTTGGCAGTATTAATGAAATAGGATTAAAATAGTTTTGAACAAATTGTTTTTACTATTCCAAAATTTGCAACATCACAGCAGACTCAGTAATCTTGGTTAAATAAAGTATATTTCAAGTGTGACAGAAGAGAGTGAATGCCAAACTTTTTAAAAGACAAAAATCAAAAGCAATTTTTGATTAAAAATTTTTTATTTAAAAAGTCAAAGCTTGGCCGGGCACAGTGGCTCATGCCTGTAATCCCAGCACTTTGGGAGGCCAAGGCAGGTGGATCACTTGAGGTGAGGAGTTCAAGACTAGCCTGGTAAACATGGTGAAACTCCGTCTCTACTAAAAAACACAAAAAATTGGCCGGGTGTGGTGGTGGGTACCTGTAATCCCAGCTACTTGGGAGGCTGAGGCAGGAGAATTGCCTGAACCCAGAAGGCAGAGGCTGCACTGAGCCAAGATCGTGCCATTGCACTCCAGTCTGGGCAACAGAGTGAGACTCTGTCTCAAAAAAACAAACAAAAAAAACAAAGTCAAAGCTTTTATTCTTAATAATTAAATATAAATTCTACATTCTATAGTTCACTAATTGACACAGAAAAGGTAAACATTAATTTTCAAGTCTGAATTGCTTTAATCTAATGCTGGCTTACCTGATACCAGTCAACGCAAAAAAAAAAAAAAGCATTATAGAATAAGAAATAAACAAGACAGAAGAAAACAAATCGAAATTATTGAGCCTTCTAAGTTACTAGACAGTGTCTTCTCTTTAGAAAATTGGGATATAATACTGAAGTATGCTTTTAAACTTCTATTTTAATAAATGTTCCAGAGTCTAAGTTCCCCTGGCCATATAAAGCTCGTATGCATCAAGTCTAACATCTAGAGTTCTAGATTAACAGTTATAAGCTAGTACCATTGGACTAAGGTTGAAAATGGTTAAGTAGCTTGGCTCTTGGGTAACTACAGGTATTAGATGTACAGCAATTCTTGTATTAGGAGGCCTTAAATGTTTTTGTGACATCTCTTTTCAGTAAACGCAAATAACTGTGGCTCGCCATGTCTACCATGTGTTCAGTAGCTTAAACAGTGAGTTCTGCTGCGTGTTCTGAACCCAGAATGCACTCCCTCCTCCAGTTGGTTGTCTTAAGACAGATACCAGCACTCACGGGGAGAGCCTGCAGTACAAACGCAACACGGCTGAACGGGGAACCACCACCACCAATCCTGGGGCTGAAAGGGGGACAAGTTAAGCCCAGACTAACAGACTGATTTTGAACTGCGATTTGCATTCATATGGAATATTTTCTGGATAACTTTGTCGACACATACACACAAACACAAATCTTCTGACATATAAACAACAAGATACGTCTTTACTCAGTGTCCACTGAGGTAATAATTTATAAATAAGTTATACTACTCATTATACTACTCAAGTCCATCGCTAGGTCACATTGTTGGGAACCTGGAATGCATTTGCCAGAAATATAGTAAATTGAAGTTAAATCCTCAGCCTCTGAAAGTTTCAACCCATGAACAGAACCCATTGGACTGGAAGTGAGCCATCCTTTTCAACACTGCAACTGCGCACATACAGAGCACCTCCCTGGGGCCACCTCTCCACCTGGGCTCCACTCGCAGAAGAGACCTGCTCCCAGGGGCTTGCGCCCTTCACTCCAAGCAGCTAGCACACAACCTCAAGCCAGAGTAACCATTCATAACAAAAATCACCACTATTCACTGAGGCACTGTAGTACATGATCTCTAGTGATCCTGACAATGACCCTGTTAGGAAGGAGCCTTGACAGCAAATGAATTGCTCAGGTGACAAAGCTAGAAGTGATGGCACCAGAATTCAAACCCGGATCCAACTAACCCCAGCAGACTACAATCCTATAACCACTGAAGGTGATGAGAATGTTGAGACTCTGGGTGATACTCCATTCACATATGGGTATTTCTAAAAGCATGTATAAAACCAAAGAGCAAAAGCTGAAATCAGTGGGAGCTGGGTGGGGTTCTGCCACCAGAGAGCACGAAAAAGACGATGAGAATGATGATGGAAAACAAAGGCTTAATTTACATTTTCCATTCTAAAACATAATGCTCAATGGGGATTTACTTTCTTGCTAAGGGGTAATGAATAGCCAATTTAAGACAAAAGATTTTCTGCATTCATCTTCCCCAAGTGTTTCATATCTTTACATTTTTCAGATATAGATATTTTCATCACTAATATTGTTCCTCTCAATTTCCCCTTTCTCCTCTTTTTTTTGTAAAACGGCAAAATGAACAAAATATTCAAATATTTGTATCAATTTACAATAGACTAAAATTAAAATGCTGGCTACCAAACAGCATTACCAAAACAGTTTACAATAATCATTTCCCAGGTGAGGCATTAAGAGTCCAGGTGAAGTGCTTACAGATGCTTGGTTAAAGCTCAGGACAGTGGCTACATGAAGGGGAGACAGCTCCCTGCAGGAAAGAGACTGCAGACAGGGACCGGGAAAGGTCACGTGTGACCTAAGAGGAGAAAAGGACATTCCTTCCCAGGACTGAAAGAACAGGAAACAAATTCAGTACCCCGAAAGTCTACACAAATCTGAACTTTGCATATACCAATGACAAAAATTTAATTAAGTGAAAGAAAAGTAAAATTTAAAACTGGGCTCCGTACTGAATGATCCAAAGTTCCTTGCAAATCTTATCACCTATTTCAATATACACAGAAACTCCCAAAAGGAGGTTCATACAGCATCTGTTTCAAATGTAAGTCTACGTTATAAAAAATAATTTGACCTTATTAATAAGATCAAATATGGTCGGGCGCAGTGGCTCACGCCTGTAATCCCAACACTTTGGGAGGCCAAGGCGGGCGGATCACGAGGTCAGGAGATCGAGACCATCCTGCTTAACACGGTGAAACCCCGTCTCTACTAAAAATACAAAAAATTAGCCGGGCGCAGCGGCGGGGGCCTGTAGTCCCAGCTACTCGGGGGGCTGAGGCAGGAGAATGGCGTGAACCCGGGAGGCGGAGCTTGCAGTGAGCTGAGATTGCGCCACTGCACTCCGGACTGGGCGAAAGAGCGAGACCACGTCAAATAAATAAATAAATAAATAAATAATAAGATCAAATAACTTTAAATACATTCAGAAAAGTCTAAAACTTAAATTTTCATGATAATAACAAGGAATATAATATATAAGGTAATCCATAACAGATCGGAAATTTTTATTTCAAATTGAATATACAGGGCAAATTAATATTCTTCTGTCTTAAAAGCAATGAAACCAGTATTATGTACCAAATGTACAAACATACACACATTCTCTCCCTCCTCCTCTTCTCTCACTCATCATTTACAGAGCAGTGAAAATCAGTCAAAAGACGAAAGCATCAGGAGGAAAAAACCCATTTCCAAATTAATCATTAACTTCATTGGTGACAGCTAATTTATCTTCATGACTTTTTCATATCTATTTAATGACATTTCCTATGGTGATTTGTGTCTTAATACCACTAAATATTTTTATCTGAAAAGAACTGTGTGTGAATTTGTTACGTGTGGCTATGTGTATGTATGTGGCTATGTGTATGTATGTGGCTATGTGTATGAAACTAATTTGTATTCAGCAACACGTATCTTCCAATGTTCAAATGTAAGGTAGATTTTGAAAGACAGTAAGAATACTATGATCCTTTCAAAATCCCCCAAAAGACTAGGTTTATGTATCTCTAGTAATTTCTAATCAAGGCAATTTAAAAGTAAGACAGTGTTATCAACATTAACAAAGAGCAAAGACTGAGAAGAAGAAAATGGGCTGAGTTACTAAAAGAAAAAGCCAGAAGAAGAGCCTATTAAAAGTTATTTATGGCCGGACATGGTGGCTCACACTTGTAATCCCAGCACTTTGGGAGGCCGAAGCAGGTGGATCACCTGAGGTCAGGAGTTCGAGACCATCCTGACCAACATGGAGAAACCCCATCTCTACTAAAAATATAAAATTAGCCAAGCATGGTGGCACATGCCTGTAATCCCAGCTACTCCGGAGGCTAAGGCAGGAGAATCGCTTGAACCCCAAAGGCGGAGGCTGCGGTGACCCGAGATGGCACCATTGCACTCTAGCCTGGCGACAGAGTGAGACTCCGTCTCAAAGCAAGAAAACAAAGTTATTTATGGCCGGGTGCAGTGACTCATGCCTGTAATCCCTACACTTTGGGAGCACGAGACAAGTGGATCACCTGAGGTCAGGAGTTCCAGACCAGCCTGGCCAACACGATGAAACCCGATCTCTATTAAAAATACAAAAATTAGCCAGACATGGTGGCAGGTGCCTGTAATACCACCTACTTGGGTGGCTGAAGCAGGAGAATCACTTGAACCCGGGAGGCAGAGGTTGCAGTGAGCCAAGATCGCACCACTGCACTCCAGCCTGGGCAACAAGGGCAAAACTCTGTCTCAAAAAACAAAAAAAAGAAAAGTTATTTATGTCTGTGTTGTAGTAACTTTCCCTTAAATTGAAATGCTGGTTCTAAGCATTTACACTACCAAAATGAGAAAATGAACAAGATTTTAAAGTATGCCTTCTTAAATCTTATATATGTGGACTGCTATATACCATTGAAGTATAAAAGCACACTTTAAAGGATTTTAATGTAGATTTAAAGTTCAGCAAGAAATAGTTAATTAGAATTTGTTTGGCTGTGGGCCTGTCTTGTTGAATGATAAATTAGCCGTACATACAGATAAAGGCTAGTCCCACTTATTGGAAAGAAAATAGGCAAAACATCCTAAATATCTTAGCTCTCTATGAGAACTTGTGGTCCCTGTGATGAGGTCAGTCATTTGGTTGTGCTGGTACTTCATTAAAAGAAAATAAAAGCAAAGCAGGCATGTACATACACAAATAATACATCCTAGTAATTAAAACAAGTATACACTGCCCACAACTTAAAGACAAAATTTCAAAAGTCTAACCTGAAAAGTCTCAGAATTTATTAAAGATTGATGAATATTTTTCATAGTCTGCAATAAAGTGCAAGTGTATATATAAATATGACTTTTGGACCATCAAGCTAACAATAAAAAAATCTTATTGTTCACAAACTTCCCCCCAAAATAATTAGCAAACTACAATTCTCCATTAGGTTCCAAAATTTCAAAACCGCATTAAATATAAAAGAGCTAGAAAAAGAGGCCACTAATGGTTGTACATATTTGTATTACAACAAATTTTTCCCTAAATTGAAACCACTAGGTTTTTATTTTAAACTTAATATGCGTTTAATCTATGCTTTCTACAACTATTAATACACATTCATGGATTGAAGTGCAGACTTAGTTTATTCAGTTAACGCCTACTAAACTAGGCAGAGCAGTCATCGAATAATCAACAGTGACTTTTCTTAAGTGACACCCACTTTCCATACTTTTTAAGGATAAAGTGGAGAAAGACTGAGCAAGAAGAGCTGCTTCAGAACAACGGGCACCTCTGAAGGAAGACAGGTGCCTCTATGAAGGGTGGAAAACCCCGGGCAAGCCTAGAAAATTTAGAAAATAAAATAAACTGTGCAACCACATTCCAGATAGGCATCAACAAAGTAATGACAGGGAAAGCATTGCAGAATTATGTTATTCCTTTGAAGCTTTAAAAAAAAATGTGTTTAAAAAATAAAAATAAACTCTTGATCCCAGCTGCTCTATGCAAAAGAAAAGTAGAGGAAATAACTAAATTTCAAACTACTGATAAGCAACATACAGCACATAGGGAAGAGAATACATATGTAGCTGTATATTCGATGAGAAAGTAACTCTTATGAAATATTCATTTGAAAAGTAATTAAGTCTTACAATTGAAAAGCTAACCTTTCACAACACAAAAACCATCATGCAGCTTTGAGATTAACACATTCTTATGTCCTCTGGTGCTCATTACAATTTATTTAGCACCTCATCTACATTGATACTTGGACTGTTTATATATTTTTCATTTCCTACAAGCTAAAATAGAAAAGAAACAAGGCTGATTCTCCCCCAAATACCTAAAACAAAACCTTTCCAGATCACATATATAAGACTTACATAATAACCTTAGTGTTAAATCATGCTAAAATATTAATGACAACAAATTTTTTCCATTAAGAGAATCCATACTTCAACTAAGGTTAAGCTGTCAAAAAAAGATGGTTTTAAAATCTATATTCTTTTTTGTAAAATCAGTGATTCCAAACTTTCAACTTTTATACACACATACATAACATTCCATGGCCTGAGTATACGCATAAAATTATGCCATCATAAAAGAATTTAAAACCACAAATTTCTCAAATAATCCTATCCTGATTTTCCCCACACAGAATATTAAATTAGCCTTTCTGTGGTCTCACAGCACATGAGGGATGACGGGACTTTTTTTTTTTTTTTTTTCCAGAAGAAATTAGCAGAATTTTAGGCTTTAAATGCCAAAACACTCTATTAGCTTCCCTTTGGTTATTAGTCTGATAAGCAGAGTGGTCTCTAAAGTGTCCGCAACAGATACCAATAAATTCTCAAAATGCTTTTCTGATGTCAAAGAGAATGGAAAAAAGCTGATTCAGCATATGTGGTATATCCATTCAAGTCACATACTACTGATGTCACTGTGAGCTTTGACAGCTCATCGTCTTGACAAGCCAAAGGTTGCAAGATGAGTTAATAAGGCATGAAGCTGAGCCCATGATGACAGGCTTTGGGAAAGGCTGGGGAGAACATCCCCCCACAACTGCAGGCCAAGGGGCAGAATCGTTGTGACTGCTTCCAAGGGCAACAGAGAGATTCTGAAACTGAAACAAAAGAGCAGTGGAGAAGAATTTCTCCTTCAAGTGCGATTCATCAGCTCCTTTCCATAACTGGCAAGCACATATTCATACTAAAGAAAAGGGAACAGAAAACCGTTTCCAGAATCCAAACTTAAGTCACGTGGGCATAGTTCATGCTAGAGATTATTATATGTCCTGCCTCTCGGACTGCTACCTCATAAGCACATTTAAAATTTCTGTTGTGCAAGATAAATATTATACAATTTCTGTAAACAAGAAGAATTTCAAATAAATACACTGAGAGGAGAAGTTTGTTTTGGTTTCAGGAGATTTATTTGATTACAAAACAAACAAATTCTTCCCTGGTTTTGATTTCATGTAGCATTTGATCCATTTTCATAAATACTACTTAGAATTTTTTAAAAGCTTAAGTATCATTCTGAACACTAAAGATTAATATAACAAAAAAGACAACTAAATTAAGCAACACTTAGTTACACAGTCTATTTAGATTCTTTAATATTTTCTTAAACAGGCTTATTCCATATGAGTACTATGCAATCATTTAAAATGACCTATGCAACTAACTGTATTTGACAAGAAATTGCATTTTCCAAGTAGATAATAAAAACAGTACATAGAATATGACTGTTCTTCTAAAAGAAATTATCCATGAATACACATAAAGACAGAGAAAATAGTAATCTTCTCAACTTCTTAATGAAAATATTAACTATGTGATTAGGATAACCAGTAGAGCGATTTTTAAAAAGAGAAAACTTACATCACTGAACAGACTTTTCTTATTTCCTAATCTAACTCTAAATTCATTACTTGATGCAAAAATGCAGCACAAATACAGTCAGTGCAGGCAAAACAAGAGTGACTTTTAAGCCCTCTAAAACAGACAGAACCTACCAAAATAAACTAACTACATAATACTTCTAAAGAAACTGAGGCCTGGCGCAGTGGCTCACACCTGTAATCCCAGCACTTTGTGGGGGCCGAGGTGAGTCGATCACAAGGTCAGGAGATCGAGATCATCCTGGCCAAAATGGTGAAACCCCGTCTCTACTAAAATACAAAAAAAAAAAAATAGCTGGCCATGGTGGTGCATGCCTGTAGTCCCAGCTACCGGGAGGCTGAGGCAGGTGAACTGCTTGAACCCGGGAGGCAGAGGTTGCAGTGAGCCGAGATCGTGCCGCTGCACTCCAGCCTGGCAACAGGGTGAGACTCCATCTCAAAAAGAAAGAAAGAAATCGGCTAGGTGTGATGGCTCACACCTGCAATCCCCGCACTTTGGAAAGCCAAGGCGGGCAGATCCCTTGAGCGCAGGAGTTTTGAGAACAGACTAGCAACATGGGAAGATCCCATTTCTACTAAAAATACAAAAAAAATTAGCCGGGGGTGGTGGTGCCTGCCTGTAGTCCCAGCTACTTAGGGGGTTGAAGTTGGAGGATCGCTTTAGCCCAGGAAGTCAAGGCTGCAGTGAGCTGTGATTGTGCTACTGCACACCAGCCTGGGTGGCACAGCCAGACCTTGTCTCCCCCCACGTCCCCCCACCACGCCCAAAAAGAGAAAAGAAATAGACACAGGCACAGACATCTGAAAAACTTTTTTCTAAAATTAAAAAATAAAATTTTGTAACACAGCTTTTTAGAAATAACCATTTAAAGACATTAAAGGCAAAAGAGGAAAATATTGCAGAATTATCATTTACCTTTCTATGGTATTTTTAAGAGTATTTGTGTATGTGTAAAATTATTCTATCAGAGAAATCAGTCCATTCTTTCTAGTAAAAAATAGGGTCAGTGTTATGGTGAAATCGACCTATAAGAGATTAGAAGTGGCAGGCTGCTCCCCACCCCAACATTATGATTATTTTGAAATACCAAGAATACAAATTTTCCTTTTATTTTATATTTATTTATTTATTTATTTATTTATTTATTTTTTGAGACGGAGTCTTGCTCTCTCACCTAGTCTGGAGTGCAGTGGCGCCATCTCCACTCACTGCAAGCTCCGCCTCCCGGGTTCACACCATTCTCCTGCCTCAGCCTCCCGAGTAGCTGGGACTACAGGCGCCCGCCACCACGCCCGGCTAATTTTATTGTATTTTTAGTAGAGACGGGGTTTCACTGTGTTATCCATGATGGTCTCGATCTCCTGACTTCGTGATCCGCCTGTCTCAGCCTCCCAAAGTGCTGGGATTACAGGCGTGAGCCACCGCGCCCCGCCACAAATTTTCCTTTTAAAAATACATTCCTCAGTAAACAAAACACTAATCATAAACAAGATCAGACACGAGCTGCTCCCAGCCCCGTGTGCCCATTTATTTGTACTTCAAGAAACAACCAGCACATCCCACCTCTGTATCAATTTCACATTCAACAGGTGGTAAGCGCTGCTCACACACTACCCTGCCCTTCTGGCCTAGTCTTCAAATACTCCCGTGCTGCTAAGGACCACCAGGCTTCCACCAAGAAGACACCTGGGTGGAGACAGGGCCGAGGATCAGGTGAACGGAGCCACCTGTGCTCACCTGACTGTCCTGCTCGCGCAACGCGGCGGACCCAGGAGAGGACCCCGCGCCAGCCAGCAAGCCGCTGCTGGCGGGTCCCGAGGCTGCATCCCCACAGCACTGCCCGGAAGAGGCGAAGTTGGCATTTCCCCACCTCCTTAACAGCCTGACCAGTGATTTCTTTCATTTTACTCTCCAAAATTACATACCTCAAAGTTGTGTGGAATAACATCATATTTTCCAAATACCATTTGAACAGTCTGCACGGAGGCCTGTTATCTGACAGAGAAAGCTAACTAAACGTACAGAGTGTTGCAGGATTGGTTTCCATTAAGCAGCCCCGTGTCCTGCGCACTCTGTCACAGAGCACGCACCGGGGATTGTTTAGGGATGCTGAGCTGCACCCTTCTTTCTGGAGTAAGCTGTGTCTCTCTCCGCAAAAGCTCAGGGATTTGGGTTAGAGGTTTGGAGTTTGTTTCTTTGTTTCCTAAGAGGGTGATTTCTTTCCTTTTCTGTGGGAACACATAAATCTTCAAATTTAGAATCAATGTTCCATTTTACAACGATTTTTCCTTTCTAAAAAGGTAGAAAGGTGGACCACTTTGCACTGGTTTTGTTTGTTTGTACTAAATGCACCCTTAACTACAGAGGAAAACACTTCCTAGGGCTCTATTTCATAAAATCCCAGGGAATAATTCTGCTTCTTTACTCAACAAAATCATCTAACTTCACGCCTTAAAAAAATATAGTAAAGTGCTTTGTGCCTGTAATTCTAAAACCCTGTGGCTTTCCTCAATCTGGATCATATTCTAGTTTGTCAGTTGTTTTTTATTCCAGAGAATAACTTGGGGTTCTCCCTCACTTTAGAACTACCCTTTAAGTACATAAAAATGAAATGCAAAGACTAGTAGTGAAATTGTTGCTTGAATTTTTAAGACTCTAGCAAATAACTGCACCATGAAAAATGACTCAAAGGAATGTATACCCAAACCCATTCAAACTAAACACACAAACAAAATAAATACATAAAGAAAAACAGTACTTTTAAGGCCATACTTTGTCAAAAGCAAAGTTTATTCACATTATTTTTTACTGATTAAACTAATTACCAAATGAAAATATACCTTTATTTTACTATAAATTAGAATAAATTATTTTAAGGACAATAATTCCCTTATATCAATGTACAGAGAAATGCACTATGAGTCAATAAGGACGTCCATCATACAAACAGATGCCACAGGACACATGTACACAGCCCAGTTCCCTATCAAAACCCAGGTTGTGGGTTAAATTAAGAAAGGGACAATCGGCCAGGCATGGTGGCTCATGCCTGTAATCCCAGCACTTTGGGAGGCCGAGGTGGGCAGATCACGAGGTCAGGAGTTTGAGACCAGCCTGACCTACATGGTGAAACCCTGTCTCTACTAAAAATACAAAAATTAGCTGGGCGTGGTGGTGCATGCTTGTAATCCCAGCTACTCAGGAGGCTGAAGCAGGAGAATCGCTTGAACCTGGGAGGCGGAGGTTGCAGTGAGCCAAGATTGCGCCATTGCACTCCAGCCTGGGCAACAGAGTGAGACTCTGTCTCGAGAAAAAAAAAAAAAGAAGTTGACAATCTTCAGACAACACTGAATGAAAATTTCACCAGCACACAGGTACAGCCACACAGCAAACCAGAGAGAGCAGCCTGGTGCGCAGACCTCCCGCCTGCCACCATGGATAGAAAGGCAGGAGGGGATGGTGGACGTATGTTTTATTTACTTACCCAGGAGAGATGGGGAAGAATCTGTATTTTTAAAACTGATCATTTATTTAAAAAGGACTCTGACTCAGATGATGTAGTCAGACAACTCAACCTTTACACAGTCACACTTTCTAAAGATTTCTCATAAAATTTTATTAAAAATATTTTAATAAAAGAACACTACAACCCTCCTGATCCTCCTTTTAAGAGATTTTAAGTACAAAACCCTACACACTGTAACAATAAACAGACCGAATTAAGCAAGACTTTTTGAACAGAATGAGGTACAGTTGGTCCTCCCTATCCACAGGTTCTGTGTCAGCAGACTCCACCAATAGCAGATAAAAAATTGGGGGAGGAAAAGCAGTAAAAATAATACAAATTTAAAAACAAAGTACGACAACTATTCATAAAGCATTTACATTGTATTAGTTATTATAAGTAATCTAGAGATGATTCAAATTATGTAGGAGGATGGTAGGTTACTTACAACTACTACCTTTATGTAAGGAACTGAAGCATCTATGATTTTGGTACTCGTGGGGGTCCTAGAACCAATTCCCTGTGGATACCGAGGACTGTACATAATTTTCCCACACTCACCCTTCCCAAACAGAATGATACTATGCTCAACCATTAAAAAGAACACAAGCCAAGTGGTCTTCCCAATAGAGGAAAACATTTCATTTTGCATTTCATCTTTTCTAGGCAAGTCCCACAGACTCATTTAATAACCTTCCCGTAATCTTATTAACCAAAGTATGATAATTAAATAGTCTTTGGGGTTTGGTGTTTAGGGTGAGGCACATATGAGTACTTAATGATTTCACTTAACTGAAAATCCCAGGTAATGACCAGATTGAAAGAAAAGAAAGGGGCTCCTTTATTTTTCCTTACCTTTTAAAAGTACCTTGCTTCATTAGTAAACTAACTCCCTATGATTCCTGGCCTCATCATCTTTTTTTGCTTTGCTTCATTAACTGGACTACAATCACCCCTTGGTTTTAATAGAGGTTTTTTAGCAGAAATTACCCAGATTACTGACTTCTCCAAAAGGAAGGGGGAAGACGATTATTTCACAAAAGAGGAAAGAGAAATCCAGACTGTAATTAAAAATAATGATTATTCAAAAGAAATACTTAAGACATTTGGACAACATTTAAATGTCCTTCAACAAGATGGGTAAATGTGTACTGCAACAAAACCTATTTGCTGAAAAATGCTTCACGATCTCAGGGACTCTGTATTTCTTCGAACTAGGAATGTATCCATCATAATAGCACACTACGAAGGCTCAAGAATTGCTTAACAAAATGAATTCATAAATTCTCCTTCTCCCATCATAAATAAAATGAATTAGGTTTATAGACTGAGTAAGAACAACTAGCAATAATAACCCATCCATCTACTTTTGCTGCTCAAGTGTACAGTACGCCACAGAATCAAACAAATACTGAGAAATCAGTATTACTCATGCCTAGTGTTTTTCTTTCTTTTTAAAGGGGGTAGGGGGAACAGAGATAAACTGTTTAAAAGTGAAAAAGATGTTCCTAGGTGTGGGGCTGTGACTAGGAGAAAACAAGTTAGTCTTTAACCTCCTGATGTCAGGAAACGGAGCCAGAAGGCATGGATTGGACTACAAATGGTAGACTGCCGTGTGCAGTGGGATGGATGTGGACAACAAGCCAAAGCTGAGTTTGCAAGGCGGGTGACAAATGAATCAGAGATCTTGGAACATATTATTCTAACTACCCAACTACATTATACTGAATGTAAAATGCAGTTCTTATGAAAATTTTAAACATGCAGAGCACTAAAAAAGTGAATGAATTAAGTCTAAGAGGAAGGCTACACCACATAACAGATTCCCCAGCAGACTACAGAACTCCAGTTGTTCGAGGGGCTTGGAAGGGGCAGCAAGATGGACTCAACACATGGGTATCCTGCTGTCATTATCTCCATCAGCAGAACCCCTACTCATCCAGCAAATGAGGATACCAGCCTTAAAAAGTGAGAGTCATGAAAAGCCCTAGGCTGGCCTGAAATTACCGGATTCTAACTATGAATTTATTTGAGACTCGTGGGAGAAAAGACTTCGTGATCCCCTTTACAATTAAACAGAAAGAAACATATTTTAAATATCAACAGACATGATTCGTATACATTCAAGGGACATTATTTACCAAACCATAGGGTCCAAATCAACCCTAACCTATTTCTCAGATGCCACCTGGGCTATGAGAAAGATGCCAAGTGATGGACACTCCATATCCTAAAGCTCCAGCTTCTTAAGCCTGCACGGTGGTCCTGGCAGCCAGAATGCTGGAACTCGGCCTGCCACTCTGCTTCTGTGGCTCACACCTCTGCTTGACCTTGAGTCTGTGCCATCCTCCTACCTGAATCTGACCCTGGTACTGGTGAGTATGTGGGAGGGAAGTGGGGGTGTCCACAAGAGATCTTCAAGGTACTCAACTCTGTAATAACTGTTTCCAATTAATATAGATAACTGAAAACCCAGAGAAACAGGCAAGGAGAAAGAAATGGGGCACAGTGGCTCTGTCACTTGTAAATCAGCACCCAAGTGCACAGCACTCTTTCACCGAGTGTGCCATTCTTACTCCTGAAATCTTGGTTCCCCACCAAATGCCAAACCCTGCAACAGATAAACTCTACATCTAAAATATATTTGTTCCTTCAATCTCTTGTATCCTTGTAAAAACGAGGTAATTTTAAATGCCAGCTCAGAATACATTACAAATCAATAACTTACATGCCAAGAATTTGAGAGTCTTAACCTAACATTGTTATTTTCACCAAATTCAGTCTGTAATAAGATCCTGACCATATGGGATCCATAATCTAGAACTGCACTGTCCAGTATGGTCAGCACTAGCCACATGAGGGTGTTTAAATTTAACTAAAACGCAAAATTCCTCCTGCTAGCCATATTTCAGGTGGTATATAACAACATATGGCAAGTGGCTGACATACTGGACAACGCAGATAGGGACTGTTTTCATCACTGCAGAAAGTTCTACTGGACAGCGCTGATCCAGAATATCACAAAGTCCCTGCAACATCCTGCCTGCTACACATGCTATAAACAAAATTCACTCATATATTTTTCCTTTTGGAGGGAGATGCAAAATACATTGAATGGAAATCTCATTAAGATATCAGTGCAGCAAGAAGCTATCATCCACCCTTCACCCCAAACTCAAGCTGAAACTGCAGGCTGGTTAAAGAAGCCTCCATGGTGACCCAGCAGAGGGCCTATGGACTGACCACAGAAAGGGCTGCTGTCCCTAGAGGCCACCTCCAGAGGACTATTTCCTATCTGCCACTCCACTGCTACCAGCATTGGTCTGAAGCAATTTTTTTCCAGTCTATAAAACTTATTGCCAAATTTTCATTTGTAAGTGCTCTGCCTCCCAGGTTCCCATGCCCAGAACTCACTGAATCCTAGCTTCTGAGAGAAGGGTGGGGGTAAGAAGCGGGGAGAGTTTATGACAAGTCCGAGTAGAAATTATGGGCCAGCCTCCATGAATTCACAAAAGTACCTGGGACTCATTCAAAAAAGAATGTATTTTTCTGAGTGGCCCACTTGCCTCCCACCTCCTTCCCCTGCTAGAGGCAGCCCCTATGCACTACAGAAGCAGGGGCCCTGCTCTTGTCCCCAGTACCAGGCCACCGGTGCACGTCTTCCCCAAGGTTTACATCCCTAGAAAAGACTAGGCCAGTTTTATCTGACCTTATGTCCAGAACCCAGCAGTCCTGGATGGCTGTCAAGCAGGTGGTGGTAAAAAGCAAAGCACAGGGCACTTGGCAGATACACAGATGAACACAGGAAGGTGAAGAAATAGAGCAGGCGCTGCTTCCACCACCTGCGGCCTCCAGTAACCTTCCTAACGGGATAGGGTTTCTGAGACCAACAGCCCTCCTCCCTAAAATCTTAGGCCCCTGAAATGGGGCTACTTCATTTCTAAGATCCCAAGTCCCGGGTGAGTATCTTCTGCCTTGGACCCCATGACATCCAGGCTCTGTTTCTAGGGCCCTTGTGGAGATGGGCATAGGTTCTCCTACCTTTTCTTGATGTTTATCTTGGCTGTTCCTCCTGGACACAGGGAAGGAGCTGAGGCGTATCACTCAGGTGGCAAGGTGAACTAGCTTAAAAGGTAGATTTTCTTCTCTCATGTAGAAAACTTGATAAAGATAAAATTATCTCAACAGCAAATTATGTATAACTTTCAATTATTACAGAGGCTTTATATGTGTTATGTCGTTGGAAGTCATATATAATCCACAATAAGTCATTCTGGAAGACAGCACTATAACATATTCAGAAAGGACTATAGTCCTGGTTGTTCTGGATCCCCACCTAGCCGCAGATAAAGTCTCTAGGACAGGACTGTGGTTAATATGTAATGTATGGCCTGGAACATACAGAAGCTCTAGATTTATCATACCTGGATGAATGGCAATAACCAGAATGTCAGAAAGCTCTGGATTTAGCCTATTTAACTTTCTATATTAAGAGCTATCATGAGATATAAATTTAGAGGGGACACAAAGGTAGGAATTATACCAAATACAACAGATGCCAGATTCAGGATCCTAACACACATTAGCAAGCTTGAACAACAGCCCCGACCCAGTCCAACAGCAGCCGGGAAGGGTCGATGAGCCCTTGAGCTCAGCTGCAGGATGGATGAGACGTATCCTTCAGAGCAGCTCCCATCACAGTGGCAAGAGTGGGCTGCAGCTGCCGCAAAGCCCTGCAGACCCTGACGCCGCTGATAGACGGCAGCGTGACAGTCCAACACAAAGCGGGCCAGGTGGCCTCCACCAGCCATGCCTTTGGAGCCTGCCCTTTGGTTGTGGATATCACATTTAGAGGTGCTTATACAAAAATGAAGCTCATTAAGGAATTAAGAGGGGGGAACTTGAGACCACATAGTGGGGGAAATAGTTAAAGTAACTATTAATAGCCCAGAGGAAATCCTAGTAAATGAAAACTATCTTCAGATATGTGAACAGCCGTCACATAGAAGAAGGATTTAGATTTACCTTGTGTGGTTTAAGAAGGCAGAAGTAGAACCAAGATTTAAAGAAACAAACAAAAAAACAGTTCGAGCTAATATAAGGAAAAACTTCCTAAACAATTTAAATTACCACAAATAAAATGCCTCATAAAGTAATAAATCCCATATCACAAGACATTAAAAATGATGTTTTAGTAGCAGTTTATGTATCAGATAGACAGGGACTTGTATATACTATACAAACTATTAAGATTTATCTTTATTCTAAAGACAAAATAATCACTGATCAAAAAAAATCATATGTATGTGTGTGCAAACGGCCTCATTCCACACAGGCTGACTATGTCAGAGCATATTGCTTCGAAAGTTACATCAACTAAAACATTTTCAAAATGTCCAACAGTTCTCCAGAACCATAAACTGTCCTTCCTTTACTATCTCATGTGAGGGTATACTTCAGGAAAGGGGCTAACTAGAAACTTGAAACCAAAGAGACATCTTGATCAACATTATCACATACACAGTTTAAAAAAAAAAAAAAAAAACTTCATTTTTAATATTTTAAAAGCTTAGTTCCTTAGGACTTTGTCGCCTCTGAAATTGTCCAAGATCAAGCAGATAATGGGTTAAGTCCAAAAAATAAAGGAGCAACAGAGCAAATCTGACTGCATGTTTGAAAAAGCCTATAAAATGTTACAAGCAAAACAGGAAAGCCTGTGTTAATAATGCATAAACCAAAAGAGAAAAAAAAAAGCTGCCCATTTAATGGAATAATGCTTTTATCCTTGCAGTTAAAATGAAATAAACCATGACTATTAATCTAGTAAGACCATGTAAAAATGTAATTTTTAAACATTTACTAAAAGGGAATAGTTCAGTAACCACTCTAAAAATCAAGGCCTTGGGTACAGCAGTGTTTAAACGCTAAATACCAATCTCCTGTCTGCGGAGGCCATTACCCACCCTGTCACCATAGCAACGCTAACAGTATGCCTGACTTCAAAGACAAAGATGTAATTTCAGACTTCCAGCAGCCAGAGGGAGTGGTAAGAATATTCTACCCAAGCAGTGTCAGCTGATGATAAATTATAAAAATATCCAGGAAGGTTATGAGGCGGACGGTACCACATATTCTCATATTCCTGGGGGAAGACTTACATTAGTCAAACACACTAGGAGACAGCGAGAGTAAAACAAAAAGTAAACAAGACAAGAATCTCAATGGAGTATGATTTTTTTCTTTTTTTAAAATTACATAGTACAGAGTTCTAGCCTTCCTTTTCTCTTGCTCCCAGGAGAAAATAAAAATAGTTTCTACCATCTTCTTTCTCATTCAAATTAAGAGTGACTGCAGACCTGCATGAATGTTCCAAAGGACTTGCAAAACCACCTCTATAACTGCTACTTCTATATTTGTGAAACTGGCGTTTGTCAAAAACCGTTTTAAGCACCAGTAGTCAGCTAAGGGCGCTGAGTGGATCCCTGCGTTGAAGCTGCAGAGGGCAGCCGTCCGTTCTAGCACTTGGAGCTTTGCTTTCCAACCACCCAATCTAACCCCAACATACTCAAGATATTTTTAAAGCCCTGTGAAGGGGAAAACACTGAAAATCAATTTGCCAATTTATAAGTTTTTATGTCTTAAAAAAATAATAATAAGTGCATAAAGCTGACACAGTACTGTTTCACAATTACGCAGCAGTTGACCAGATTTTAAAAGCACTAGCCTTAGAGCTGAGAGGTTGAGAATGCCACAAAATGCCCAGCTAGTAATTTTCCCAGAGGTAATGAAATACAAAAGAATAAAGTTGGAGCTAAAGTCTTCTTGAAGATCCTCTACAAGGAAGAACTGCCAGACTCCAAGGATTTTCGCTTACTCGATGGAAGTCATAAATGACTAGCCTGGCCAACAAACACACAGATGTAAGTTTTACTACAATATTATTGTTTTACAAGAATAAATACATACATTAAATTCTCTTTCTGTTGAATTCTCTTGTATGGTTTTGGGCTCAAAAAGGTCTAGCTCCCTTCCTAACAGGAGCATGACATGGCTGCCTCTTTCAACAGACCCTGCTCCCCACTCCCAAAGGCGGATGAATGGCCAGAAGGGTGTGGAGTCCAACAAGGGCTGGTGTCAAGATCCCTGCCCCCACTGCTCACCGGCCTGCTGCCCACAACCACTATCAGCAACCAAAGTGCACAGGAGCCATGGCAGCCCAAGCTTCTTCCCACGACCAGCCATGGGGGGCAGGATGGGAAATCAAGCCAGCCTCGGTGTCCCCACCACCTCTGCTAGCCTTTTGCTGGAGGTGGACCCACGATGGAGTTGCTTTATAACGTATTCAAGTCAGTAAGTTCAAGAAAAATAAAGCACATAAATTCACTCACAGATATAAACTGTTATCATCCTATTAAGCTATTAGTGGCATGTTTGTTCTGTAAAATTTAGACCATCGCTAGTCTCATCAATTAATCTTGAGCCCTCATCTTCAAACCCAAGGATCAGCAATCTTCTCCCTAGAAAAACAAGCTAAATTACAAATGTCACTCACACACCTATCCCTCAAAACAAAGAAAAACACATGTATAAAAAAACACTCTCTTCACAATTCAACTCTTTCCTGACTAAATGGGTTTCCACCCTGGTACACGTTTTATGCTTACAAAATAATTATTTTTAAAAATTATTGTGAAATAAAAATGGGTTCAATAAGCTACTTCTTTGGACAGAGTAACAAGGTAGTTAGGCAAGTTACAGCAAAAATAGACAATCATTCAATCATTTATGTGGCATGACACCTAATTTAGGCCTTTGATAATTTTCCCAAACATGAAACCACTTTTTTAGCACTATATTAAAAACTCATATTTTGGCCTCATTATTCACTATTTTCAAAAGAGTATATATTCCTTTATAAAGTATTTCATTTTACAATGTAATAAAAGAAAAATAATGTCCCTTTCTTAAGAAATGAAGTGTTGGCCAGGCGCGGTGGCTCACGCCTATAATCCCAACACTTTGGGAGGCTGAGGCAGGTGGATCACGAGGTCAGGAGATTGAAACCATCCTGGCTAACACAGTGAAATCCTGTCTCTACTAAAAACACAAAAAATTAGCCAGGCATGGTGGCGGACACCTGTAGTCCCAGCTACTCGGGAGGCTGAGGCAGGAGAATGGCGTGAACCCGGGAGGTGGAGCTTGCAGTGAGCCGAGATGGCACCACTGCACTCCAGCCTGGGCGACAGAACGAGACTCCATTTCAAAAAAATAAAAAGAAAAAGAAAGAAAATAAACGGAGTGTTTTACTTTAATAATTAGGTAATCCCAATTTTTCCCCTTTACTTGGTAGTCAGGAATGCAGCCTTAAATTTAATCATTATTCATCAGTAACTGCATTATCATGATTTGTTTGCTTCTCTCTTTTTCAAACTTTTTTTAGAATTTGTAATCCGCTTGGAGCAGTCTTTGTTTATACAAACGTTTTACTGTAAGTCCGCTCAAATCCTTTCTGGAAGCACAAGGGTTATAAATTCTATATAAAAACATCATAGGATATGAAACATTCTGTCACACCAGGACTCTTTCAGTTAAAAGTGGCCACTGATATATTTAAAAATAACCCTTTATTTATAATTTTCAGGGATACATGTTGAAAGAATACCTCATCCAAGCTATTTTTAAACACTTTTATAAAGAAATTAATTCTTAATTTTTGATCATTAAGTTATAGAGTATCTGGGTCATACTTTATATTAAAATACCAGAGTATTTTTAAAAATTCATTAGGGAGGCTAAAATTGCATCAATTATATTATACTTCATATATTTTTATTATTTTAATGAGAAATTAGGTTTGTAGGTAAACTCAAAGGTAAAGCTGGTAATAGTAAGTATGATTTAAGAAAGGATATGACACAACAGTCAATAAAAATGTTGGGGAAAAGTAAACTGCATTAATCTATTTGCAACGGTAAAGCCATAGGCATTTCCTCTATAACTTCCCCAGTTACCTTCCACCAGTTACCACTGGGTCTTATGAATAGTTTAAACTTCAATAAATGAAACTCGGAAAGGGCAGCGCTAAAAAACCAGGACAACTTTCAGGTTGTAATCCCCTGCAAAATACCACCTGGCTCACAACAACACACTCGTTTAATGTCATCTAATCAACTGAGATGGAAAAAGGCAGAATTGAAAAAGGTGTATTTCCTATATTAATGTAATTATTTAGGCATGTCCCCTTCTCTTACTCCCCCATATATATACACGAACCTATATAATATTTTAAATAAAGATTCAACGTTAAGAATTTGACTTAAAAGTGTATTTAATGATACTACCTGATTCACCATCTTTGGTCTTCCACTAAAGACCTGTGTTATCCTTCATGGCTAGTTGCTCCTATTATGGTTATTTGGTGTTTGTATCAAAACTCTGAAAACTGAGCAATCTAAGGAGTTCGCCTAAAGCAGATTCGCTGCAAACTAAGTAGATCTGTACCTACGCCTTTGCTTTTGCCTTCTTTTAAGTGATCTTGCTACTCACTAGTAATACCATGAGCTGAAATGAGCCAGGGAGGATGAACCCCAATCACTGCAGCCACTATGCTACCATCCGACTCTGAGGATAAAGCTGGGGTGCCATCAGTTTAACACTAGTCACTAACATCACATTTCCGAATTATCAACATATTTTAATTGTCCAAACTATACACCTGTAATTATTCCTGAGTTAGAAATAATTCACGAGTTAGAAATAATTCACTTGTTAGGAATAATTAATTAAAATGTACTAAAACCTAGAGGATTTCACCCCTTCATCTTCACTCGTCCCCATAGTTTAGTTTTTGGTAGCTCAACAAACCAAAAATGGCAGCATAATACTGGGGAAATTCTTAAAAACACAACGTTTATTAATGTAGTTTTCTCTTTTTTGTGTTCTTCTGTGCAGGGTAAACCTGATAAAATATAAAAAATATAAAACTGAGGAACATGAAATAAAATGGATGCGGAAGAACCTCAGTGGCATTTACACCAACATTCTCTGCATCCAAAGAGGACTGCAGTATCAGGGTTCAGCAATGAAGTCACAGGCTAGGAGTGCCGGGGATCAGATTTAGGCAAGAGTCAGCTGCCTGTTGCAGTTCCTTGCTCATAGGAAAGGAATGCTGAATCTCAGGGAAGTGTGGTGCACCAGCAGCCCTAACAGGCCCTGGAAGCCAAATATCATTTCACAAAAGGAGGAGGGCAAAGAAAGGGCAAGAAATTGACATTCAATGGACACCTGTGTATGTGCAGGCACTGCCCAAGTGGTTTATGCACCTTAGATCTCATGTATGTGCAAAGTACTCAAGGTGCAGTATCCCGGCTGAAAAGCTCAATTAGGTGTGAAATGTGCTTTGTCAAACAACAACATACATATTTAGATATACTTTTATATATCTGATACCCCCAAAACAGGCCAGAATTATAACAAAGATGTTTTTATCCCTATAAAACATAGAAAATGCCAATTAAGTCAGCAAAAAAAGTAGTAAAAATAATAAAATCCTCATGAAGCCACTCAAGAAAGCCAGCATAAACATTACTCTTCTACACCAGGTGCTGACAAAAGGGTTGGGAGACTTGGAAGGCAGTGTTCTCTTCCTCTGAAACCACCAGCACTGATAAGACATGACTCAATGCCACCTGAATGTCTTATATAAAAAAGCTCTGACCACAGTTGTGTCATAGCCATTGTTGCTCTTAAACTTTCAAAGAGTCAAGACTTCCACAAGATGGCAAAACACTTCTGTGAAATTATATGTGCTGAAAGTATGAATTCTGCAGCTATAGGTATGTGGTTCTCTGAAGATAAAACGAAAAAAAGATGTTAAAGTATTTTCAGTAACCAGCATCCTAAAAGTAGATATTTTCTGTTGAGGATTTATTTTCTTACTCCTGAATGTGTTATGGGAAAGAACAAACATTAATAAGCTAGTGAAATAATTTGATTTTTTATTTTTCTTTACATCTAATATAAAATCTTAGACATAAGACACAATAAATGATTATTAAACATAACTGAATTTTTCTGCATACTCGAGATGTGGAAAAGACAAGATACTGCATCTTAATTGAGGATGTCAACATTTAGGCATGCTGGCTAAAGGCATAAATGCAGCAACTATGGGGCTGGGCACTGTGGCTCACGTCTGCAATTCCAGCACTTGGCAAGCGGCAGAGGCAGGGGGATCACATGAGGCCAGGAGTTCAACACCAGCCTGGCAACAGAGGGAGACACCCTCTACCCCCACACCCGCTGCCCCCCCATCTCTACAAGAAATTTAAAAATTAGTCAGGCATGGTGGCACATGCCTATAGTTCCAGCTACTCGAGAGGCTGAGGTGGGAGGCTGAGCCCAGGCGTTCAAGGCTATGATCATGCCCCTGCACTCCAGCGTAGGTGACAGAGCAAGACTCTGTCTCAAAAACATATTAAATAGAAATAAAGAAATAAATGCAGCAACTATGAAAAGCAAACACATTTGGGGAAATTTGACCACATTTGTATTTATTCAAGAATACCCCTAACTTTAATCAAAATTGGCAAAACAGTTTTTTTATTTAAAAGGAGAGACTGTTTTGGCTTTGAAAAAGCTCACAGGACGCCATGGTGGCACCACGCTCAGGAGCAGGTGCCTGAAGGAGCTGCTGGGATGACTGGAACAAGCTCTAGACAGACCACTATTCCACCGCTGTTCAGCTGTCCTGCCATTTTGGAGTCTCTATGTTCATAGATGGAAATTACAGCTCAAAAATAATCCAAATCAAATTAAATATATAAAAATACATGCATGTTAAGAAATCATTAATATTAATTTTTGTTTCATTAATTGCTCTTGGCAACTGCAATATGTTTCATTTTTAGCTTATACAAAAAGAATTTTTTAAACAAATTAAGCCAAAAGTTTTTCCCTTCATCCCTAAAGCAAAACCTTTGCTCTTTTCTTTGTCATTTCCTGGAGTAAAATGACAGGGCTTTTTAAAAATGAAGAAAAAAGAGGGGGAGGGGTTTGATAGATATATATTTTTAATTAGCCCTTCAGAGTTCAGAGTAATCTTTCTGAAGTCCCATTTCCTCTGCTAGGATGCAAATGTATAAGAAACTCCTGGTGCTCAAAGTGGTAACCCATTTCTACAAAATAAAACGGGGTATCTTTCAAAATAGCACGTTAAAAGCAAGGTTCCCCGCACCATCGCCCCATACTCACACGCCCTACAACTGCAAAAAAGAAAAAAACAAGTAAAGGCATTAAATTTGTAGACTATGCCATACATACCTATACCCCCAAAAAGTTTCAGAGAAGGAGGAATAATGAGACAAATTAAGAAATATTCCTCCAAAATGAACTAAAGTAAGAATGTAGCCCAAATCATTCAAAAGTATATCAAACAAAGTAATACAAAGTAACTTGTCTTTACCCAAGGAAAGGAACCTATTTAGATAGAAATTTACTGCACTATCCTAAAAGCAAAGAAAATAAGACTAGCCTAAGTCCCAACTGAACTACAGAGTTTCAATTTTTTTCTTGGGACTGTGCTCTTTCTTGCCCTAGTCCCAGTTACAGTTAGAGACAACCTGGGATGATGTGTGGAGTTGTTTATACACAGTCTGCTACAATACCATTCAAATCATCTCCAAAAATTTAAATGAAATGCAAAGTCATAGCCAATGCCATCAATCTTTCAACATCAATTCTAATTTATGACAATGTTTTACTTCTCCTATAAAGAACTATATAAGAAATAAGGCTTTAGTAGCAAAGATGAGTGAGTTGCTTCCTTTTAGATGTTACAGGATTTGAGCAAAGTTATTCAGGACTTGCTTTAACTCTCATAAAAATCTCTGGGCATTCCTTTCTCTTCCCACCACCGTTTCCCTGTGTTTGTCAGCAATGCCACCAACACATCCTGGTCACGCAGATTAAAAACCTCAAAAGCATCTATCCTCCCTCCCTCCCTCTATTCCAACAATTTTCTTCCTCTGCACTTCCACTGCCACCACAATTTCACAGCATCGCTGAGCTAACACTCTCAAGTTGTGTCCCTGCTCCAGGGTCATGACAGCATTTCGAAAATGAAGTTTTGCATATGTTAAAAGGGCGTTACAATGCGCTTAGTAACCTGAAAGCTCTAGACTTTCAAAATACTATAGAAGAATGGAGTGGGGGCTTTAGGCAGGCAAACAGATGTCAGGAAGCCCTGTCTTTAAAATTCACACACCTACCTCTTGGACACTCACTAATGGGCGTATTTATTTATTTATTTATTTATTTTGAGACAGAGTCTCACTCTGTCACCCAGACTGGAGTGCAATGGCACAATCTCGGCTCACGGCAACCTCCATCTCCCAGGTTCAAGCAATTCTCCTGCCTCAGCCTCCAGAGCAGCTGGGATTACAGGCATGCATCACCACACCCGGCTAACTTTTTTTTTTTTTTTTTTGTATTTTTAGTAGAGATGGGGTTTCACCATGTTGGCCAGGCTGGTCTCAAACTCCTGACCTCAAGTGATCTGCCCGCCTTGGCCTCCTGAAGTGCTGGGATTACAGGCATGAGCCACCACGCCTGGCCCATTATTCTTCTTTTACTAGCAGTTTCTAGTGTCCATTAAAGATGAAAAATATTTTCACCTTTGTCGTTGTTGAGACAGGGTCTTGCTCTGTTGCCCAGGCTGGAGTACAGCGACGTGATCACTGCTCACTGCAGCCTCAATCTCGCAGGCTCAAGCCAACCTCCCACATCGGCCTCACAAAGTAGTTCGGACCACAGGTATGCCCTACCACACCCAGGTAATTTTTGTATTTTTAGTGAAGATGGGGTTTCACCATGTTGGCCAGGCTGGCCTCAAGCTCCTAGGCTCAAGAAATCTGCCCACTCACGGCCTTCCAAAGTGCTGGGCCACCATGCCCAGACAATATTTTCATTTATATACAACAAGACTTTTAAAAATGGTGTCCAGTGAACGAAGTGTCGTATTATCATTCTGAAGCCAAACTTTTTCCAGGTACAGCATAATTACAAAAAACCAACTACACATTTTCCCCAGGTGTGGACTGACTCACTGCACAGCTCGACCACCCATACCCATGGGGAAAAGAAAGACTGAGGGAGATCCCTACCTACGCAAGTCAGGAAATTCTAAAAACAGGAAAGAATCTGCAGGCACAGGTGCCAGGAGGCCGCAGCACACTCGGTGGTCCCCAGGCTCACTGTGGCCTGCTTTAGAGAGGACATCTGCCTGAGGAATGGATATGGCTTCTGCCACTGCCTCAGTGCATCCCATTTTGTGCTGTGACAGAAAGAGCAGTGAGAAAACAAGTAAAAATGAGAACTGTTAACACATCACTCTACCCAGATCAAAACCAGTGAGCTCTAAAAAAAAAAAAAACCCAGGCGCGGTGGCTCACGCCGGTAATCCCAGTACTTTGGGTGGCAGAGGCGGGCGGATCACAAGGTCAGGAGATCAAGACCATCCTGGCTAACATGGTGACACCCCGTCTCTACCAAAAAAAAAAAAAAAATACAAAAAAATTAGTCGGTCTTGGTGGCAAGCACCTGTAGTCCCAGCTACTCGGGAGGCTGAGGCAGGAGAATGGCAGGAACCTGGGAGGCGGAGGTTGCAGTGAGCCGAGATAGAGCCACTACATTCCAGCCTGGGTGACAGAGCGAGACTCCATCTCAAAAAAAAGAAAAAGAAAAAGAAGAAGAAAAAGCTTGCGGGGGATGCAGGAAGCATTCTCCAGGAAAACGGCTTGGGTTGCATTAAAGACGAACAGTGATTTTTCATGTCTCTGGGTTGCTACTACTTCCACTCATGTCAATCTCAGTTTAAAAACCATAGTGTGTTTATGAATGACTTTTTAGTACAACAAATGTAAACCTGAGGTCTGGAGGTGAATGGAGGCCTCAGATACATACCCTTAGGGCCTTCCTTCCCCCACCAAGAAATGAAAAGCAACTGCCACATGATCAACTTGGTTCAGAAAACCGTCCAGTTGGCATTAGCCTTTGCATTATAAAGATTTCGGCGTCCTGCAGCTTTTTCATTTATTTGGTTGGCTGGTTGGTTTGTTCCACCTCCCCCTTTCCTTTCCCATGAAGTTTTTTCCTTTTCCCTAGACTTCCCTACATGCAACGACATCATGGCTCCCAAACTGATCGTACAGGAGAGGAAGGAAGACCTCTAGAATCTCTAGGATGAACAAGAAGAGGGAGACCACAGGAAGGTCTGCGGCTCTCCAATGGCCTGCATAGTAAGATTGTATACTCAGTAAGGCAACCCCAAATCCCTCAATAAGTTCAAGTGTCCCTGCTACAAAAGCAAATGGCACCGGAGAACGGAAGACAGGCCACCAAGCAGCACACAGAAGCCGTTTCTGAAGATTTCAATGTACCTGCACTTCACTCACTCCACTGACTTTTTCCCAAATGCAAAGAAAGAGTCCGTTTTTATCAGTGCTTTTTCTCATACACTAACAAAGATGGCTTATAATGTAAAATTTTGGAGCCAGAAGGTGATAAGAGTTTCCTAAATCTAACTTGCTCATTTTTCAAAGAAACAGAAGCTCTGAGAAATGACATGTATTGCTCAAGGCCAGAACCTTAGCTGAGAGTCTGCCCTGTTGGCATTCAGTGTGGCGATTAGAACAGGTCTCCCAGCCAAAACATATTATTTTATAAAAACAGTAAAGCCATTGTTTCTTCCATACAAGTCATTATAAGCTGTTTATTTGCATTTTTGTGAGGAGGAAAAAAGGCAAGTAATATAAACTACTTTCAAATCACAATTTTTACAATGATCTGATGGTAAATAAAATTGTAGTTAAATATTTATTTCATTTCAGTCTAATAATCAGGTTAACTCAAGAGAACTCTAAAAAATTAGCTATTAGTGAATGCTAAAAATGATATATGTAATTTTAGAATATTCTCACATGCAATGAACATGTACCATACGCACAGATGCATGCACACAGACAGCAGCAAATACAAACCTGTGCACTGAAAAATGTAAATGGTATCTCAATCACGAACCAAGTAGAAAGATGTGCACACCATGATCTAAAATTGGGTACAATTTCGGTCCTGTGGAAAGAGACAATCGTACCTACATGCTTTTTTTTTTTTTTTTTTTTTTTTTAAAGAATGCATCATGAAGAAAAGTAGTTGAGAAAGCTTAGTCACTTTTTTGTGGCTTACAGTTTTTTCTCCTCTTTTATTCCAGGCTTAAACAAAGTTCAGTGGGGCATCAAAATGCCTGTTTTAAATTACAGTCTGTATTTTAAAATAGAATGCACGCACGGCATGTTCCTGAAGCTAGGGGGTGGGAGTGTTATTCACGGAAAATTGAAGGCTTGTTGAGTCAATAATCTTCTTTCACACAGTAACAATTTTCAGCTAAAATTTCTTGACCCAAACAAAGGAAAACAAGACCATTCAGTTATTTTACAACAATTTAGAGAAGGCAAAAGAAAAAGATGAGAAAAAAAGAGAGACACCTCTAAAATCCTACATTGTGAGGGAAGAATAGGAAATTTTGGCTCAGGTAGAACCTTCTCTACATGTATTTATTTCCTCTCCTAAACTGACAGTTAACATTAAAAATTGTTACTTCCCGTCCCAAAGAAACATAAAAGCAAATAACCAGTCCACAAATGCTACTACGAGCTCCTGCTGGTTATATATCCCTTGTTATATAAAACAGATGTGTGCCTTCACAGTTACCTGCGAAGTGAAAATCTGTAAATTAAAAGCTATTTCCCACCTAACTTGGATAATATAAAGTAGAATGCATTCAACACCTCACACCGGCCATTGCCTGCAGGTGCTGGAGGCAGCAGATCCCAACGCCCAAGAGAAGCAATAGGAGGAGGAGGATGGGGGCAGTGAAGACGGCGGCATCTAGCCCAACATGGCGGCATGTAGCCCAACATGGCAGGCACTGCCATGCCAAAACCAGAAGTGCAGGCTAGGGTGAGAAGAGGGACCTCAGAACATTAGAGTCATGTGGTTTTTTTCTTTTTAGCATAAAAAATAAAAACTTACACTTGCAGGAGCTGCAGTCCTGCCCTGGCCTCTGCACCATTGTGGAGCTCCTTGTGTGCTCTGCTCTAGGTGGTTCTAGACTCCCTGAGACCCACTCTGGCTCCCCCTTCTGCTGGCCTGAGGCCCATGGGGTCCACGCTGCCTCTGTGGCCCAGGCATCCAGACCACAGAAGAGCTCCGTGGCCTCAAAGAGGTCACTGGAAGAGCTGCAAGCTGGTCAAAGCCTGCCCATCCCTCATTTGTTATGGCAAAATTTGTATGCTGACTTTTCTATTAGCCAGGAATATCTGCATTTATCATCCCTTACTTAATGAGCCTCATTTATCAACTATAGATCATCCTTATCCTTCTATTATCAAAACCAATATCCTGCAAATCAGTTATGTTTCAGCCTCTCTTAATCTCCAATTTTGTCTAGTGTCTCTTTTTTTATGGTACTCCTTCATACTCCTTCATTAATATTTTAGGAACCAATTGACACTCCTATAAAATGGGTTGAAATTCATTTCCCCCATATTTTAAATGGAAATCTTCAGAATACTATATGAAAAAAGTTTGCAGGGGCATGCCTAGTTGAAATGTGTTTTAAAAAATTAAACAAATTCTTAAAATTAATGCATTACCACTAAGCAAATAGCTATGACGAATTCAGATTTTATTTTAACGGAACTGAGTATGTCAACTTAGAAACACTTTGCACACAAACATCTGAATTATTTAAAAGCAAACTATAGTTCTTTCTCAATATTAATTTATTCAGACTTTCCATTATAGTTAGCCTGTTTTTTCCTGGAAGAATTCCAAACTGTTGAGGTTTTATTGAATTTTCATTTACAGAACAAATATTTAAATGGAAGATTGTTTTGAAAGAAGGAGAGAGACATACCTTCCTACTTCCTACCTTGTTCAAGTTCAAACATTATCCTCTATTTTCAAAATGACTATCAGTGTCATGAAAATATCCTAGGGAATAAAATCACAGGATATCACATCCTAAAGAAATAATCCATTTTGGAAAATAAACATCTGTCAGAGTCACTATCATATTTTCTAAATTCAGGTTTTCCAGCAAGGTCCTGAAATGCTCTTAATCTTAATCCAAAAATAATTGATATCTCCAGATAGAATAGACCAGTGATTAAAATTATTTTCAAGAACTTGATGAATCCTAAGAAGCTGAAGTATTGCATGTTCCCTTTAAAACTTCCCCAAGACATAAAAATGTGTCTGTACCTTTGGTTTTGAAACTATGCAAATGATAAGGTACGCCTGTAGATGTTCTGGGGGACAGGGCACCATCCTTTAGAGAAACTCCTCTTCCTCCCTGGCACAGGAGGCTTCTATTTTATAAAGTATTTTCTCTGAAACTATAAAACTCAACATAGCCTGATAACATTTTGAGAATACTGATAATAAACAGCTTAAGTCTTCAGCTGCACACAGGCATCATCCATGCCTGAACACTGAGATAAGCCTGATGACAGATACGGGTTTTGCTTCATTAACTTACAATTTTTTAAATGTTCATAATGATTTGAGAAGGATCAATCAACGGAAGACAGCTCCACTCTTAACCTTTTAATGACAACCATTTAAACCAACCTCAAATAAAAAGGTTTCAAAATACTTCATTCAATTTTTTTTTTTTTGAGACAGATCTCCCTGTCCCCAGGCTGGATCATGGCCAATCGGCTCACTGCAACCCCTCGGTTCACCCTTTTAGCTGGGACTACAGGCGCCCACCACCACGCCTGGCTGATTTTTTTTGTATTTTTAGTAGAGACGGGGTTTCACCGTGGTCTCGATCTCCTGACCTCGTGATCCGCCCGCCTCGGCCTCCCAAAGTGCTGGGATTACAAGCGTGAGCCACCGCGCCCGGCCCCATACATCTAATTCTTACCTGGCAGATTTTAACTTCTGCCAAAACCTGCCAACTCACAGGTTCAGCTGGTCTTAACAATTTACATTTCTAGTTGGGTTGGACTGAGAACTAGCAAAAAGCTGAACCCAGTTAAAAACCTTTTCCCGGTAGTTTCTAATCATTCACAGTATTATCAAATCAACATGCTTAGAACATCCATATTAATGTCATCAATATTCAAATATGCTTCCAAAATACATGACCTTTTACCACTAACCAACATAAGTGTCATTAAAGATTAAGAAACAAAAACCAACACAAACAGACTATTCTTCTTTAATTAAAGGCAGAACACTGCATGCTCTGCTGCTAATAGCCAAGCCCAAAGAATATTCTTGGTAATAAAAGTTTTCCAACCATTCTCTTTCAGGCTTCCAATATCCTGTTTAACACTCTCTATTTCAAAGAACGACCAGCATTTACTACCTCCTTCCTTTCAGAAAGAGCCAAAAAACATATGTTTTATCTAAAGCCCAATATTTCCGTCTAATTGCAAACTCAACAAAAGTGCCATAAGCACTATTCAACACATTTAGGGATTTTTAGTTAACTCAGAAGAAAGATCAAACCCTTTTCATGCCAACCTCTTTAGATATTTCCTATTTAAGGAAGAAAGGGTCACAAAGAGGTTTTTAATGACCTGATGAGCCTTCTAGAACAGCCAATATTTATAGACATATTTCACAAAGTCCTAACAAAACAGTCCATTTTCCAACGCTCTTAGAATATGACTGCCAAACTGATTGTATTCTATATCTTAGGTAAACAGAATAATGAACCTCCTATTTGAAATACAAAGCTAGCGGCATGCCTCTCTGAAGAATAAAACAAATTAGTTATTTTTAAACTGAGGAATATTAACAACCCTTCAGCTCCCTGGAGGGAAAAGCACTATAAGAAAGTGCTTATACAGTGTTTTATAAGAAAATAAAACTTTTTCCTTTTTCATGTTTACTTCCTTTTATACATATTTATGAATATTTTATTAACTATCCATCTGTAATATAATTACTGAACTTATGATTACCATTTCTGTCAATTAATTTTTTATAAGTAAAAAATATGTATTACTAAGAACAGAATGCTTTTAGGGTATTTTTAGCTTAATTATCCAAAGTGTCCACTTCTTTTCCTAAAGCTATGGTTACCAAGGTAAATCCAAATATCACTTGGTAAACTAGAATCATTTTAAGAATAACACCTGCCTGGCGATGCAGACGCCCACTCATTTAATCACTCAGCAGCACCAGCACACAGAGAGCACAGGTGCCCTGAGAGCCATTCAATGCCACCTAACAGATTCCTTAGCAATTAAAAGAAAATTCTGAAAATGAAGAAATAATTCATTTTAAAATAATTTTTATAGAAATTTTTGAGGAAAATATTTACGGAATAGGACATAATAAATACTATGAAAAGCTTCTAGCCAAATAGGGGAGCCAAAACAATGTCCAGGATAACTACAATAAAAGGATAAATAATAAATGCCACAGGAGGTGAAAATTTAACAGAACACTCAACAAAAAGTGTATTAAATCATATCTGAGGGCTATCTTGGAATATAAATTGAGGGATATCCAATGTTTATGAAACAAGAAAATAAGTAACTGACAGCATCTTTTAGACATTCCACTGTGTCATTAGCTTAAATGCTGGGTTTATTTCATACCAATATTAGAGGTCGTGAAAGCTAAATGTGCTCAAATTTTAAGTAATAATAGTCTAAGAGAGCTCTTCAATGTTAAGATTTATCAATAACAGTAATACCAAGGATGTATAAACTAATACACCTAAACAAGGAAATGCTGTATGACTGAGAGGTATAGAAATAAGTGGACAATATTAAGGAGGATTTGTTCAGTGCTTAGGTCTGAGTCCACTAAGCAAAAAGTAAATATGACTGGTCATGGCTCCAAGACAACAAGAGAACAAGTTATTAATTTATCAATCATTTGCTTTCTGCAGATGATGTGAAGGTCTATCTAAGTTAGCTCGAAAACAGAACTGCATTGCCTACTGAAGGTCATCAAGAATTTAATGGCATGCAAATATAGAAAAACAGGTTCAAACAACAGTGAGGACAACTTGCTGAGGGATCAAATTATAGATGTAGCATAAAGATATTGGAAATGCCTTGATTTCTTATAATGCAAAGTTGTTACATTGTAACAAACACGCTAAAGAAAAATATACTTAGGATACAGGTAGAAAATATCACATGCAGAAACATTACAAACCTATCTTTGTAAGCAAAAAGACTAAGAAATTACTACTTGAGAGGCATTCTTGTCATCGTCATTATATAAAATGAAAAGAATAATTACACATTAGAATCACTAGCTGCATTTCATAAACGGTACAGATAACACAATATACTTAATTCCAAATTACAAAACTACAGGTTTCAAATATCATGGATTGACTGTAGGTGAAAAGACGAAATTTATATCCCTGACACCTGAAAAGGAAAACCATAGCACAACAGTAAATCTACAAAGGATCCAACAGCAAATTCAGATATGATAACAAATACAGCTTCATGGGCTCTCCAGAATCAACCCAGCCAAGTTAGAGGACTACAGTATCTAATAAAAGTAACATTGTAAAATACAGACTATTAGAGCCATAACAGAGTATCAACAAATCATTCCCTGAAACCACAATGACCTTAGCTGTGTGCAACTTATTATAAGTATCCACATAAATAAAAATATTTGTAAGCCCCATATAGAAAGTTTTTACACATGCAAAGCCCTCGTGGAAAAAAAAAAAGTGGTGCAATAAATTTCACTTAAATACAGCCAAATTTCATCCTAACGATTGGGGTTTTTAGGTATAGCAGGTTATCTTATAGTTTGTCCTTTATTCAGTGACTGAATCTTCTACATACTTAACATAAAACCTGGAAACTCTGCTCTCTAAAAAGAGATTATTGAAATGTGCTTGAAGTACTATTGAGTCAACCAGCATCTTACTTATCTGTGAGTTACAAAACAGAAAGAAAATACCAATTGGGGTATTTCATTAAAAAAAAAAAAAAAACTCACATTATGGACAACTTTAAATACTTTTGGGAAGTAGGCAAGATAAAGGTTAAGGAAGATAGCTGTTATACATACATAATAAGACAGAAATAGAACAATTCAGAAAATATTTAAACAGTTGATGACTATATTCGTTCATCTCCTAAATGCTTTCATCCACTCTTCCAGCAATCAACTTAAAAGCTCCTATCCCAGAGCAAACTCTTCAGTCAGTTATCTGAAACTACAATACTTCGTGCCATCCCTAATAACACTGTAGAGTTAGCTGAATGTCAACCATCCATTCCAACACAGATCCATGGCAAAAGGCATGTACTAGTGAGTGATGCTGAAGTTTTTGAGTAGATATGAAGAAAGCAGTTTGCCACAAACTATTCTTATAGCTATGCAGAAAATCTGCATCCATTTATGAAAAATTTACCAACCTGTGTCACAGTACAAAATCATCAGCCAATGACAAATCTACAAAGTCAAGCTTCTCCAAAACCACTTAAAAAACTGTTGAAAAAAGTGGAATTCACTGTTTACCTGCTTCCCATACATCTATTTAAATTTCATAGAACCACAAAAGCTAATTTCCAAATACTTGGCAAATGTAGTACTTATCAAGAGCATGCATGCCTCTATCTCTCTCCTTCTCTCTCTCTCTCACACATGTACACACTACATACTTACTAAGCTGTGAACTATCTGCTAAAGAAAGTTTAGCAGCATACAACACAAAATCCATTACCTATTTCCCTCCTTCAAAATCAAATACCTAGACAATAAATACACCAACACAACTAAAGCGGGGGAAAAACACCACAATAAGATTTCACCCTCTCTCACATAAAAGTACAGGTATAAAAATTAGAGTTTCAAAAATACATCCATCAGATTCAAAGACATCCCGTGGTCATCACTTACCTTCTCTAAATCTGCATATACATTAAAATGTATATGGTATGGTACGCATGTCAAATGTCATGTATAACATTCACTACAAATATCTGTTCTCAAATGTTTAGAAGTAATATAATAAATCTAAGTTAATGCAAACATAGTTGAAATTCCAATTAAAATCATGGCTATACTGAATTCCCATCTTAAACCTTCTCCATAGAAACTAGGCAATGACAACAATTCTTCAAATAAATGTAAAAATATTTATTTGTACAGATGTATTCTTTTCTTTTTTTTTTTTTGAGATGCAGTCTCACTCCGTTGCCCAGACTGGAGTGCAGTGGTGCAATCTCGGCTTACTGCAACCTCCGCCTCCTGGGTTCAAGTGATTCTCCTGCCTCAGCCTCCTGCAGATTTATTCTTTTAGTTAATAAAGAAGACTTCCTTTAAATTAGGTTCTCTATAAAAAAGGCAAATTAAGTAGATATGAACTATTTATGGGCATCAACATGATACCCCATATTATAGCCACTACTCTTATAAATAGAAACCCCAATCACCATATACTATTTACTGGTGGAAATAAACAGCTTTGTCAATTTTTTTTTTTTTTTTTTTTTTTTTGAGATGAAGTTTCGCTCTTGTTACCCAGGCTGGAGTGCAATGGCACGATCTCGGCTCACCACAACCTCTGCCTCCTGGGTTCAAGCGATTCTCCTGCCTCAGCCTCCCGAGTAGCTGGGATTACAGGCAGGCGCCACCACACCTGGCTAATTTTGTATTTTTAGTAGAGATAGGGTTTCTCCACATTGGTCAGGCTGGTCTTGAACTCCCGACCTCAGGTGATCCGCCCACCTTGGCCTCCCAAAGTGCTGGGATTACAGGCGTGAGCCACCGCGTCTAGCCTCAAATTTTAAACTACTTTCTTTTGGGTGATTTCTCATTACATAAATAGAAAGTCCTAGAAGAAATTCAAATTACTATCAGGTATTTTATCTCATCATTTGTATCCTTTGCAAAGTAGAAATTTCTTTTAAGTTTTGACTCCTCTAAGGACACCTCTATTCTGTATCACTACCAAAAAGCAACAGCCTAAAGAAGGCTCAACTGTACAACAGCAATAACCGCCTGCACACAAAACCGACCAGCCGCACAAAACCTTCCAGCTGATGTCTACACTCTGCAACAGAGATATATACACACGAAATAGACTTACCCAGGACTACAGAGCTCCTAAAAGGTAAACCTTGAAAAACTGACCACAAAATATACGCGAAATCTAGAAACTTCTCAATCATGTCATAATATAAAGTAGAACAAACAAAAACAACAGCTCTTTCTAAAAGTCTTCAACTCATTACATTTTCAAATCAGCACAATAATGTCTTACTGGTAAACTTGATGGTCTTTCTTGTTGTATTAAGTTCAAGTCTTCATGGTTAGGTTTTCCAGGGGCCAGAGGAGGTTGAGATCTAGTTCCATAGCCTTCCTGAGACAGGTCCTAAAAAAAAAACACAAACACAAAGCACTTCATAAATATCTCAATGAGTTATAAGCTTCTTCAGTAACTAAAATTAAACAAAAGCTTGGCTGGGCAGAGTGGCTCACGCCTGTAATCCCAGCACTTTGGGAGATCAAGGCAGGCAGATCACTTGAGCCCAGGAGTTCAAGACCAGCCTGGGCAACGTAGGGAGACTCCATCTCTACAAAAATAATAAAAAATTAGCCGAGTGTGGTGGTGCAGCTACTTGGGAGGCTGAGGTGGGAGGATAGCTTGAGCCTGGAAGTGGAGGCTGCAGTGAACTTTGACTGCACCGCTGCACTCCAGCCTGAGTGACAGAGCGAGACCCTGTGTCAAACAAAACAGAACAAAACAAAAGCTTATCACAACCAACAATTACTGTTACATTTTAGCAGACATATAAACATGCTATGGCTATAATTTAATACACTATCAGAAGCAAAAATTTTAAAAAGCAGTGAATTGTTAACAGCAGAAATATAAACCATATATATATACATATATATAACAACTAAATTTATTATGAGACCATACCAAGTACTGTATTTGAGTTTTGCAGGAAGAAGACTAGTTCATAAAAACGGGGAGGGAGGTCAGCTGTAGCCAAACCAAACTGTCTTTGAACCCAGAGCAAACCAAAAGCTCCCTGGATCGTTGAATTCCGATTTTGGTCAAACTGCCTTTAATATTACCTCAAAAAATTGAAATAACTAACAAAAACCTTACTATCAACTATATCTTAACAGGTCCTCTCAATTACCCACAAAACAACATAAATCGTTATTAAGCTCATAGAATCCTGGGGTTTCTATAAAACCAATAAACATGCATATATAGAACTCCATACGTTCATGGGGCATAGTTTTCAGAGAACCACCATAAAGAATAAAACAACAATGGGGAACGAAACACACCCAAAAAACCTGAATAGGGACAATAAACTTATAATTAACACGGCCTTTCTGGCATCTTGTCAAACACTCTTCCAAGAGGTATTCTGCGTGGTTTCAGCATTGTGCTGAAATAATTCGCATATATAATCCAAACACCACACCACGCCACATTTACTGTATACCAGATCTCTAGCTACCTGTGTATGCCCAGCTACTAAACATTCTACCATCATTTCCCCCTGAAGTCAAACAGCAGGACAGAATTGTTAAATACTTATTATAGCATGTCTCGATTGGCACTGAAAGTTGAAGAACCAGTTTCTAATTGAAGAGAAAAAAAGAATGGAAAATACTGCTTTAAAATAAAATTATCTCCCTTCCCTTGTCAGTTCAAATATGTGTTGGCATTAAAGAAACATCATATACAAGTTCTACTTCTGTTAAGTCCCTGGAATATTGCTTTAAAAATTAATTACTTGAAATCCTATAAAAAGCTTCTGCTGTCCCACCCCTTTCTCGCACACTTAAAATTACATGGCTTAAGCCAGGAAACTTTGGAGCAATAGCTGGTACCACAAAGTACACAAGCTGTACAAACTAGATTTAACCAGCCTAGTGTTGGTGCGACCTGCCTTTCAACAGGCTCTGAAATACAGGAGCGTGCCAATAATTCCAGCTTTTCACATGTAGCCCTTCTTCCCTTTAAATACATCTCCATCAAAAAACAAACAAACAAAAACCTCAGATATTTAACCTCTACTAGTAATGTACCCAGTTCATATCATATTTTTCTAAGAGAATTCAATGCTATTTGTCCAGGTTTTTATTTGGTAACAGTAAGGTGAGAGTAAGCACAGGCAATCCAAGGACACTTAAAGAGTGGCTCTGCAATCTGGTTGCCAGCAGAGGGTGACAATTAAGCTTGTGGGGCACAAAAGCAAAGGCTGAAAGATTATGACCATTCTCCCCACCACCTTCCCCCTCAAACACCACGTTTCTTCCAGATCCTAGATTTCCACTTGTCACACAGACTTCCCGCTGGGTGCCCTGCAGGGTCCTTTCCATAAACAGCATGGATTTCAAATCAAGCAGGGTACAAGGCCTCTATTCAGGGGCCTTCACCCTGTTACAAAAAAGCACAAAGGTGCAGGACAGCCTCACAATGGGCAAACAAATGAGCAGGCCCCACCTCCTCCTCCAACACACGTGCACACAGTGTCTGCCCAATGCCTAGGCATTCTTTTTTTTTTTTTTTTTTTTTTTTAAGTAAACTTCAGCTAGGAAATAGTAACAGGCTCAAAAGTCCTATGCATATTACCCTTCTAGGTTTCTTTTTATTTTCTCTTCTTCGCTCAATGAACTGCTTTCTAAAGATGTTGAAAAAGATCATTACAACTATCGTGGATAAACATTTCAATTTAGACATCATCCCCCTAAAACAAGCAACACAGACTAACAGACTACGAATGCTATCAGAAAAATGCATTGTGGCCTTACATTTTACTCTTTAAGGCTTTAAAACTTCAAAATAATTAGATGCCACCAAAATCTCAAATACTATTCCTAACCACAAGAAGCTTTCAGCTATTAAGTACAGTTGGAAATAAAATCAAAACAAAATTTTGTGAGAACTATTGAAAAGGAAACTTGTTCTGCCTCAGCTTATGTTTGAACATAAGTATTAATTTAATAAGGGAGCGCACAGAAAAGGTGCCAAGTTTAAACCTATAACAATCATCAACTATATATAACTTGCAGTGGGACTATAAAGTCTGTTTGGCTGCTTTAATAACGATATAAAAATATTCCATAAGAAACTTGAGCTTTTACATCTTAAAAAGCTGTATTTATTTTTTGGTACATAGTTATTTTCATCTCAAGAAGAGCAAATACATAGTAAGAAGGCAATGACAGTATCAGAAAATAAAGAGTATGTTCAGCATCATATTTTATAAACAAAGCACAGCTTTACACTTTAAAACATTACTGCCATCTTTGGTTATTTGTAAGTTTAAGCAGCCAGTGAACACCAGTGTGTAAACCAATATATACATCTAAATAATTACATTTATCTGCTGTATATGTAAAAAGTCATAACTCTTTAAAAGAATGCCATATTGTGATAATACTGCAATGCACAAGAACCAGGCAACGGGAATGAGGTTTTCCCTTTCAGAATTCATCAGTACTATTTTTCTACATCTCATTCACAATCTTTTAACCATTGATGGACTCTGGCCTTAACCTTCTTTATGTTATGAGTCAAAGGTTAAAGGGAAACTGACTCACAAACAAAAGTGTGAAAAAAATTTTAGGGTGGTAGTAATTACATATTTGTTTCAGAAATTTTCAGTTTGGTATTTCTTCCCCTCGCCTTTTTTTTTTTTTTTTTTTTTTTTTTTTTTTTAAGAAACAAGGTCTCGCTCTGTGGCTCAGCCTAATCATAGCTCACCGTAGCCTCTAACTCCCAGGCTCAAGCAATCCCCCTGCCTCAGTCACCCAGGTCTCCCTAGTAGCTAGGACTACAGGCACATACCACTATGCCTGGCTAATTTTTCTTTTTTAAACGGAATCTTGCTCTTGTTGCCCAGGCTGGAGTGCAACGCGCAATCTCGGCTCACCGCAACCTCCACCTCACAGGCTGAAGCAATTCTCCTGCCTCAGCCTCCTGAGTAGCTGGGATTACAGGCACGCGCCACCGTGCCCGGCCTAATTTATTTATTTTTTTAAATATTTTGAGAGATGCGATATCACTATACTTCCCAGGCTGGTCTCCAACTACTGGCCTCAAGTGATTCTCCTGCCAAAGTGCTGAAAATCAGGAATGAGCCACTGTGCCCAGGTCTCTTTTAACAAATGTCGTAGACGCTGACTGAATGCCTACTATGGGCTTATTCCCTTTGCTAGGTATAAACATATCACAGTATGAAATGAAATATGACCAGGAGGAAAACACTAGTATCCCACTTCTACTACAGGAAAGGGTAAAGATAACTATTACAAGGGCCTAGTAGAAAGGCCAGGAGCAGGAGCGCTTCTGTTTTCTTTCATTAGGAAATGAATAAAATCCTAATAGCAATATGCAACTTTGAATAAAATGTAGAATAACCAAAACGTCAAAGACGCTTTTTAAAAAATTAAAAAGGGAAAACATTCCCATGGTATAAGCTTTGAATTTTTTTTTTTTTTTTTTTTTTGAGACTGAGTCTCGCTCTGTAGTCCAGGCTGTAGTGCAGTGGGCGTGATCTCGGCTCCCTGCAACCACTGCCTCCCGGGTTCAAGAGATTCTCCTGCCTCAGCCTCCCGAGTAGCTGAGACTACAGGCATGTGCCACCACGCCTGGCTAATTTTTTGTATTTTTAGCAGAGATGGGGTTTCACTGTGTTAGTCAGAATGGTCTCTATCTCCTGACCTTGTGAACTGCCCTCCTTGGCCTCCCAAAGTGCTGGGATTACAGGCATGAGCCACTGTACCTGGCCTAGCTTTGGATTTTTTAATTTACCTTTCTTCAATTTTTCAATGTGTTACCAAGTTTAAATGTGAATTTAAATCCTTTTTCCTTTATGTACAACTAGAGCATATTTTCTGTAAACAGCATATTGTTCAGCCTCTTCACAATATATTGTAGAGCTCATTCTATATCTGCAACTAAATATCTACTTTATTCTTTTTTTTTTTTATAGCCACACAACATTGCATTATTTGTAGGTGCAGTAACCTATTTAACCAGTCACTTATATTTTTTTTTTTTTTTTCTCCAGCCTTTGAGACGGAGTCTCGCTCTGTCGCCCAGGCTGGAGTGCAGTGGCGCAATCTCGGCTCACTGCAAGCTCCGCCTCCCGGGTTCACGCCATTCTCCTGCCTCAGCCTCTCCGGGTAGCTGGGACTACAGGCGCCCGCCACCACGCCCGGCTAATTTTTTGTTTTTTTAGTAGAGACGGGGTTTCACCGTGGTCTCGATCTCCTGACCTCGTGATCCGCCCGCCTCGGCCTCCCAAAGTGCTGGGATTACAAGCGTGAGCCACCGCGCCCGGCAACCAGTCACTTATTGATGTACATTTAGGTTGTTTCCAGTCTTCCGTTCTTCATACAGCACTATAGTAAGCATCCTTACGCATACATCTTCAAATGAAAATCTCTGTAGCATCAATCTTTACAAGTGAAATTTCTGTCAAAGGGTTGTGTATGTCCATTCTCACACTGCTACGAAGAAATACCTAAGACTGCATAATTTATAAAGAAAACAGGTGTAATTGGCTCACAGTTCTGCAGGCCGTACAGGAAGCATGGCAGCTTCTGCTTCTGAGGAGGCCTCAGGAAGCTTCCAATCACAGTGGAAGGCAAAAGGGGAGTGAGGTGTCTCACACAGCGGGAGCAGCAAGGGAGAGAGCGGGGAGGTGCTACACACTTTTAAACAACCAGGTCTCATGAGAACTCACTCACTATCACGAGAACAGCACCAAGAGAATGGCCTGAAACCTTATTCAAGAGAAACCGCCCCCATGATCCAATCGTCTCCCACCCGGCCCCACCTCCAACATTAGGGATTACAATTAGACATGAGATTTAGGTGGAGACACAGATCCAAACTGTATCAGATTGCTACATTTGAAATTTTTATACTGGCAAATTGTTCTTAACAAAGGAAGTGTCAATTTACACTTACAGTCCATCATTCTGGAATAGAACAAAACTTACTCCAGGTGTCAAACTACATCATAAAAAGTAGCAAAACCAGAGAAGGGGATGAGTGGGAAGATAGGTAGACAGCAACCAAAAAAAAAAAAAAAAGAATTTAAGAGCATATAGACTACAAACTAACAGATGATGGAGGAATGGAGGAGGGGAAGGAGCACTTTGGTCCTTGACAAACAAATGGCAATGGCACCTAGTAAGAGGTCAGTGAGGAGGCCTCTAGATGCCAGCAAAATCCAACAAAGAGCGTCAGGTCAGAAACAAAATGCAACAGAGCCTCCATGGTGTCTGGATCTGGAATAAGTGATAACTGTCATGTTATTTAAGAAAAGCTTTTCCAATCCTCACATCAAGTATTGATATGCTAGGAAGAGAGTTAAGATGGCCACACTGTTATTATCTTGCAATAATTCAGAATGAGGGAATGAATGACGATTTGAGTAGTCTCAATAATTTCTTGACCCTTTTCTCTTTATGCTTTGGAAATTCCCTATCACCAATTCCAAATCCTAAAAGGGAAACAGAAGCCTATCCCCAACATGTGAGGGTGGGGGGAGAGGTGGCTGCGACCACTTCCACAGAGAGGATGCCTGGTGGCCACACAGCCCGCCACAGTTTGTGAAATCATCCCTAGGCTTCAGACATGTGGCGCATTATTGACCTCCCTCCACTTTCTGTGTGTAGATGCATTTAAAATATCATTTCCAAAAGGAAAGCGATATAAATCCATACAACATGCACATCAAGGATGGCACGCTCAGCCCTTGCCATCTCAGGAAAGCCCCAGTGACAGCTCACATTCGCAAGAGGGGACTTGTGACAGGTACTGTGCACAGAGGTAGTGTGCACAGTTCGTCCTAACGACAACATCACAAGATAGTTGCTATTGTTACCTCGTTTTTTCCTACCAGGAAACAAAAACTGAAGTCATTTGCAGAGCTAGCTTATGAGCACTATGCTGGAGTATCTGAAAATGATGGATATCTCTTCATTTCTATAGTAACTGTACACTAGAGACAACTGGAAGCTTCAAACACTATCACATAATAAGGGATTGAATATAATTTTAGCTTTTTAAGGTTTTATCCTGGACTTCATATATATTCCCCTAAAATCCCTTTTGAAAAATTATAATCTTAGGTAGTTTATATGTGGAACACTTCTAAAACATCAATTCCAGTATCATGAGGAAGTAAGAAATGCTAAAATGAAAAATTCTCTTCCACAGGTGTGAAGGCAAGGCCACTCCCCTTATCATCAAGCATTACTAGAAGCCTACAGGCTGGCAGGCGAGCCAGGTGAAGGGGCCCGCCTGCCAGATTCTGTTCTTTAAGGATCCTCTACCGGCTCTTCTCTTTCTCCCTGTCCTTTAAGAATGGGGGCCCCTCGAGTGTCTGTACCCCAAGGACTCCATGTGACCCCCTGCTTGGTGGTGATTCCCAAATCTCTACAGGAGGTCCTTAACTGCATCCTTAATGTTTGGACCTTGGAGAGAGTGCCTTGCACTCATCGGGTCAAGAAATGACCCTCCCAAATGATCCCACAGACCTGTTCCTTCTCCCTTGGGCCCCCACCTCACCGAAGGTGAGCACCCAAGTGAGAATGCTCAGAGCCACCCCACACAACTCATTATCTCTTCTGCAATCTGTGCACATCTGACACATCACCAAAGCCCAAATCATCATCCAGTCCATCCCCTTCCTCCTGATCCAACGGCCGACACCTGCACTGCGGTCAATGCTGCTGACTTCCTCAAATGCAAGTGCTCATAAAATGCCTCCCGAAGGCCTACAGAAGGAAGTCTAAGTCCCAGTCTGGGCTCAGAAGAGCTCTTCTGGCACCCTCCGGCTGCCAGGTCAGCTTCCACAGGGCCGGCCCCAGGGTGCAGGGCAAAACCGTGCTTCACCTGTTCAGCTGCTCGGGTCCCATGGGCCATGCGGCCACTGCTCCTCGGTGCCTTTCTGCCAGTTCAAGTAGATGCCCTTCTTCCTCCATAGTGTCCTCAAGATCCTGCTAGAAGTTAACCCTATCACTCTCCAAAACAACTACCTCAAACCAACTTCAAATGGGCTCCTCTTAAAGAACTTAGAATGCCATATTTTAACTATTTGTTGTGTATCCCAAACTGGACACCATTTCTCTAAGACGGGGATGCTGTCGTCTTGGATTCCAAAGGGCCCAGCAAGGATGGGTACTGGATAAAAGCCAGGTGAATGACTGAATGGTTTCTATGAGCTTATACTTAGAATTAGACACAGCAACACAAAAACAAATGTATAAGGACAAACACATAAAACTGAACAAAACTTGGGCACACATCCAAGAATATTTATCATGTTAACAGCTACTTTGCCTGGTAAACGTGCTACAGAACACATTTTGCTGTTTGTTACTGGCAGTCTTATGGCAAAAGGATGACTGCTAAATAATGCAGTAAAAATATACTGGAAATTAAGACTGCAGAGAGCATCAATGACGCCACCAGAATGGGGAATCAAGACATTTGATGCTTACCAAAAAACAGATCAGGAATAAAATATCCTACCTCCCCAAAAATGATGAGTTTGACAAAACCTGCAGATCAAACCACTAATTTATAGGAAATAAAAAGGTCCAAGCAACATGTTAAACCATTGCAAATCGATCAGGAAATCCCAGGCTGTGGGAATCTCTACTAGACAAATGTCCTAGTTTCAATAAATAAATGGCAACAGAAAAAAATAAAAAGTGAGAGGACAAGAAGGAGAGGAGATGGAGGAAAATCCTAGAAATGAAGGGTAATTAAAAGATAACAACAAATTGTTAACACTGGACTTTATTTGGATCCTGATTCAAACTACCCCACAATGTAAATTAAACAACAATATATATTCCATTTATGAGATTATTGGAAATTTGGATACTGGATAATTGATATGAATACATTATATTTTAATAGTGATAACTGTATTATGTCTCTTTTTTAAAGTTCTTTATCTTTTAAAGGCACATACTGAAATATTTACCAACGAAATGATACAACATCTGGGCCAGGCACGATGGCTCACACCTGTAATCTCAGCACTTTGAGAGGCCGAGGCGGGCGGATCACGGCATCAGGAGTTCGAGACCAGCCTGGCCAACATAGTGAAACCCTGTCTCTACTAAAAATACAAAAAATTAGCCAGGCATGGTGGCAGCGCCTGTAATCCCAGCTACTCGGGAAGCTGAGGCAGGAGAATCGCTTGAACCCGGGAGGCGAAGCTGCAGTGAGCCGAGACCTCACCACTGCACCTGAGCCTGGGCAACAGACAGAGACTCCTCAAAATAATAATAACATCTGGAATTTACTTCAAAATAATAAAGGGGGCAGGGGATGGGGGGGTGAGAAGGGAGAGGATAGAGGTGAAACAAGATGAAGGTGGAGTGACGTGTGCCAGATTCATTACACCATTATCTACTTCTGTTTACGTCTGGAAATTTCCTTTTAAATGAAACTGAATGAAGTTAATGGTATGAAAGGCAACTTCATGAACCTAGAGTAGGGCTGAGACTGACTCTGGCTTTCATCTGAAAAACTATGCCTCCAACCTCCTCCCCTGTGAACACACATTAAGCATCAACCATAGAACTTTCAATCTTTCTGTTTCATAACGCCCCCACCTATTTTTATCTTTAACATGTTTGCTGCACTATTAAATCCTAATGCTTAGCTGTCTTAAACAAAACAAAACAAAACCCCTCCATGATCTTAACCAAATTAACCTTAACAATTTCATTTTTCCCCTAGGTTCCCAAAGTAAAACCTGCTCTTCTTGTTGACTCAGTGATCCTTGTTCAATCTTTTGATCTCAGCTGAAGGTGCCCTCCTAGCCTAAATCTGACCCTCTGATTTTATCTTAGCTCCACCTCTTAAAGGCCTGGTGTCCTATTTCACCAGCTCCAAGAAGCCTTATGCAGCCACAGATCTAAGGACCTTGAACCTTTGAGTTCAGACAAACCCAAATTCAAATGCCAACTTCACTATTCATCAGCTGTATGACTCCAAACAGCTTAGTCTCCTATTCTACCAGCCATATTGGGTGGCAATGGCCTATGCAGACTACGAGTGCATCACATCCGCCTTCACTCCTCCTGCTTGTCTATCTCAGGCTCATGGTACTCAAACAACAGGGGTGGAATGGGTCTCTTGCATATGCCATGACGAGTACTGTTCATTATCTGTTCAGAAGACTACTAAATCCCTTTAATTTTTCCCAGTCCACATCGATAGTTTCCCTTCCCCTCTGCTCCAAAAATCTTTTAGTTTAGATAAAAATCGCATGTCTAAACTGCAAATGTGTTTTTACTGCAACTAATTCCAGAGGCCAATTAGAAGCTTAAAGCCATATTCCTTCTAATAAACTATATATATTATTGATGAGTCCAAAGAATATTCAGGATATTATTTATTTTCTATCAATTCAAAGGAATAATTATTTCCAGACTTTTTAAAAACCTTTTTATAATTTTCTTTTTTTTAGAGAAAGGGTCTCACTGTGGTGCCCAAGCTGGACTGCAGTGGCACAATCATAGCTCACTGTGACCTCAAACTCCTGGGCTCAGTGGATCCTTTCTCCTAAGCCTCCTGAGTAGCTGGGACTACAGGTGTGTGGCACCACACCCAACAAAAAACCATTCTAGAAAAGGGACAGGCTTGTATAAGCTACTCCATGATGCTTTCTTACTGATAAGTCTCAGTCTTATTGACAAAGGACCCAACACTGCAAAATGCCTGCAATTCACAGAATGTCACCAGGGCACACGACGCCCATGTGAACAAGGACCTGCAGTCCCTGGCTTCAGTAAAGAGGAACCCCGAGGGGATTAGGAAGAAAAGAACAGAGCAACACCAAGAGCAGCCGTCTCCCCTAAGCTTAAGAAGCAAGAATCCTGGAAGCTGCTAATTTATATTCAAAACTTAAGACAAGCTTTTAAATTTGCCTTCTTTCGTAAGAAAGAAGTTTTCATAAGACTTCTTCCTAAACTAACAGTGGGCTCAGAATGAGAAAGGAAGCCACATGGGTGCCTAAAATTAATTTTCCTAAAATAATCAACATAATGATAGGCAAGACTAAAGACTAGTTAAGATTTTTAATAATGAATGTATTTTAATAAAGTCATAAAGGCAAATGAGCCACAGTAAATGTTCTGCTCTCTATACCTTTTGTAGGGAAAAAGTAATGTATCTAATAATTTTTAAAAATCTATACAACATCCAAGAATCTCAACTCCCTATAACTTATTACCTAAAGAATTCCTTTCCTCATCCATAAAACCAAGATACAGTAGCTCCTCAGCACTCTTACCCGTGGTTTTGCTTTCCATGATTTCAGTTACCCATGGTCAACTGTGGTTCAAAAATATTAAAGGGAAAAAATCCAGAAATAAACAATTCACAATTTTAAATTGCCCGCCTGGATGTGACTCCTCCCTTTGTGCAGCAATCCACATTGCAGGCGCTTCCCATCCACTGGTCACTTAGGAGCTGTTACCAGATCCAATATCAGTGCTTGTGTTCAAATCACGCTAATTTTACTTCATAATGGCCCCAGGGCGCCAGAGTAGTGATGCTGGCAATCAGTCAGCCAAAGAGAAGCTGTAAACTACTTCCTTTAAGTGAAAAGTTCTTGACTTAATAAGCAAAGAAAAAAATAGCACATCCTGAGGTTGCTAAGATCTAGGGAAAGAATGAATCTTTTATCCTTGAAACTGTGAAGGAAAAAGAAATTTGTGCATAGTATGCACAGAGTTCAGTACTATCCACAGTTTCAGGCATCCAATGGGGGTCTTGGAACTTATCCCATCCCCTGCCTGACAAGGGGGAACGACTGTATAAGGGACCTGCTACTAAGACACAGGAACCTACCTTCTAAAGCTGTATTCATGATCATGACACACTGCCTTCAAGCAATTAGCACTGTGCCTGGCGCCATTTAAATGTTCAAAAATGTCAGCTATTGTTATTTTTAAAAGCATATTTAAGAATGAGAATCAGTCTGGGCACCATAGATTATGCCTGTAATCCCAGCACTTTGGGAGGCTGAGGCAGGAAGATCACCTGAGATCAGGAGTTCAAGACCAGCCTGGCCAACGTGGTGAAACTCGTCTCTATAAAGATTACCTGGGCATGGTGGCACACACCTGTAATCCCAGCTACTTGGGAGGCTGAGGCATGAGAATCACTTGAACGTGAGGGAAGGCAGAGGATGCAGTGAGCCGAGATTACACCACTGCACTCCAGCCTGGACAACAGGGCAAGACTCTGCCTTAAAAAAAAAAAAAAAGAGAGAATCAACTAATTGAACTTTATCCAGTGGCCACGATGCTGATGACAGTGTTGGTGGTAACAGCAGCTGCTAATAATTCTACATCACACCATCTATCAGGCACTCTCCTAAGTGCTTTACTCATACAACAAACTCTTGATTTTCACACTGACTCTATAAAGTAAGTACTATTTTACTACTGAAGAAACTTAGGTTGAGTAACCTACCAAGGTCACTCAGTTGGCAAGTGACGGAGCAGGGATGGGAACCAAGATATTCTTTCTCTAGAGTGTGTGCACTTAACGATGCTCCCACCCACGAGATAAGGAGGCACTTCTGGACCCTACCTGACAGCTGACAATTCCCAACCTGAGGTTGGGGTCCAGGAATCTGAATTTCCCAGATTTGTCTATAAATTTCGAGGACTGTTGATTAAATATAGTGTCATATTTTCATTAAATTATGATAATTAAGTGAGTCCTACAATGTGGGGTTTTGGATATTACTCCATTACCTAGCATCTGTAGTAGGGCATTTTGCTGTAACATTAACAATGGCTAATTTCCCAGGTAGATACCTGTCCACCCACCCTTCACCTATCCTCCTTAGGCCAGGGATGGTCTTATTTGTCTTACTGTGGTTACAGCAACAACTTGAAAAGATCACCATCAGCTTTTCAATGACATGGCCCTGCACTGGCACCTCACATTGGAAGGCTGACTCTTGCTCCAAGAACCCAAGCCCCTTCTTCTCCCAACCAAGAAGTAGATCACTTCCGGCACATGAGCCACAGACCTGGAGGGCCAAAGGGGGCCTTCAGAAACTAGCAACATCAGTTCTTCCTACCCCACGGTGGGACCATAACTCATATCCAGGGCCTGAATTCTTGACCTGGAGTAGAAGGGCTTTGAACTCTCCCCTGAGAATACAGCAACTTTGTGATGCATGTATTTGTCTGGGAGGAGAATCTGTAGCTTTTACCAGATTCTCAAAGACTCCAGAAAGATTAAAGGGTAAGAACAGAGATAATTAACAACGGGATTTACCAAAACTGAAAACATCACAATTTCACAGAGATGTTTTGAACCAGATTAGCTGCAAATAACCACATTCAACATTGTAATACTTTTCTAAATAACTAAAATACAAATAAAAATTACTTAAGAATTTGCAAATATGCCATTCGTATCTGAATTGAACATGCAATAAAAGCCCAGACTCCTTAAGTCTAAAGAGCTACCTAGGCCAGGCATGGTGACTCACCCTGTAATCCCAACACCTTGGGAGGCCGAGGCGGGCAGATCACTTAAGGTCAGGAGTTCGAGACCAGCCTGGTCAACATGGTGAAACCCCATCTCTACTAAAAATACAAAAAATTAGCTGGGTGTGGTGGCACACACCTGTAATCCCAGCTACTTGGGAGGGTGAAACAGGAGAACCGCTTGAACCCGGGAGGCAAAGGTTGCAGTGGGCTGAGATTGCACCACTGCACTCTAGCCTGGACGACACAGCAAGACTCCATCTCAAAAAAAAAAAAAGGGGGCAACCTATACAGGACCCCTTATGTTATTATCCACACACTTCACTTAGACGAACACCATGGGGGGTTGCAAGTGGCATGACAGTGACCTGCTGAGACAGAGCTCCTGAACCCATGTGCTGGATAAACAGGTATAGACCTTCTTTTTGCCAAAGAGAGTGAAGTAAAGTGCCAGAAAGATCCTGCCTCAAAAGCCTGTCTTGCCAATTCATCCCTAAAACTGTTGAGGGGGTTAATCTCAAAAGTTATCTGATTTCTCTGTGAAATGCCTATGTAGTGAAAGCTAAAATAACTGAAGGAAAGAAAAAGAAAAAAAAAAAAAAAAGCTAGGGAAACAGAAGAAACAGCCAAAGACAATAAAAGATAAAGAAAATTCTGTTGTTTTGCATTGTATCAATAATGCTTTCAAAATGCAAGAAGCACAAAGGATTCTGCTGAATTTTGTTTACAAATATGTATTACTCTTTGAACTTTTTACAAGATGTTAAAATGGATCATTTGATCTACTAAATTATCTCTTCCCCACTCTTAAGAGTACAGACTTTCAGAAAAACAATATACTAAAAAGAACTTAGCATCCAATTAGTATCAACTTTACCAATCTTCTACGAAAGTAGACAGGCCACAGGCATCCCCGTTCTCCAAGAAATAGCAGAAAATGTGAATTTTTTAGAGATTCCCTTACATTTTGTGTGTGTGTGTGTGTGTGTGTTCCCATCAAGTGCTGCTATTATTGTAGGAGACTTTTTACCTTTAAAACAGTCAAATTTCCATTTGGGAGAAAACATAAAGGTGACTCCAGAAATTTGAAATTATCATCAATTACATCAAAATTAAAATAAAATTTATTTCTTTACCCACTTTATTTATTTCTTTAGTCACTTTATGTTAAACACCTCCAACTTTCCAAAGAGGCCAAGCTATATATTCATCCCACTTTATGTTAAAATGAACGCCTCCAACTTTCCAAGCAAGGTGAGTAATATATTCATCCTGAAGTTAATCCCCCACTGCTCTTCCATAAGGAAAACAGACATGAGAACCATTGCTTTGAAGCAAGGATGATACACCAAATATTTGGCAACTGGTAAAACAGTGGGGTCCAGGGTCCTGGAGTCCCCCTGCTAATTAATTAATTAATTACTGCCTGTAATCCCTCAGCTACTCAGGAGGCTGAGGCAGAGGGAGGTGGAGGTTGCAGTGAGCTGAGATCACACCACTGCCCTCCAGCCTGGGCAACAAGAGTGAAACTCTGTCCAAAAAAAAGAAAAGAAAAAGAAAAAGAAAAGAAAACCACAGCTGTATGCATGCCAAAGGGCCTTCCCTGCTGACTTCCTGATGCCATCTTCTTCTGCCTCCCTAGGCTAATGCAAAGAGACATAAACCCATTCCTCTCCCAAAAGCCTAGCACTTTGGGGAAAATCAATCAGTGACCTACAGCTGGTTCTGTTCTTTCTTTTGCAGAAAAAAAGAAAAAGGTGACCACTGCCCACATTAGCAAATGCTAAAAATAATGCTATATTTCAAACATCTGAAGATAATCTTCCTCTGGAATACAATATACATAGAGCTTGTTACTCTAATTAAAAATTGTAAAAAAGAAACTGATAAAGAAAGAAGTTTAATATATGTATAAATTATGTTTTATTTCATTTTTCATAGTTTAACATATTGAAATGAGCACGTTAAAGACAAATGAAAGCAGCTGAGAGTAGCAAGAAAACAATCCAGGAAAAAAATAATTCCCCAATTTCCCTTGTGTCAGAATATAAATATCAAGGAAAGAGAACAGAATTGAGTGAATATATAATGAGCCTCGATGATACTTTTAATTGCACAGTGCATTCTCTTCCCAACTTCATCCCTCAATACCAGTGGGGGCAGGAGCAGGGTATCAGAGAGGAAGGAAGACAGATGGGCTATCAGGCCCAGGGAGCTGAAGGGGAGGGAGGTGAAGGGGTGCAATGAGGAGCCTTGCTCGGAGAGCGCCAGTTCTACCCAACTTTCTGGTTTAGAAGAGCAGGCTTCTTCTTCCTCTGGCTGCTGAGTCCGGGGAACTAGGACTAAAAACTAGAGAACAAGGCAACGTCCACTCATGCATGAAGACATCTGGTTCAATTCCATAAATCCTCCTCTGGCGGGAGAGAGGGATCACCCACCTACAGTTGGTTATAGCAGTGTTAGGATCAGAGAAGGAGGTGAAGCTTAATTGCTCTTTAGACTAAACCCTCCTCTTAAGGTGTTTGAAGTTTTTCTTTAGCCTTTGATGAAATATATCATTCATTCATTCATTCAAAGAGCCAAGGTCTCACTCTGTGACCCAGGCTGGAGTGCAGTGGTGCGATCAGAGCTCACTGCAGCCTTGAACTCCTGGGCTCAGGGATCCTCCTGCCTCAGCCTCCTGAGCAGGTGGAGCTACAGATGTCCACCAACACGCCCAACTAAGAAATACATCTTCAACATCTAAGGTTTTCCTCTCCTGCCTCCACGGTAGATAGTCATGCCCAGCTGATGTGATCTCCTCCACATTTCAGTTAAACTGGGCTAAGCAGCTGCCCAACAGTGTCTGAGATGCTTCAAACCAGGACACAGCTGGCCACATACTCCAGGCCTGCCTGGCTTCCTGGCTACTCTTCTCAGAAGGAGCCTTCCATCCCCTTTCTAAAATTAGTACTGAAAATATTATTACTATATAATTCCTCATTTCCTGGTTTTAATTCTGGTACTAGAAAGAAAAAAAACCTTAAAATATAAGTTAAATATGAAAATAAATACATAGCATTATCAAATTATGATCCAATGCAATTAAATTCCCAATTATACTTCAAAACATATTCAAAAACACTGAAAGTTTTCCATTAAAAGCCAAAAATGCTTTGATACTAGAAGTGATGTGCGTAAAATCTGAGGATTTTTCTCTTGCTTTCTTCTGCTACTATTAAGGAAAAGCAAAGGTCCGGGCAGACATAGTTGCAACTAACTACAGATTCACCCTGATTTCTACAGCAATTAATAAAACCAAATTCATGCCAAAAGACATTCTAACATTCTCAAAATGTTATTTTTCTTCATTCTGCAATGGGTCTTTTTTTCTATTTTTTTTTATTTTAAGAAGCTTTCAGGAATAATGCCACCAAAACACACAATAAACTGAAACTGTTAACGCAGCAAATTACACCTATATTCAAAACGAGTACTGAGCTTTTACTATACTAGTTTTTCCCTCGAGGGAGAAAAAAGGAACAGAGACAGGAAGGTCACTACTCCTCATTCCCACCCTCCTGGCATCAGTCATCCTGCCAGAGTGAGCGCAGGCAGGCTGGTGGCTCCTGCAGCCTATCTAACCCCATCTCTGTGCTCCCAGAACTGGGTCCAATACAAGGTTAGAAGCCCCAAGTCAACAATCAGAGTCTAGGAATAGGCCTTGCTCAGCCACTAAGTGACACAGAAGTTGTCTCCTCGGATGCTTACAAGCTCTTTAAACTTAAAAGCAAATCTCCCTCGGCAATGGTTCAAAGCCTGAGACAACTGTAGCAAGAAGAAAGAAAAAGATTCAAAATTCAAACATAACCCAAGTCTTCACTAATAATATCCTTTAAAACAAAGAATAACATTAATTAACTACATTCTGGTTTTTATTGAGTTAATAGACTGTGTTAATATCTAAAAACTAAGCAATTAATGGCAACAAACTATGTATGTTCTTGTCTTTGCTCTTATAATAAAATCTTAAAACAAGTGAAATGAACACTTCAGTGGCTTTCCACAGGCCTTGTAAGGTTAATTTTCCCCCATAATCTGCAGGATTGGGTTATAAATTTTGGTCTTATTTCTATATAAGAAACAGATATGCATAATATAAATAACAACAATATAAGGAACTGTTTACCCCACAATGGATCACAGCCTCTGTCCCTAATGTGACTTCTGTGTTCCTTCAATGACTTGAGTGGCATGCTGTTACAAGCTTTAAATCAAAAATATATTTCACTATGTTTTTAGCTTTTAAAAAAGTATTTTTTCTAAGTTAAGCTCCTTTGAAAGATTTTGCTTATTATGTGGATTATGATGGATATTTTATGTTAAAAAATTGAAACTTATTTTACCCCCATGTTCCAGTACTATTTCCTTCTTTTCCAAATGATTGCCCATGTGCCAAGTACTTTCAGTTCACGGCATCTCTTTTAAAAAATGCTGACCACAAAGATGTCTGAAGAAAGATATTTTAGAAAATATAATTTAAACACCCATCTACCTACTCTCATAAAAGTAGACTCAGATTTCCACTTGGTCCAACTACCAAGTGATCTATTGCTAGAAGTTAACTGCTAAACTAGTACTATTTTCTGTTTTAAACGATATTGAACAATAAATAACCTCATTTCATTTTTAATCACTGAGGCAAAAGCAATATAAATCACCAGTTCCCTCCATAATTAAAATGCTCCATCTAAATGACCTTGACTGCTAACTGACCTCATTGTCTAGTTCAGTATCTCTCAGGAATGGGCATCCCCTCTATTTTCACTAACAAGCAACTGGCCCTATCCCAGGATCACTTCTTCTCTCACCAGCAAAGTCTTCCTCATTCTTCCAGACTTCCTCTGAGACACTTTTATCAAGAACATCCTCTCCTAAGCCTCACAACACTAGAATCACAGCTTGAAACACACCCCTCCCACGGCACCCGTCAACCCTCCTATTCAACTAGGGGCTCCTTTAGGTCAGCAACAATGTCTGATTCAACACTAGATTCCCACATGCAAAACAGTCCCAAGCCCAAAGGGGCTCATAAAATGGCTTATGTTTTGCTTGTCCAACAGACCCTGAGGTAAATAAGTACACTTTCATAATACCCATTATTTCTCTTAAGAATCCGAAACAATTATATCAGCTTGAAGAGAAACTATACGTATAAAAGCAAAGTTTGAAATTATGTCGCTGCTTTACACTAAGGTTTTTTAAAAAGATCCATACTCTCTAAAAAAAAAAAATGGTGACTTCTTAAATGGGGTTACTTGCTTCTCTTCTCTAAGAAAAGAAAAAGATTTTTCTGGCTATGAGGGCACAACAGTGTCCCTTAAAGCCATGAAAACAGACAGGGTTGTGCAAGGATGCTAACTGTTCCAGACCAGCAGAAGACCTCGGTCACAAGAAAGGGTACTGACAGACAGCCCCCTGTCTGCGGCCAGGCAACTCTCTTTGAGTTACCTGATTCTTGGAACACTGGCCTTGACACTTAACACACAACATCTGCCAAGAGATGATGGGTGAAGGTTCCTGGAGAAATGTGTGCCTCAACAGGAAAGGGGGCTCCAGTATCTTAGGACAGTGAGTCTGAAGCAGAACAGGAGTCAGAGGTAAAAGGAAAATGATTCTGAGTCTAAAGGTACTAGGAGGAGAGAGAAAGGTCATGAGAGCTTGCTAAGAGGGGACCGGGAAGCAGACCCGCACGTGACGTATCAAGACCTGACAATGGTGAAACGTAAGGCAAGCAGAAACGTTAGAGCAAAACAAAACAAAAACTAAACCGCAGCATTAAAGGAGCTTTTCACTTTTATACAAAAGTATTAAATCTCGGTTAATGAAGTCTGAGGAAGTAAGCTAGGATGTAAAAATACTTTAAAATGGAAGCAACTTCTTCAAATAGCTTTTTTTAAAGGCCTTAAAAATAGAAACTTTTTAAAAGAAGGAAATGACGAGTGTTGGGTAAATAAGATGTCTGATGAACGCACAGTGTGCACCTCTGATGTCCTACTTATCCTCTATCTACAACAGGAAGAATAAACCAGACCTACTCACTCCAGTTCTAATTCTGCCCCTAAAATGAGCAGCAGAGACAAGAAATGGTAATGGTAACAAAAATGTAAACAACAAGAAGTTGTGGAATTTATGGAGCCTCAGTGTCAACAGTAAATCAAAAAAATTACCAGTGTCCAACTGTGTACTTCTTCCTGATACAATCGAATTTCCATGATCTGTTCCATCATTGTAACACATCACCTAGATCCATTCTAATTCCAAATTCTGTGAGGTCTCTTTGATTCTGTTGGTGCTCAGAAAACAGTTAAATCCTCACTAAAAATAAAACTTAAAATAAGAACCACTGGAAAATATGTATTATGTAGGAAAGTGAGCTGGGGGTGGGGGGGCATAATTTGTTAAAACCTTCTAGAGAGGAACTTGGTTAAAAAAAAAAAGGTGGCGGTGGGCTTTTTTTTTTTTTTTTTGAGACGGAGTCTCGCTGGGTCCACCCAGACTGGAGTGCAGTGGTGCAATCTTGGCTCATTACAACCTCTAACTCCCAGGTTCAAGTGATCCCCCTGCCTCAGCCTCCCAAGTAGCTGGAACTACAGGTATGCACCACCATATCTAGCTAATTTTTGTATTTTTAGTAGAGACAGGGTTTCACCATGTTGGCCAGGCTAGTCTTGAACGCCTGGCCTCAAGTGATCTGCCCGCCTGGGCCTCCCAAAGTGCTGGGATTTCAGGCATGAGCCACTGAGCCCGCCCAAAACCAAATCTTTAAAATGTGCCTTTTTTTTTTTTTTTTTTTTTTTTTTTTTTTTTGAGACAGAGTCTTGCTCTGTCACCCAGGCTGGAGTGCAGTGGCACGATCTCAACTCACTGTAACCTCTGCCTCCTGGGTTCAAGCAATTCTCCTGCCTCAGCCTCTTGCGTAGCTGAGACTACAGGCACGCGTGACCACACCTGTCTAATTTTTTATATTTTTATTAGAGACAGGGTTTCACCATGTTGGCCAGGCTGGTCTTGAACTCCTAACCTCAGGTGATCCACCCACCTCAGCTTCCCAAAGGGCTGGGATTACAGGCATGAGCCACTGCGCCTGGCCTAAAATGTGCCTGTTCTTTTGCTCAGCAATTCTATCGAAGAAGAAAGGCTGTTTGCTCACATACATGCATCTATACTGCACAAAGGAACCAGCTATAAAAGCATTCCACAAAGCACTATCTGCAATTCCAAAAGAAATCACAAAATTTAAATACCCAGCAGTAAACGTTTATCTTCTTCAACACTGTAAAGTATGTTTACCATGTTTCAGCAAATAAAAAAGATTTTTTGAATGATTAAATCAACAATTGTCACCATGTTTACTAAGTTTCTACTTTGTCCAGGCATTGACCTAGGTGCTGGGGACACAACGATGACAAAACAAAGTGCTTCCACTCATAAATCTTATTTTCTTAAGGGGAAACCACACATAATATTTAAAAAAAAAAAAAAAAATTGTGGGCTTGACAGAGAAAAGCCAAAGATTTCAAAGTGTCAGGAAGGATGGATTGATATACATATTGTTGGGATGGGGGAAAATATACACAGGGCAGGTTTGTGGATAAAAGGCTGAGTGGCCAGAGGCCCGCTTTGGATATGCTGATTTTCCCAAGCCTGTTGGGCATTCCAATTAGTGATTACCTACAGGAGCCGAACATACATAGATGTAGAAAGGACAAGACAGGTCCAAGTCGCAAAAGTACATATGAAAGCCACAAGCCTCCAGATACTTAAAGCTTTGAGAGTAAAAGAAATCATACAGGTAAGGTGGGTAGAGCCACAAAAAAAGAGGGGCCAACACTGAGCCCTGGTCATGGGCCAGTATTTGGAGGCCAGAGAGATAAAGAAAATCTAGCAAAGAAAGGCAAGGAGTGGCCACAAAGTAGGAAGAGAGCCAGGAGAGGGTGGCATCCCAGGAACCAAGCAAGACAGGTGCTCCGAGGAGGAAGATATCATCAGCTGCATGGAATGCTAATGACAGGCGAAGGATGGAAGGAATGACTATCACCCATCAGGCTGAATAATAGAACACTGGAGGCTTTGAAAAGAGCTGTTTCATACCACATGATCTCACTCAAATGTGGCCTCTAGAAAAGGTGATCTCAGAAGTGGAGAGTGGAAAGGGGGCACCACGGGCTGGGAAGGGCTGGGAGTTAGGAAGTGGAGAGTGGGATGGTGGCTCATGGGCTGGGATGGGCTGGGAGTTAGGAAGTGGAGAGTGGGATGGTGGCTCATGGGCTGGGATGGGCTGGGAGTTAGGAAGTGGAGAGTGGGATGGTGGCTCATGGGCTGGGATGGGCTAGTTGTTGGGGAGTGGAGAGTGGAATGGGGGTACCACGGGATGAGATGGGCTGGGAGTTGGGAAGTGGATAGTAGGATGGTGGCTCACGGGCTGGGATGGGCTGATTGTTGGGGAGTGGAGAGTGGAATGGGGGTATCATGGGCTGGGGTGGGCTGGGAGTTGGGAAGATGTCGATCAAAGGATACAAAATTGCAGTTAGATGGGAAGAATAAGTTAAAGAGATCATTGGACAACATAGTGACTGTAGTTAATAATATATTGTATTCTTGAAAAATGTTGCCAGGTGTGGTGGCTCATGCCTGTAATCCTAGCACTTTGGGAGGCTGAGGCAGGCAGATCACGAGGTCAGGAGTTCAAGACCAGCCTGGCCAATATGGCGAACCCTGTCTCTACTAAAAATATAAAAAAATTAGCCGGGCGTGGTGGCGCATGCCTGTAGTCCCAGCTACTCAAGAGGCTGAGGCAGGAGAATTGGTTGAACCGGGGAGGCGGAGGTTGCAGTGAGCCCAGATCATGCCACTGCACTCCAGCCTGGGTGACAGAGCAAGACTCTGTCTCAAAAAAGAAAAAGAAAAATGTTGAGTGGATGTAAAGTGTTCCTACCACAAAAATGGTAACTATGTGAGGTAATGTATATGTTAATCAGCTAGATGTACTCATTCTACAATGTAGTATATACACTTCAAAACACACATTGTACACAGTAAATACATACAATTTTACCTCTCAATTTACAAAGAAAGTAAAAAAAAAAAAGGTATGAAGAGAGCCATTTCAATAGAATAGCTGAAATAAAAGCCTAGACGGTGTAAATGCAAGGGATACCAGCAAATGGGGAGTATAAGAAAAGAGAAAAACAGGCTTGTGGTTTTGCAAGAAAGACGTTTTTGTTTTGTTTTGTTTGGGGTGGGAGAAATGATGGCATGTTTAAATGCCAATGGGAAGGACAGAGAAATGGATGGTGTGGGGAAAAACCAAGAACCTGAGTGGACCAAGGGCATGGGGCAGCCTTCCAGAGGAACAAGGAGATTTCTGGCAAAGTGTCTACATCACAGAAGGCAGACATGATATGCAGACACAGGCTGGCTGGTACCTGTAAGTTCTCCTGATTGCTTGTGTTGATTTCTTCAATGAAACAGGAAGCAGCCTCACTAGCTCAGAGTGAGGAGCAGGGCTTAAGCCTTTTGGGTTTGAAGACAGAGGGGGATTTGAAATTAGGGAAATGCAAAGTTACAAGGCAAGGATGATCTAACATCAGTGGTCACCAACTCAAATGAATAGCAGGGTCTTCCCTCCCTCTTTCCCCATCCCAGTGGTCACAAAAGTGGATTTCATCAGGCTTGCATAAATAGGTTTAATAAGATGGGGCTGGCAAGTATTTAAGAGTACATGCAGGAGCGTGAGGGCGAGTATAATGATGGGCTTGGAATTTTAGTTGGGTAAGGAAGAAAGGGATGACAGGAGGGGCATAAGAAACAGTTAAAAAAAAAAAAAGAGAGGATCGATTGACTGTCTGTTTCATTTAGTTTGAAGAACTGAGCCACCATTTTAGATATTTTGATCAATACAGACATTGAGAGCATCTAGTCTGCTATACCACTGGAATGGGTAATTCCTTACACTGTATAATGGGTAACGTGGAATCCTTTACACAACATTTAAGAATATTATATATGCGTTACATGTTTATGTAGATAATTTAGAAAATATAAATAAAGCAAAAGAAATCTTTACTTTCTTACCAGTTTTTCCTATGTATTTGTATTCTATTTACAAATTTATAACATTTCCAGACTTTGGGGTAACTTAACCTTTTCTAACAACTCTGTGAGCATGTCGTTTAAAGTGGTCTTCTATACTTTCATTTCTAAAATTACTGTTGTGTGGTAATTGATCCCATGGATTCTACGCCTGCTCGTGGTTTTGAGCTGTTCATCCCACACATCTGTAGCAGCCTCATTTGCACCTGTGGAGTCCATGGCTCCCACACACCCAGGCGTGCCTCTGACTCTCTCACAAGCCTTCTAATGGAGAAGTGCCTGAGCATTTACTTAAGAGAAACACAAATGTGTATAGGCAGCTTTCTGTCCTTTCCTATCTCTTTCCATTACATTCAGGGCATTATACTCACGTTTGAAATTTTATACATAGGGAACTCACTTTACATATGAATTTCAGGAAAATTAAGGACATATATAATACATGTAGCGACAAAATTTCAACGGAGTAGTTAGTTGTCACAAGGACACAGAAATGCATTTAAACAGTGGTTACAGGGCAGGAATGCTAGATTATCCTGCAATGTGTAAGAGTGACTGATGGAAAAGATCAGCATGCCACAGCCGACACTACTGTCAAAAGTGCCAACATTCGGGTATATTTAAAAACAAAGCAAAAAAAAAAAAAAAACCTAATTACTTAGCTGAGTCTAGAACCCAACTCCATTTTGCAAATAAGAACAAGGTGTTCTTAAAATCATCTTATGACATAATAAATTTTCCAGAAACAAAACCATCACGTATATTGAGGGAAGCTTATACTCTGTTTTGCTCAGAACTTTGCCAACAGTTGCTCATCATTTCAAAAGATGACATCACCACTGACAACCCTGCTTGAGACATCTGAGTTGCCAATGCACCATTCCTATATCAATCTCATTTTGTAGCTGTCAAGTTCACAGTGATCACACATATACATCAAGCATCTATTTCACAAGTCTTCTAAAGTAGTATGCCTAAACATTTGTTTAATTAAGCATATAATACTTTATTATATACTTCTTTCTTTTCATTTTCCATATATAGTTAGTGCCTTATTCTAATTTTGTTTAAAATTTTGTGTAGGGAGAGCTCATATTATCTAAGAACTTTCTTTTAAAAGAATAAAAGAGACACTAGAAAAGTTTGATTCAAACAATGAGAAGGTATTATCTGTATGTTCCAAATGATCTATCATAAACATTACATGTTTGTATGGTTTCCAATTGTATAAAGGATACCAAAGAAACAACTAGAAAATATGAAACTACCAGTTCCAGCAGTATGGCAGATTAGATGCTCTAAATAGCTATTGATTGAAAAACCCGAAATACTGGATGAAATGCCTTTCTAATCCTTTTTAAATGAATCCCAGACTTGCCATAAATGTGAGTGACACGAAGAACACTCAGAGAGCAGACTGAGAACAGAGAAACCAAGAGAGCGGTAGAAGCTGACTTTTGCTATAGATTCTAACTTTCCCTTTGACGACTATTTGAGGAACAGAGAAAAGGAGAGGAAGTCCAGGGTCTGCCAAAAGGGAGTAAAATACAAGACAATACCTCTCAGTTAAATTAAGGACCAAGAAGGGCTATACCCATCATTTAAGAGCTTGCAAACCCACTAAACAGAAAAGAGAAATACCTGTCTTGAACTTGATATGCAGAGGTAGGAGGAATAAGTGGCTCCTTTAAGAAATAGCAACCACAAGCTAACCATCACCAGGATATCTGGTCAAAATTAACACTGAATGGTGTGGTCTACGAAACCTCAAGAAGATACTTCATTTAGAACAGCCCCAGAGACCATCATTACCTAAACCCTCTAATCAATCTTAACTTCGCTGTTGTGGCACAACCAAACATTACGCTCAATCTGATACAATAAACCCACAGCATCGCCTATGAAGCATCCAGACCAAGTGAGTCAGAAATGATGGGTAACAACCACCCCAAACTCAGTGGCCTAGGGTCACCAGCATGTGTTGTGCTCACCAATGTAGTTAGTGAGGAATTTGGAGGGGGTACAAAGGGAAGCTTTATCTGTCCATCACAATGTCTCTTCAGCCTCAGCTGTAGCTGATGGTACAAGAAAGGCAGGGGCTAGAACCACCTGTAGGCTCTTCACTCAAAAGGAGGATCACAGACCGATTATGTGAACAAGGGCAGGCCTAAAATGTTGGGAACATGATTTTCAATGACCACAAACAAAATGTTTATCTTCAAGCCTGTGGATCTAACTTGCAACGTACAGGAAACAGATGAGCAAGTTAAGCCACATCAAGAGAAAACTAGCAGATAAAGCCATTCTACAGGACAGCTGACCCAGGTTTTTCAAGATGTCAAGGCACAAATTTGGGGGAGGAGAAACTGTCCTAGATAAAAAGGCTTCAGAACCAAATCAATGTAGTGAATCTTGTTTAAATTTTGCTTGAAACAAATGATATAGAAGGGTATTCTGAAGAAAACTGGGGCTATCTGAACATGGCTAGGTTTGTAGACAAGTGGAATTATATTTAATTTAATAAGATGTGCGACAGAGCTGCTGTTATGTAAGAAACACCCTTGTCGGGACGCAGTGACTCACGCCTGTAATCCCAGCACTCTGGGAGGCTGAGGTGGGCGGATCACGAGGTCAGGAGATCAAGACCATCCTGGCCAACATGGTGAAACCCCATCTCTACTAAAAATACAAATATTAGCCAGGCGTGGAGGCGCGCGCCTGTGATCCCAGCTACTCAGGGGGCTGAGGCAGGAGAATTGCTTGAACTCAGGAGGCAGAGGCTGCAGTGAGCCGAGATTGCGCCACTGCACTCCAGCCTGGGTGACACAGCAAGACTACTGTCTCAAAAAAAAAAAAAAAAAGAAAGAAAGAAAAAGAAAAATAAAAAAGAAAAAAAGAGAAATGCCCTTACGTTTTATACACACAAACAGAACGATTTTGAAGAGAAATGTTGTATCTGTGACTTAAAATACTTTCAAGAAAGTCAGAAGAGGAGGAAAAGATGAGACAGGGCAGCAGTTGTGGGAAAATATTGGTAATATTAAAACTAGGTGAGGACATAGGAGTGCTCATTATGTCATTCTGTGTATCTGTATATTAAGAATCTTCTTGTAATAAAAATTTCACAAAATCAAACACAAAACATTGTTCAAGATGACTGGTACCCATAGGCAACTGGCAAAAGCAGAGATCAATCAATCCTTCTGAGGAAACAGAATGCAAACCCAGGCCTCAATAAAACTGTCTTCAAAAAAAATAAGGAATGAAGAAAAACAAGAAATTTCTTAGAACTAAAAGAGAACAAAAACGATGCATATCAAAATTTGAAAGATTCAGCCAAAGCAGTACTTAAGAGAAAAAACTTTAGTCTCATATTTAGCTTCATCTAACAAAAAAGGTTCAAATAAAGTAAGCATTCACTTGAGTAGGGGCAGGGGAGGAAGAACAGCAAAATAAAGTAGAAAGCAAGATGTAATCAAGGCGAGAGAAAAACTTCATTAAGTTTGTTTACAAGGACACACAATAGAGACAATAAAGACCAAGTCACTTTGGAAAGGGTTTTATCAAGAATAAAAGAAGAAAAACCATTATGAAGTAAAATGCCTTAACTCTGGATGGTACAGAGATTAAAGTAATAAAGACTATTATGAACTTTATGTTAATAAAGTTGAAAAATTATATGAAATGGACAAAGTCCTATACATAGGAATATATATATATAGCAATACTCACAGAAGAAGAAATTTTTAACTTGAATATGCCTATATTGACAAAAGAAATGAAATCAAAAATTTTAAATGGCTGGGCACAGTAGTTCATGCCTATAATCCCAGCACTTTGGGAGGCCAAGGTAAGAGGATCACTTGAGGCCAAGAGTTTGAGACCAGCCTGGGCAACAGAGCAAGACCTCATCATCTCTACTAAAAAAGTTGAAAAATCAGGGGTAAGACAAAAGGTAAAAATAAAGAGCTATACAACCCTTTATAGCTTTATAAATACTTTTACTTTTACCAAACATTCAGAGAACAGATAACAACACAAATTCTTTTGGTAAATTAAAAAAGGGACTCATCTTCAATTCTTTTTTTTTTTTTTTTTTTTTGAGACAGTCTTGCTCTGTTGCCCAGGCTGCAGTGCAGTGGCGTGACCTCAACCCACTACGACCTCTGCCTCCCAGGTTCAAGCAATTCTCGTGCCTCAGCCTCCCAAGTAGCTGGGATAACAGGTGTGCACCAACATGCCTGGTTAATTTTTTTTTTTTTTTTTTTTGCATTTTTAGTAGAGACAGGATTTCACCATGTTAACCAGGCTGGTCTCAAAATCCTAACCTCAGGTGATCTGCCCTCCCAAAGTGATGGAATTACAGGCGTAAGCCACCACGCCTGGCCTCCAATTCATTTTCAAAGCTCAAAAAGTACAGATACCAAAACCTAACAAGGATAATGACAGTTCAATCTAATTCATGAATTTCTGATTCAAGAAACCTAAAACAAATGTTAGTAAACTGAATCCAGTGATGAATAAAAAAGATAATATATGATGAGGCTATGTTTATTATAGAATGCAAGTTTCATTTGATACTTAAAAGATAATTTACTTCAGAAACAGATTATAAGTAAAAACAAAGTGATCATCTCAATACATACAAAAAAGACAGAAGATAAAATTCGGTATCCACTCATGAAAAAATCTCTTCGCAAACTAGAAAGGAAGGGAACTTCCTTAGCCCAATAGTGGACAGCTACGAAAAGAAAAGGAAAAGAGAAAAGAAAGAAAAGAAAGAGGAAACACTGTATTAAATGATGGAATGCTGGTTCATTTAATCAGGGATAACACAGGAATGGCCAGCTGTTTCAAAGAATGAATACAGGGGAGCCAGTCTGCAGAAAGGGAAAAAAGTAGGAAGGCAGTGATTTTTTAAAGTATTATTTTAATGAAAAAACCTGAGATTTCACAAATCACTAGAATTAGCAGAATTAGCAAGAATTTAAAAGGTGGCTGGACACACACACAAAGTTAATATACAAAGTCTGTTACATTTGTATACACCAGTAACAATAAGAAAATGTAATTTTTTAAAGGATACAATTTACAATACCAACAAAAAATAAGGTATATAGGAATAATCCTAATAAAAGTAAGACAGCAGCTCTTTTTGAAGAATTTTATAAACGAAACTGAAAAGTACCTAAACAAGTGGAGAGATGGAAAGTTATCCCATGCAGGAGAGGCAGGGATGGTGCAGTGGAAATGGGCGAAGGCAAGCACTGGAAAACCAGGCAGAAGAGCAAGTGGACTGTACGGTTTCTACAGCACAACAACAGTGCCCGAAACAACAGGCGCCCAGGGCCACTTGCTGACGACAAAAATGACAAACCATTCCCGCTTCTTTTTCTAAGTGGCTGGTGCTTTTTTTTTTTTTTTTTTTTTTTGAGATGGAGTTTCGCTCTTGTTGCCCAGGCTGGAGTGCAATGGCACGATCTCAGCTCATCACAACCTCGGCCTCCCAGGTTCAAGCGATTCTTCTGCCTCAGCCTCCCAAGCAGCTGCAATTACAGAGGCGCCTCCACGCCCCGCTCATTTTGTATTTTTAGTAGAGACAGGGTTTCTCCGTGTTGGTCAGGCTGGTCTCGAACTCCCGACCTCAGGTGATCCACCCACCTCGGCCTCCCAAAGGGCTGGGATTACAGGCGTGAGGTGGCTGGTGCTTCTTTACCAATGACAACCCTGCCCCACTTCAATCCTCCTGTCTCCTAGATAAAAATTAAAATACCTAATCACAAAAGTACCCCCATCTTCTTGAGAGCAGCCAGTTAAGGGCCACCCCTCATGATGCCACTCCCTCTTAGAGTCATGTAACACACACCCCAACCCTACTACAGCCCACCTCCCCCTTTCCACAGTGCTCCTGGGGCTCCTCAAGACTGCATCCTCCCTGGCCTGCAGCCACCTGAGCTAAATAAACACATCTTTTTATTACAGGGATATTTCTCATCTTTGCTCAGTGGGCTCCAAAAAGGAAAAAACTATTCAACTAAAGTGCTTCTGTGTGTCTTATCATTATTCTTTTCTAAGTACCCTGTTTCACAGAAGACCCCATTATAACAATAACAAAAGATAAAATTCTTAGAAAACAGCGTGATAAAAAAGAAAAAGTTTATATGAAAAAATAAGCACATACGAATAGAAAAAGGAAAAAGAAAACCAACAACTGAAAAAGAAGGATAATGAGGATATACTACCCCATCAGATACCAAAAGATAATAGAGAGACAGTACAATACTAATGCATTAATAGAAGAACCAATGGAGAATAACAGAAATCCCAAAATGACCCCAAACACCATATACCTAAGGAAATTTAGTTAATGATTTTAGTGGCATCTCCAGTTGATGGGGGAAAGGTAGTTGCAATGGTTGATTTTACAGGTGATCTTGGAAGGTACTGTAAATGAAATTAACAATTCCAACTGGAGACTCTGAGAATAACAGATTGTTTCCCTTAATGTGGGTGGACCTTATCCATTTAGTTTGAAGGCCTAACTGTAATCAAAAGACCAGCCCACCAGCCCCACCTAAGCAAGAAGGAATTCTCCAGCAAGCTGCCTTTGACTTCCTCGGACCATCAGCTCACCACCTGCCAGCCCATACTGCAGGTTTCGGAAATGCAAAACTCCATAAGCATATGAGCCAATTCCTTATAATAAACCTGTGTGTGTGTGTGTGCGCGCGCACACGCACGCATGTGAGCACAATTGATTCTATCCTATTATTCTATTCAATTGATTCCAGTCCTCTGGAGTTAACAACTCATATTACAGACAAAGGCCCAGTCTCCCTAATATACAAAGGGTTTTTAAAATAATTTTTAAAGACCAACAACTAAAGAGAAAATTCAAAATAAAAATATATAAATTTACAGTTCAGGAAAAAGGAAACACAAATGCCTTTAAATACACAAGACAACAACATTACTCATAATAAGATAAATGTAAACTAAAACTATATGCTTAGAAAAAGAATTATTTCAGATTTTGGCATATTTGCATATACACAAACGAGATATCTTAGAGATGGAACCCAAGACTAAACATGATATTCATGTTTCAAATGTGCCTTACATATATGGCCTGAAGGCAATTTTATACAATGTTTTAAAATAATTGTGTGACTGAAACAATGTTTTACATGTGTTTTGACTGTGGCCCATCACATGAGGTCAAGTATGGAATCTTCCACTTGTGGTGTCATGTTGGCACCCAGAAAGTTTCAGATTTTGGAGCATTTCATATTTCAGACATTGGGATTTAGGGTGTTCAATCTGTACCAGATTGGCAAAAATCCAAAAGCTTTGTAAAGCCATGCTACTGGCACATATGTAGGAAGAGTCCTCTCACGTGCAGATGGGAGTGTGAATTGGCTACAACCTGCAATACCCACTGGGAATGCAGATGCACACACCCTTTGCCCAGCACTGTAGCTTCCAGAATTCATTCTGCAGATATTACTGCCCACTTATGAAATGACACATACACAAAGTTTAGCATGGCATCATTGTTTCAATCCAAATAACCAGAACTAATCTAAATGTCCATCAAAAAGAACTGGTTAAATATATCATGGTATGTCCATAAAATGTAATGAAGTTATAAAAATGAACGAGGGATTGCTGTATCTGCTCCTTTGGAAAGATCTCCAGAAAATATATTTATGTGAGTAAAAGAAGGGGATGAGAAAAAAAAAAATACGGAAGAAGGCATATAGTATATACTATATATACCATTATTTGTGTAAAAATAAAAGTACAGTATTGTGCTTCTTGATACAAAGAAACTCTAGAAAAACATACAATAAACTATAAATGGTTATCCAGTCAAGAACGGGGGTGGTGACGTGTGCAGAGGGAACTAAGACGGGAAGAGACTTTTCTCGGAATCCCTTCCTTGTACTTTTTATTTTTTGAAACCAATGAATGTATTGATTAGTCAAAACATTAAACATATGAAAAATATTGAAGACACAAAGTGAGGTATCTTGATGGAACCCTAAAATTATACCATCTGTATCGATCGCATTAACAAGACACCAAGTACTACTAATACTTGCTAACTGACTGCCTTATACAAAAGCAAGAGATTACATAAATCACATTTGAAAACAAAAGGAAAGATTGCATAAAGAAATGTTCTGGTCGTTATGAAATACTGGCTGGTTAAACTAAATATGGTTGAGCTTCTTAAGTTTTTTTTTTTGAGACGGAGTCTTGCTCTGTCACCCAGGCTGGAGTGCAGTGGTGCGATCTCGGCTCACTGCAAGCTCTGCCTCCCAGGTTCACACTATTCTCCTGCCTCAGCCTCCCGGGTAGCTGGGACTACAGGCACGCACCACCACGCCCGGCTAATTTTTTGTATTTTTAGTAGAGATGGGGTTTCACCATGTTAGCTAGGATGGTCTTGATCTCCTGACCTCGTGATCCGCCCACCTCGGCCTCCCAAAGTGCTGGGATTACAGGTGTGAGCCACTGCGCCCGGCCGAGCTTCTTAAGTTTTTAAAGGTATATGAATTCAGTGTTATTAAGATTTAGCTTGATTTTGATAATACTTTAATGGTAATTTTTACTTTGTTTCAGGATAGATTTAGGAGGATTACTTAGGTTTTGGAGGTGCTAAATATATCTATAATGCCAGTTATCATTTTTTTGAGAAACTTTCTAAATCTATCTCCCATCCAACTCCCCTAAAATCCAGGACTGTTCCTGTCAAAGCAGACCATCTGATTAGGCCACTTAAATGTCTCCAACTTTCATCTCTCTGCCCCACAATGAATATAACTCAGACATTTTATAGCTAGGGAGTACGAACCCAAGAAAAAATTTCCAATGTATTTTGAGCAATGTTTGGTTTTATTCAGAATATACAAAAATTACTACAATTATATTAAAAAGTCATGGTCATAGAGTATTTACCATATAATTTATTGTATTCAAATCAATAAAATGATAGTAATAAAGCGTAAGATAGACTGAAACTAAGCACATTAAAATAATATTCACTAAAATAAGATTTTACTTGTAGTATGCTTTAAATATTTAAATATGAAAGATATTAAATAACTAATTGCCATATGCTGGAAGTCATCAGTGAATAATTTTTAAAGGAAGTAAATTTTGAGCTTGGTCTTGAAGAAAATGACAAGCATTCAGAATCCTTAATCAAATCGGTTTTATGATCAGAGATTCATTTCAGCACACTACAGTCAAACGAGTAATATAATTTATCTATTGAGTCCTTAAATTTTGATGACATGACAAAACACTCTGTGTCTACAGATAAGTTCAATAAGGCTCTGAAAGCCCCTTGAAAAAGGTGCTAACTTTATCAAAACTCCAGATACCAGCCTCTCTCATCTAAAAAGCAATTATATTAAAGTGTTTTAAAATTTTCATACACTTTAATAAAAGACTTGACCAGGTAACTATGAAATGATGTACATTCCTACTGCTACAAACCCCACAGATGTTACAATTTTTTTTCTTTTTTTTTGAGACAGAGTCTTGCTCTGTTGCAAGGCTGGAGTGCAGTGGCGCGATCTTGGCTCACTGCAACCTCCGCCTCCTGGGTTCAAGCTTTTAAATACATATATATAAAAACAAGATTGTACTGGGTCTCGAATCCTAGCTGTTGTATTAACATGTTTTGCTTAAAGTCATAAACTCTCTTTAGAATTCTCTAGTAAGTCATATGGAAATGGACTCCAACAAACCCAAGAAAATACGTAAGAAACCAGCCAAATTGATTAAAATTAAGCTCCATAAATTTATTTATTTTGCTTAATATCCACGATCTATTCAAGCCACAAAAGAAGTCCTTTAAAGAGGAAAAAGTCGATGCTACACGTGTTCATCTTCTCTTTGCCACCTCCAACACACAAAAGAGGAGGAAGAAAGTATTAAAATGACAAATTGTATTTTGATATTTATGATTGGATGTGCTATGAACATTTTATCTGGATTCAGAGTAAGAGTCCCTCACTCACTACCCCTTTTCATGTCACTCATGAGTGACAGTCTCTAAAACATAAGGAAACGGAATCATTTTATCAAATAACATATATACTATTTTTCTACAAATTCTGTAAGCTGAAATATATAACCCAGTAACCTAAAGGAGTATTTAATGAGACTAATTTAAACTAGAAACTGCTTGATATATTTAAAGTATATGATTCCAATTAGTATTTTAATATATTGCAACTGAAGTGAATATCTACTTATAAGCTAGTTTAAAGAGAATAACACAGTCAAAGACAACAATGTTTTCACACAGTAGCACCTACCATTAAAACAAAACAAAACAAAGGTCAAGATAAAAATACCATGCACGTGCCAACTAGAAGGATTAAATGATTGATAAAATCCTTCTCCTGAATAAGCCTTAACAAAGTGGCAGAGTGCTTTCTTGAAAGGTTCAGAACACAAATGACAGGGAACAAGCAATGACTGATACTTCCTGCTGCCACTAACCAGTAATGCAAGCAGCTATTAACCAGTCATTCTTCTCACCCTCCAATCTCAAAAGGGGAAAAGATGGAGGGAGAGATAGAGTTAGATTAGGTTACAGTTATGCATTTTCTCAAAACTAATTTTTTTTCCACCGAGAACATAATTTTTAATAAAGGACAGGAAGATGATTCAGAGCCGGGTCTGCCTTGGTGGAGAAAACAGGGCCCTGCAGGGCAGTGCGCTGTGCTCACCTGCTGCGGCTGGTACCTCTGCTGGGACTGGGATGGCAGATACTGCGCCTGGGGTGGGAGGTGCGGGGGCTGCGGCTGCTGGCTGTAATATGGCTGTTGGCCCTGTTGGCAGTAACCACTCACACCTTGCTGTCCATACTGAGGTGGCATCTGTCAAAAAGTCAAGCAAAGCAAATGAGAAAGTCAAAATGTGCAATTAAATGAAATCAAATATGGTTTCAATTCAGCAACATGAAGGGGGTTCTCTGCTAAGCAACTAAACTCAATATTTTTAATCCTGTCTTCCTTAGACAAATCGACACGCTGCTTTCTATTCACATACTATCAATGAAGTCTAAAGGCAATCTGACTTTGCCTTTAAAAACCATCATATTATATCAGATAGAAACTATTGATAATATCATAAAGATGGAGAGGGGAGGAAGTGCTAAATACTGAGACTAAAAAATAGCCTCTACTAAGAAAGAGAAGCATGATATGAAATCCATTCCCACACAACAGTGAAAATTAAAATGAACTCAAACAGTCCAAGTTAACTCACTAATACTTCATAGGAGGCTTGTGGTTTGGGTGCCTTCTTGTGTATGTTTGTTTCTAAGTTCAGAATGAAAAAGTCAGAATATACCAACTGCATTTACAGCACATACATACCAGTTAAATTATCAATTTTATTTACTATGTTTGCTAAGGATGGCATTTTCTTAGTTGATAAAACAGGTAACAATGTAAAACAAGGTGTACTACAGTGTAAATACCAGAGGTATAGACAAAAATGGTCTCAATCAATCTTCTCCATCTCTAACTTACATCAGCCTAAAAATGCCTGAAAGCACTGTTTAGAGGAAAATCCTTCCTCATGCAATAAATATACCATGGATAGTATTTTTGATTATTTTCTTTTTTTTTTTTTTTTTTTTTTGAGACGGAGTCTTGCTCTGTCGCCCAGGCTGGAGTGCAGTGGCGCAGTCTCGGCTCACTGCAAGCTCCGCCTCCCGGGTTCACGCCATTCTCCTGCCTCAGCCTCTCCGAGTAGCTGGGACTACAGGCGCCCGCCACTACGCCCGGCTAATTTTTTTGTATTTTTTAGTAGAGACGGGGTTTCACCGTGGTCTCGATCTCCTGACCTCGTGATCCGCCCGCCTCGGCCTCCCAAAGTGCTGGGATTACAAGCGTGAGCCACCGCGCCCGGCCTTGATTATTTTCTTAATGAGAAATCTATTGCCTTTTTCTGTAATTTCAAGAGAGAGCAGGAAAGGAAAAGAAAAACAAGATATCAGGACAGCAAAAAGCACTCTAGAGACAAGAATGGCAAAGTCATTTTGTTTAATACCACAATATGGTCCACTGGAGAACTTCAAGAACTTGAGCCCCATAAGCACACACATTTAAGAAATTAATGAGTACCAGATACACACTTAAAACCCAAATCCACTACAGAAATACTGAATGAGGAAAAAGATGAAATGGTAAAAGATGAAAAGAGTAAAACATTTGGCCTCTGAGACAAATCAGCACAGTAATTCCTAACACATACAATGGGGTAAAAGGGGAAAAAACGAAAAAGTTAAAGTTCCTATATTTCTTTCAATCCAACCCAGATTATTTTCAAGATCTACCAAAGAGGATGAGATTAAATGTGACCACAATGGCTCACAGTGCCTCTCATCACACAGAGCCTAAGTTGTTGGAGCAGACAAGTCTGCATTGCAAGCCATTTAACAGCACAGTTGAATTTTTTGCTTTTATTTATTTTACAGCTTGATATCTCATAATGAATGTATGTCCCTGCCATAAGCCAAGCCAACGAATTTCCATAAAATACAACTCCACATGCTAGAATACCATATACCACTACAACACACATCCTTCCGTTCAACACCCATATGTTTGATTTGATATCTAATACTATATTTCACACAAGCATCTTTGCAGTTTGATTTAAAGCAGTTAGGATAACACTTCTGCCAGTGTTAAAATGACTGTAAAGCTCAGTCAACACAGCCAGCAACTCCCCTATGAATTGCACTTTAATATGTTGACTTTCTGGTTACAGAAGCCCTCACACACAATATGGAAGTGTTGTTTGAGGAGGGGGGCGCTGTTTTCTAAGTAACACAACAACAGGACAGATTGCAGGAACCTACTAACACTAGAGCAGCCACAAGCTGACTAGAATTTTTTACTAACCTAGTCCAGCTCCAGGAAGTTTGGGTGCAGGGTGTGGGGCAAGGAGGAGAGGTGGGCGCAGCGGAAATCTTCAGTGGAGCAACCGCCTACACAACTGAGCAAACCGAGACCTGGGTGCCCTCAAACATGCTCCTCCACAATTAAAACCAATTTGCTATCCTTTTAGACACATGGCTTATTCATCCATTTAGGACCAACTTCGCTGGCACCCCACCTTCTGTGAGCCTGGGCTGAGGAAACCTGTAACAGCACAGAGGGGCTCTTCCTGAGACCTGGGGCCCAGTGCCAAACAACTGGACCCAGTCAGCTATCCTTCAATGGGAGCCATGATGGGACGGATTGCTCAACTCTAGTTTACCCAAAGAATCTTTGGGTTCGAAATACATGGACTCTAAGTCCAATCCCCTTTGCACGTGGGTTGTGTGAATATGGTCAGTCACATGACTCTGCCTTACATCTCCAACTGTCAAACAGACTGCCTTCCTAAGTCATACGGATGCCCTGCCCAGTCCCACCTGCAAGTCTATACAGGTGCCATTATGACTTATTAAACTAGAAGTTGTAGTGCTCTCTGTAAAATATTATTTCCTAAATGTTACCTTTAAAAACCAATTTCTCAATAGAATACCCCAGCTGACTGAAGCTAAAGTCTAACTCTTTGTTTGTTTGAGACAGAATTTTGCTCTTGTTGCCCAAGCTGGAGTGCAATGGCGCGAACTCGGCTCACCATAACCTCCACCTCCTGGGTTCAAACGATTCTCCTGCCTCAGCCTCCCAAGTAGCTGGGATTACAGGCATGCGCCACCAAGCCTGGCTAATTTTGTATTTTTAGTAGAGACAGGGTTTTTCCACGCTGGTCAGGCTGGTCTCGAACTCCCGACCTCAGGTGATCCGCCTGCCTCGGCCTCCCAAAGTGCTGGGATTACAGATGTGAGTCACCGCATCCTGCTTAAAATCTAATTCTTTAATAATCATTATTTTTTTTTTTGTCAATGCATTCAGATGCAAGGCTTTGAAAGATCTACTATATGCTGTTCAGACTTCTGAAACTAAATAGTATTACGAAACACAAATCAACAGGCTGCCCCACAAGACATGGAAGGCCCCAGAGCCTTCTGCTGGATGCTGCAGACCACAGCTCCTCTTGAGTTCTGGTGTTTGGGCAGCTGTCCCTCTCCTCACAGGCCATCAGGGCATTCCGGCACCACTCAAGCTTAAGCTCAAGCTCAAGCTCAATCCCCACCTGAACCCAGTTAGGCTTCTCATGTGCTGAGGACCAAGATACCCACACACACTGCCCACACAATGAGGGCCCAAAGGACTGATCTGTGAGGAAAGCACCTGAGCTTCACTGTCCCAAGCTTTGCAAACCCTATTCTGATTGCTGAGAGTTTTAAGTCGTTTCCTTCTTAACCATATGCCGGATAACTAAGACAACCAGACGGTTGCATGCAAGTGACAGGCAACCAACAGTTACTGAGCGCTAGCCAGCAGTTGCTGGGAGCTGGGGACACAGAGAACTGGTAGCTCCAACAGCCCTCCCTCCCCAGCCTAACCCTAACCATGGTCATTCTCGTGCCTTGACCAACCTGATCTTATCACTGGGTAGACTGATTTAGTTATGTAGTGAAACCCTTAACTACGTGTTCACGTGTTTACTATCTGTCCTCATCACTAGAATATAAGCTCCTGGAAAAGGATCTGAGCGTCAACAAACATCTGCTGAATGACAAGTACTATTCAATGATTACTAAAGCAAGCTATTATTATATGAAAAATTTTAACGACTCAAGGAACACATTATAATATGGAAATCTCTTGAACTACCCAAATCTGACAAATGTGTTCAGCTTCATCTACAGCCACTGAACAGTACACTAACAACAGCACAGTGTCCTTGGCCAAAAACCGCTGGCCCATGGAAGTCCTGACTGTCCAGCGCATGCTTTGTCTCGAACACAGTTCTAACTATATATATATTTTTTAAACCTGCAAAACTGAACTAAATGGAGATCTCAAAAAAAATGCCTCAGATCAGAACATTTCCATTTGTTATTTAAAAATAAGAATCTGGCCAGGCATGGTGGCTAAAGCTTATAATCCCAGCACTTTGGGAGGCCAAGGTAGACAGATCACCTGAGGTCAGGAGTTCCAAACCAGCCTAGGCAACATGACAAAACCCCGTCTCTACTAAAAATACAAAAATTAGCCAGGCGTGGTGGCACACACCTGTAATCTCAGCTACTAGGGAGGCTGAGGCAGGCAGGAAAATCGCTTGAACCTGGGAGGTGGAGGTTACAGTGAGCTGAGATCACTCCAGTGCACTCCAGCCTGGGCGACAGGGCAAGACTCTGTCTCAAATAATAATAATAATAACAATAATAATAAGAAGAAGAAGAAGAAGAAGAGGAGGAGGAGGAGGAGGAGGAGGAAGAGGAAGAAGCAGAAGCAGCAGCAGTAGCAGCAAAAGAAGAATTTGTTTCACTCATTTCTAAATAAAGACCTTTAAGATGTGAACACACACAACAAAAAATTTATAGCTAAAAATGATTCACTTACATATTTATTTTAGAAAATTATCCCAATAAAGAACACAAGTACTACCTTTCACATTTCTGTATCATGTTAAACATGCAGGGTCAGGACTCATTTTTCATTTCACCATACCCTGAACTTTTTGCTCATCCTCCAAAATTAGTGAAATGATCAAAGACTACCCTCTCCCCCTTTTTCCTTCTAAAGAAGTTTGTTTTTGTTTTGTTTGAGATGGAGTCTCACTCTGTTGCCAGGCTGGAGTGCAGTGGCACAATCTCAACTCACTGCAACCTCCGCCTCCCGGGTTCAAGCGATTCTCCTGCCTCAGCCTCCCAAGTAGCTGGGAATACAGGCGCCCGCCATCACGCCCGGCTAATTTTTGTATTTTTAGTAGAGACGGGGTTTCACCATGTAGGCCAGGATGGTATCGATCTCTTGACCTCATGATCCGTCTGCCTTGGCCTCCCAGAGTGCTGAGATTTCAGGCGTGAGCCACTGTGTCCTTTTTTTTTTTTTTTTGAGACGCAGTTTTGCTCTTGTTGCCCAGGCTGGAGTGCAGTGGTGTGGTCTCGGCTCACTGCAACCTCTGCCTCCTGGGTTCAGGCGATTCTCCTGTCTCAGCCTCCCGAGTAGCTGGGATTACAGGCGCAGGCCACCATGACCGGCTAATTTATATATTTTTAGTAGAGACAGGTTTCATCATATTGGTCAGGCTGGTCTCGAACTCCTGACCTCAGGTGATCCACCTGCCTTGGCCTCCCAAAGTGGTGGGATTAGAGGCATGAGCTACTGCACCCGGCCTAAAGATGTTTTAGAGAGCAGTTTCCTACTAGGTTTAAAGGTACACTGACCCCATGACCCAGCCATGTGCCTTGTAAGTATACACCCATGAAACACACGTTCCAGGAAGGATATTCAATGCAGTCCTGTCTACTACAATTGACAGAAGAGGATAAAATCTAACTCTAGGACAGGAGGTAAATGGGAAAAGTCAAGTTTGCTATAGGCACACAATTAAATCTATACAGTAGTAAAAAGGAAGGAGTAAGACACCACATATCAAAATGGTTCAAAACTAAAAAATACAATGTTGAGTTTAAAAAGAAAGCAACAAAAAGTTAATGCAGCATCATACCATTTGTATAAAATTTTAATACATAAGATATTAGTGTATACTGTTTATAAACACACATGTAGCAAAAGTATAGAAACGTGCATTGAAAAGAATTGGGGATGATGGGGCATGGCTTCAGCCATGCTTTGCTCCTTTATAAAAAGAAAGATGTGAAGCAAATAGGGTAACATGTTATTTTTATACCTGTACATACTATGTGTGTGTGTGTGTGTGTGTGTACACCTGTATATACTGTATGTGTAATTACACAAGTGTGTCTGTTATATTTGCTTCTGTACTTTTCTATATGCCTAAATTATTTCACAATTTTCCACTTTTACCATAAAGATTTTGCCTCCACCCTAGTACACCTCCTCCCAAAAAGAGGTGGCCCTGGGAAGCTCAAGCACCCACACAAGGCAGGAGGGGACACCCCAGGAGGTGTCCTTCCGAGAAAAGAGACTCAGCTCAAAGGCCAAGTCCCTGACTACAAGACCACGTGCTCCAAACACTCCCAGGCCTTTCACCTAGGACGCTCCAGGCCACAGCTATTCTGAGTTCTGGCGTCTGAGCGGCTGTCCCTCTCCTCACAAGCCATCAGGGCATTCAGGACAGAACTAGGAGGAAGCCTTCATTATGGTCTCCTCCCAAGGGAAAAAGTGTCCTGTAGGTTGGTGAACCTCTAACAGACAGAACTTTATGCCAGCATTTCCCTAAGGGTCACTAATTTCCCTATGGGTCCTACAAGGGACACTAATTCTATAGACTATCACACAGAAATGAGTTCTATAATTTAAAAAAGTTGAAAAAAGAAATATACTATAAAAAGAAAACATACCATATCATCACATTAAAGGATATGTGAAATCCTTTAAAAAGCTTGGAAACTTGTCCACCTTTACATCCAAGATTTCTCAAACTCATTTGACCACTGAACACCACCACACCACTGGACAGTCCACTGCACAGGACAGGCCCTTGCTAGTTTAGTTCATCACTGTATTCCGCATGCCTGTCCAGTACTAAGAGCTCGGTGAATGTCTGTTGACTGAACCTCCTGAAATACGTATAGAAATCACACACCACAGTCAATGGAAACGTTAAGAGCTGCTGCCTTGAGCTAAACGATAGTCCAGTCCAGTTCTATCTCTAGGAAAGCACAGAAAAACACTGGAACAGATATTAGAACCTCCTTGATGTGAGCTTTCAAGTTACGATACTAAAACAGGCCCCAGTTTCTATCATAGACCTGGTGTCTCTGAATATCTCAATCTACTTCCATTATCAGTTTGTTCCTCCTTTTGGAGGAAAACAATCTATGAACAAAAGAAATACTCGGCATTGTCCTAAACTTATCAGAGACATTCAGTGTGGTGAAAACTCCCCACTACTGAATTCTAACATGCTACTTCTTTGCTATGTAATAGAATGAGCACCTTTCTCCTTATCTTCGATGTCTAAAGACCTTTTTTAATTGTGCTAAAATATACACAAAATTGACCATTTTAACCATTTTAAGTATACAGTTCAATGATGCATAAGTACATTCACACTGTTGGCCAACCATCACCACCATCCTTTTCCAGGATTTCATCATCCCAAATGGAAACTCTGTGCCCCAGAAATAACAACCCCACATTCTGTTGCCCATCCCAACCCCACATTCTGTTCCCCATCCCAACCCCCGGTCCCCATCCCAACCCCTAGTCCCCATCCCAACCCCCAGTCCCCATCCCAACCCCCAGCAAGCACCATTACACTTTCTGTCTCTATGAATTTGGTTAGTCTTGCTATCTCACATAGGCAGAATCACACAATATTTGTTCCTTTGTGTCTGGCTTATTTTGTGTCTGAGTTAGCATAATGTATTCAAGGTTCATCCATGTTGTGGTGTGTATCATGTTTCATTCCGTTTTAAGGCCGTGGAATGTATACGGCATAACTGTTTATCCACTCATCCACGGATAAACACTGGGCTGTTTCCAACTTTTGGGTATTGTGGAAAATGCTGCTCTGAATAAGGGTTTACAAATATCTGGTTGAATTGTTGCTTTTACGTCTTGGGGTACATTCCCAGAAGTGGGATTGCTGGAGTATATGGTAATTCTATGTTTAATTTTTTGAAAACTATCATACTGTTTCTCACAGTGGCTGCACCATTTTACATTCCCACCAACAGGACGCAAGGTTTCCAATTTCTCCATATCCTTGACAACACTTGGTATTTTCTGGGTTTTTCTTAATATTAAATATCAGCTGTGATGATATTGGGTGTGAAGTGATAACATACTCATTGTGAAATATGCATTTCTCAGATGATCAGTGCTGTTGAGTATCTTTTCATGTGCTTATTGGCCATGTATATATCTTCTTTGGAAAAATGTTCAAGTCCTTTGCCATTTTTTTAATTGGGTTGTTTTGTTGTTGATAGCAGTGTTTTATATAGATATTAATCCCTTATCAGATATATGATTTGCAAATATTTTCTCCTCTTCTGTGGGTTATACATTTTCACTCTCTCGATAGTCTCCTTTGATGCTCAAAAGTTTTTAAAACTTTGACATACTCCAATTTGTTTGTCCTTTCTTTTGTTGCCTATGCTTTTGGTGTCATATCCAAGGAATAATTACCAAATCCAGTACCAAACTTTTCCCGTTTTCTTTTAAGAGTTTTATAGTCGGGCACAGTGGCTCATGCCTGTAATCCCAGCACTTTGCAAGGCTGAGGCAAGTGGATCATTTGAGGTCAGGAGTTCGAGACCAGCCTGGCCAATGTGGTGAAAATACAAAAATACAAAAATCAATCAGGTGTGGTGGTGAGTGCCTGTGATCCCAGCTGCTTGGGAGGCTGAGGCAGGAGAATCGCATGAACCCAGGAGGCAGAGGTTGCCGTGAGCCAAGATCTCACCACTGCACTCCAGTCTGGGCGAGACAGCAAGACTCCATCTCAAAAAAAAAAAGGAAAAAGAAAAAGAGTTTTATAGCTTTGTTTAAGCTCTTACACAGGTCTATGACATTATGAGTTAATTGTCCAATTTTATTCTTTTGAAAGACTTATTGTTATTCTATACAATTTCCACATCAGCTTTGGATCTTTTTAAGAAGTACAGTTTGGTATTTACAAATCCATCAAGAACTATTTTTTGAAAAGAACTACATTAAATGTATACATTCTTAACACACTGTATGGTCTGTTTGCATGAAATTCAAAATCAGGCAAAATCAACTTATTGTGATAGAAATCATAACAATGATTGTGGGATATGGGGCTTGGCTGGAAAGAGACATAAGGGAATTTTCTAGGAGTGATGGAAACACTCTAATTAGGATGGTAGTATCCTAGACGTATGTAATTGTCAAAACTCACTGAATTGCATGCTTCAGATTTAGGCATTTTAATGGATATGAATAATAGCTTTAAAATATTGGTGGAATATGTATATACACTTAATACAGAAGTCTAAACTGTTCATCTCCATTTTTATCATTCTATAACACACATTTTAACACATTTCTGCTTAAATCATTCTTGCCTTTAGACCTAGATGTAAATTTTCTATTTTATAATTAATGACTGATCCTAGATGCTTATCAGTGAGTTTTTGTTTTGATTTCACATAATCCAAAATATTACAGAGCAACAGGGCAAACTGAAATAATCATGATGAATATACAAAGTAAAATATGTAAGGCAAGTCACAATATGTACAGAAACAACGTTCCTTTAACCCAAAATTCTACTTTTGGGAATTTATATTAAGAAAAAATATGAGGCTGGGTATGGTGGCTCACGCCTGTCACTTTCAGAAGCCGAGGCAGCCCGGATCACAAGGTCAAGAGATAGAGACTATCCTGGCCAACATGGTAAAACCCCATCTCTACTAAAAATACAAAAAAAAAAAAAAAATTAGCTGGGCATCGTGGCGCACACCTGTAGTCCCAGCTACTCAAGAGGGTGAGGCAGGAGAATCGCTTGAACCAGGGAGGCAGAGGCTGCAGTGAGCCGAGATCACGCCGTTGCACTCAAGCCCAGGAGGAAAGTGCAAGACTCCGTCTCAAAAGAAGAGAAGAGAAGAGAAGAGAAGAGAAGAGAAGAGAAGAGAAGAGAAGAGAAGAGAAGAGAAGAGAAGAGAAGAGAAGAGAAGAGAAGAGAAGAGAAGAGAAGGGAAGAGGAGTATGAAACAAGTATGCAAAGATATGTGTAGCAAGGAGTTCATTGCAGCTCCACTCAAAAATAGGGAAACAGCCTAAATGTTTAATGTCCATCAACAGGGAATTGGTTTCAGAAAAAAAAAAAAAAAAGCAGAGGTGAGGATTCAATAAAATACTACAGAGCCATTAAAAATAACAATTCTCATTTTACATTATATTTAACAACAAAAAGTTCTGTCCATATATTATTGAGATGAGGTTTAAAGATAGCAGGCTACAAAACCATATCTAGTATAATGTTATTTTTGAATGTGAAAATCTGTGTGTGGTATAGGTATAAAGAACTAACAGCCTCAAAGAATATATACCAAAATCACTCCTTAAACCAACTCTGTTTTTCATGAATCTAGAACAAAATGAAATTTATTTAGGATTATTTATCGCTGCTGTCTTTCTAAGAGTTATCAAAAAGTATATTATAACAATTTATCTTAAACAGAAGAAAGCTCCTTAATTTTTATGTGTTTGTTTTTCATCATAGATTTGAACCCCTCCAGGTAAATTCTACAAAATGGGAAAGCAAAAAGCAGAAGAAAAATCTTAAGTCCACAACAGCTCCATTCACATGTGGCAAATCCTGCTGGCTCCTGATTTCACAGGAAGATCAAACACCATTTTTCATGCATAAGAGACAGACTGAAAATTCCCCACAGCAAGGAATTCAGATGCTAAGCTGATGCGTGGTTGAACCAATTGCACAAGGAAATTTTATTATGTCAACATGTCCAGTCAAAAATAATGTGCTAGAAGGTAATAAATAAAGTCTACAAGGTCAGGATCTTACAACTGCTCAACATTCCACAGTCCCTTAAGCTAAGTTCCCAAATGAGACTTCTAAACAACTTAGGTGCCTTTTTTTCCCCCCATTTTCTTATTTTAAGAAGAAAAATAAATCTTGTCCTTAGGCTTGTCTAAGGAAAAAACAAACAAACAACAACAACAACAAAAACTCCACAATTTCCTGAAATTTGTCTTTCACCCTTGAAAAATGAGAAAGTCAACAAATGTATATTGAGCGCTTACTGTATGCACTGTATACTAAAGCTAAGTTCCTTCCAATTCTATCTGGCTTCTCTTAACTAACAGGAAAAAGACGACCCGGGATGAGAAAGAAGTTGACAGAGTTATACAAAACGGTCAGGCAGTGTCTCACACTGCAGAATGGGCTAGCTGACCACCCACACTCACAAGCTGGGTCCATGGCTCTCACGTTGCTCTGAAGTCCACTACGTTCTGGCCTGGGCCCTGGTTCCTTCCTAACAGGTAACTTCTGGGCCATAAACATGGCCAGTTTTTAACAGGCTTTCTGAAACCAACACATCTGGGATAATTTAACCCTCCCCATTAGTTTAGAAATTTTAAAAAAATCATAGGATAAAACAGATTTACCTTTTTTGATTTGGGAAACATTGAAAAGTTCTCATTTTTTATCAGTAACAAGTCTTTTTTTGTGACAAATTTTTTATAAAACTTAGAAGGGTACACACGATATAAGATTATAAAGACATACACATACAATCCCTCTTGGATTTCTTTACAATTATTAATTGCCTACAAAATTTCACTGCTTATTCTAAGTTCAACTGCTCTATATTTAGCAAATCACAGCTTAAGTGAATAGTAGGTCAGACCAATGTTCTGCGGAGTGAATATTCTATATAGCTGTGGGAACTAAATGGTAGTGCCTCTCATGACCTCAATTTCCAGAAGTCAGGGATATGTCCTGAACAGCCTTTATTTCCTCTTAATAACCATTATGAATCTATTATCCATGAATTTATTTATACACTTCTTAAATTAATTTATATTTCCAGTCCAGGCTATCTCTTTAGGGTAACAAGCTCTGCCACATTATTATCCACTTTGCAAAGTGGTACATCCTTTAGTTTTCATAAAATTAACTCCTTCAGGCTTCAAGGAGTGTTGCCTAACTCTTGTACACAGAATTTGATTAACAAATATATAGTCAACCAACGCAAGTCAATTATATCAGCCCAAAGCCTTTTTTTTTTTAACCATATCAAAAATTCCTTGCCAACTACTGTCCACGCCAGTCTGTCCCTTGATTCTTTTCCTTGGCCTATCTAAACTGCTTTCACCCCATTCGCCTTTATTGTGAAACAACAGCTAGAATAGCACAAACGATCCCAAAGGCACAGCAAACACGGCTGTACACAAGAGTGAGATCACTTTTCAAGGCACCTGTAAAAAGAAATCTCTAGTACACATTTTGTATTCTCCTCTCCCACTAAACTACGGATGTTTTCACCTTTCTTTCCAGGTCAGCCAATTAGAGGAGATTTTATTTAAGTATTCATAAAATGCAGGCATTCACTGGCAGTAAAATGCTTCCTCTCATTTACAACCAGTGTTGAACTAAAGTCTTACTGTACACAAAACTAACACACAAGTGTATAATTGTAGTTTTATGCTCAAGTGCCCTAATTACACACTTTAAAACACTTTCTTCCTGAGGATCCAATCGAGGGTATTCGATACCACAGATCTATAAAGTCTACAGTGTGTTTTTTGACAAAACAGAAGAACAACAGGAAAAAATCCGCAGCTTCTGAGAGAAGAGCGTGTGTTTAATACAAGGGACGACAAATCTTATTCTAAAACAGCTTAAAAAAATAGCACATTTCCAGCGTATATAAACTTGGTATGGTAGGAGGGTTGCCTAAGAGTTAAATAATTCATACTGCCTATTCTTGAAGAAAACAGAGCTGCCATTTTAAAATGTGGTCTTTCCTAAACTGTCACAGCGGTGAAAAATTCACCTATAAGCTTGTGTGCCTTACTGATATAATAATATAAAACAGGAAAGAATTTTTAACAGTAAAAAGAGCCACACTCACTTTTAATGTGGAAGCTTTGACACCTAGGGTATCAATATTTGCATTTAAAAACAAAATTAAAAAATAAGTATTTTCCATACCAAATATACAGTCATTTTTAAATGAGAGAATCATAACTATGGAAATGCATCAACATGACTTCGTAAAACTCTATTCCTGTGAAGGTCACAGGATATGCGGAAAGAAACGAAGGGCTCAGAAGGTAATCTATAGTAACGAATGAGTCAATTCTGCTCACAGAAGCAACATTTTCCCAGAAAATAAAAGGGCCTGAGCTGCCTGCCTCACAGGGATTTGGTTGTTTCCATCCCAAAAATGCTGTCCCAGGAAAGCACACTCGTGGAATCATTTTTTTAGTAATAAGTACATCTCGCTACAAAGCAATTTGGATTTTCCCTCTTTCTTGTTATATTATTGCCCAGACTGTAACTGGTAATTTTGAATCCGTGAATGTAATCTTTGAGTTTTTCCATTGTTCTTAATGGAAAACGATTACAAAATCCAAAGTCAAAACAGTCTAACAGTACTTCATACACATGTTAGAACAGCAGGGTTTTCTAATAAGACTTTAAAATAAGTGTCAGGCTACAGCAGTATGTTCGTGTTTCTAAAAACCACCCACTTGGTCCACAAGCACATGGTGAAGACACCATTTACTACAGTGTAAAACAGAAAACACTCGGGAAGCAGAAGTGATGGGAATTACAGAGGAGCTTCTTGCTTATCTGCCCTTCTGGCCAGAGATTTCTATTTTTATAAAGCACAAAAAGAGAAGCCAAGAGCTTTACCACTTTCCTATATAAACCCAGCTGCCAAAATGAATGTGCCAAAGGGGAATTTCAGAAAATTTTAAAGAGATAACCTTTGCTGAGGCTGCAATGTCAACTTTGTAACCGCATGACTGGAACATGTGCAGTGAATGCTTGATTGAAAAGAGACTGTTCTCTTTGAGATAACTATGGGGTGGGGGCAGGGTACAGAAAACAGGATTTACCAGAAGAGGACTAGAATTTTAAAAGAGTCAACAGACAAGCAACTGGTATCTTCCAGTTTGGAAGGGGAGCCTTGTAGGGGAACAGGAGGGGCGAGACCACTGACTGCAGGCCACTTTCTACCTTGGGGACCGTATACTTCCATGATAAATGCATATAAATTACTCATTCGTGTGTGGGTTTTAAATACAGCCTTTGAAATTGTTTCTTCTTTTTTTTCAAATGAAAGAATTGGGGGTGAGGTGAGATTACGCGGCTGCATTGTTACCATGAGTCAAAAGCCCTCTCTCTGAGGGTGCGAGAGGGTGGGTGCTCCACAGCCTTCCTGTATCGTTTTTCTCTCCCGGCCCTCCTCAAAATGATTTTTGTAACTAAGCTCATGAAAATAGAAGAAAATGCCAAGCCCATCAAAAATGAAAATTTCAAAAACTGCATTAATTTAAAGCATCATCCTTTAAAAAGATACAGTCTAAGTGTTCCATGAAGATACTTTTCAGGGAGAAAATTTACTCATTAATCTATCTACCCCTAAATTTAAATGATGTATATGGTGAAAAACACAGCAACGGAGAAAAGTAATAGCAATGGTAATCATGCAAGAGTCCAACTTCTCCACAGACTGTCCAAGACCCAACTTGGCTCTTAAATTTCTTCCTCTGAGACTTAGGGAATCGTGTCGACTGCAGAATCCATGAACAGACAGTCCCATGGGAAGAGCCAGCATTGATACGTTACTGGCACTCACTGCTCTCCTGAGAGGAGGCTGCACACTGACACAGACAGGGAGGAGGCTGGGGGTTTTGTCCCTATTACCTAGGACAAGACAGGCTTCAAATGAGCATGAGTCTTCTCTCTCCTTCCTGAGTTTCAGAATGTTCTCATAACAAATGAGGAGTAGGTTTATATAAATAAATCTTTCTACATTAGAAGATGCTGCTACCACCAGCCCACCATTTCACAAAGCAATGATTCCTCCCCTGAATTCCATGTGCAAAGGTAGGGTCAGTGGAACACAAAAGCATTATCAGTGGTTCAAAAACTGACTCCTTGCAGCTTGTTCCCTGGATCATAGTTTGAGTTGGCGTAAAGGGAAGGGAGGAGGAGATGCTCAAAAATATATCCAGTACACAGTCCACATATTGCTGGATCAATGAGCTATTGTTTTAAATGAAAAAATACGTATCCATTCCCTCCCTCGTTGGAAGGCTCGGCACAGTTACACATTATTAAGAACTACTTTATCATACACTTCCAGAACTGGAAAAGACTTTGAAAGGCCACTGGCTCAACTCTGTCCTTGTACGGTCAAGGGCTAGGAACCCTGCACAATTTCACCCGGTAGTCAGAAACGGAAACGCTCACCCCACTCTCCCACGAGGCTCAGTCATTAAACGGAAGTGAAAGGTGGAGGAAGCGAACAGCCACTCAGACTGGGACAAGAGAGGCAAGGACGCTTTGGAGGTCATGCTGTGTCCCAGGACAGCAGTACGGGGTAAGGCATGGGGAGCCCAGAGGATACAAGAGAGCCAGCAGGGGTGGGAAAAGAAGCTGGAGAGAGGAAGGAAGCCTGCAAATGAGAAATGCACACATATTTCTTTAACTTTTAAAAACTAAAATTGTTAGCCAGGCATGGTGGCAGGTGCCTGGAATTCCAGCTACTCCAGAGGCTGAGGCAAGAGAATCGCTTAAACCCAGGAGGCGGAGGTTGCAGTGGGCTGAGATCACACCATTGCACTCTAGCCTAGGCGACAAGAACAAAACTCAAAACAAACAATAACAATAACAATAAAATTGTAAAATCTGTGTAGTTGAGATTAATTTAGAAAGTATGGGTAGAATGTCCCTTATCTGAAATGCCTGGGATCAGAAGTGTCTTGGATTCCAAGCTTTTTCAAACTTTGAGATATTTGCACTACATAATTGCTGGCTGAGCATCCCTAACCCAAAAATCCAAAATCTTAGATGCTCCAATAAGCATCTCCTCTGAGCATCACATCAGTACTCAAAAAAAGTTTAGGATTTTGGCGCATTTCTAATTTCAGATTTTCAGATGAGGGATACTCAACCTGTACAATATTAGGATACAAAATTTCTACCAACACAGACACTGTAGGCACAAGTGGGAAGGGGAGGCTTCGTTGTGAGTCATTTAGCACATAAACTTAACTTACATGATAAACTTGTGATACTGGGCAATAAACAGGAACTCCATTTTAAAGTTGTGGCAATATGAAGAAATGATGCTTTGGATAAAGTATCAAAGTCCTTGAAATATCAACATATTTCAAAGTAAATGTTTATATAAAAAGAAGATAATTCAGTTATTTCCCTTGAGAAAAACAATCTGCAACTTTTAAAATTTCATCAGGTGAAACATGTACCAAGTAGACCCAAAAGATTGGTCAGAAAAAAATATAGGATGTTGACATTTTAAAATCAGTAACAGAAAGACACCCAGGGGCAGGCAGGGGAAAGGGAGGAGGACTTACTGAATGTAGAATTTTCAGCAAAATAAATGTCTCACTTCTTTCCATTGCCTCCTCATTTTATATTTACAAATCATTAAAATTAGGCATTCTGAACTACACATTTTGAAAGTCAATAAATAATCATAAAATGATAGCCTCCTCAAACCAATACTTCAACATGGAAGTATTCTGATTGTCCATTCTAAGCACCTCTGGGGTTAAGTCAATAGACTTCAGTGAAGCCATTTCACTGTTTTGGACATTAACTGGTACAAATACCTGTCTTAAGATAGAACCCTCCAAAATCCAGTGACATATAAGGATAACTGGGCCAAAATATTTTAGTTCTGAAATTAGATCATATTCCAATTTTACTTATTTTAGCTATATTACCATTAGATGGTAAAGCCGGGTTTCAAACAGTATCCTCCAATGATTTTCACTTTAATAAATCCTTTAAATTTAAAAGATACACCGTATATGTTATAGGGAAACATGATTTCCAACTATTCATTTGACATACTTAGTTTCCTTTCAAAAATGTTTCTTACAAGAACAATGAAAGTTTATCCCAGCAGCAACACTGTAGTCAGGAAGGATTTCCCTGAAACCAAGACAAGGTATAAGGAACTGGGGGGAAATGATGATATTTTCTGACCAGGGATACTATATTCAATAATCACTCACAATCATTTAAAACCTACAGCTATTTCTTACTGCCAGAAAAAAGAATTAGCAACACTAGTTATCTGGGCATTTGGTGGTTCCTGAATCTCAGAAACTTTTTCCATTGCCCTTCACTCCCCAAACTAGCGGTAGCCTAATAATCCTAGAAACACCGCAGCCATCTCCTTAGCAGACTATGATTAGCCCACACGTGGTGTCCGTACAGCATCCAGGAAAAACCAGCTGCTGGGGTTTGGGCGCTCCATCCTTACACCTCCTAATCCTCCCAGATGGAACGCCCATCTACGGAAGGCCCTCCAGGTGGCCACCTTACCCTTATCTGCTGGAGCTTTACTGGGAAGGTGCACTGCTTAGGAGGCAAAGACCTGCATGAAATAGAGAAGACCTGCCACGCAACTGGCAAATCACTTAGCTTTGGTTTCAGTTTTTCATCAGGTCGTCCTGAAAATAGACCACGTTCTAAATCTACTTTTTCTGAACTACAAAAAAAAAATCTTAAATTATCATTAGAAGGAAAAAGGGAGAGGGGAATCAAAGGAGCTTAAAAAATACCGAAAGTTAATTAGAGTAATGGCTGTCAAATGTTTTGACTCCAACTCGGAGGAAGAAACATATTTTATGTCAAAACCTTGAACAGAGGACACTCGCTGTATGTGCTACATTTGTATCTTCTACTCTTTATATCAAATTCCTTCCATTAAAAACATTTCTAGTTGCAGCCTAATACATTACTTTCATGCTCCCATTTAATGAGTCATAATCAGCAGTTTAGAAAACACTGCATTAGGGCACGATATTTTTTTCCCCAGAGAATCTCAAAGAAAACAGTTCCAAGTGATACTGTATCAGAATAAATGACGGTCCAGCGATTCTGGCTCCTGAAATGCCTCTTCCCTGACCTACAGCTGTTGTTGATACAAAATGCCATTGCCAGAGAAAGAGAACTTACTGCTTGTCTGAGTTGGCTGAACAGCCAGGGCAGGTTAACAAGAAACACCTGCACAGGAGGAAGGCAAACACCAGCACAACAGGTAACAGCTTACCTCCAGCACCTCCAGCACCTGCCACTCAGAGGAGCTGGCAACTCTCAGAAGAAGTCAAGAGTCAAAGCAAGGAAAGGTGAAGAGATGGGGCTGGAGCCAGCCAGCTGACAGGCCCGAGGTGAGGATCGGAGAGTGAGATCATGCTGTGGGGAGCATGGGCCGAGTGCTGGGGCTGGTGTGTGTCAGGCTCACGCTGGAGAGGAAAGCATGGAAGACATGGCGTTCAGAGGCGGCACGTCCAGAGAAGGAAGTAAAGCTCAGAAAAGTAAAGAAAAGCAACGAGAGGAAGGGCTATGACTTATTTTAACCTTCCACACAGATCCCCAAAGAAGAAAAGTAAACTGTCACGAAGACAACGCAATCTATTTGTCCAGAGTGGAGGACCCCAAATGTGGGAGCTCTGAGAGCACCAAGTCCCTGGAGTAACTTGGGAATCCCCCTAGCAATGAGCTCTTTGCCAGGTTTATATGAATATTAGGCAAACAATAGCTCTGGGAGAAATAATTAGACGAAATTATAACTACTACCCCAAATTTACAATATTGCTACCAAGAATAAAGACGGTTAACATATAATTGAGAAACTGCAAGCTGACGAGGAAGATTTGATGCAGGGAGAGAGCCCCGAAGTAAGATGCTGTCGGTATGAGGAGCCTAAAGGCGCCTCACAAACACTCCCTGACCATTAACTCCCAGGGAGGCCAGAAGAAACCTAAGGCAGTTGCGTTAATTCAGGGTCTACCCTTAGAAAATGCAGAAATTAAGACAGTGAACTCTCCCTCTTTTTGGGTTCCCCGTGTAAGATTTTATCATAACCTTACTTTGTTCTCTATCCTGAGGCCTCAACATAAAAGCTCCTAGCCACAAAAATACAGTATAAAGCTAATCAGCTCTGTGTACTACAAAATGATTTACAAAATAACTATCAAACAGACCTCATTATAAAATGTTGTCATTGAGATCACCTTCCCTCACCCAAAACTAGCACTCCCAACAACAGCAAGATGTTATACAAAGCACTTTTAAACGTTTTAAACTACTTTCACACAGACGATCTCATTTACCTCCATAACAATCCTACGAAAAAGTGTAGAATCAGTATCCTTTCACAGAGAAATGTCTAAGAGTATGTGGCCAGTCGGTGATGGAAACCGTGCTATATTTCTGGTCTCCTGATTGAAAGAGACCACAGCAATGAAAGAAAAAGGCAACGCAAGGCACCCTTATAGTTGGTATCTGTAGCTAGGCTTTGTTTTCCCAAATGGATTTCAAACACCTCTATATTTTCTATTATTCACATGTGTTGACTGATACTTTATTGTGCAATGATTAGGTGTCCACAGAATCATCCCAGGCCCTGTAGATGGTACAAATGTGAACAAGACAGAATCTCTGCACAGAAACAGCCCCTAGCAGAAGAGAGGGAGCCCATGGGCAAACAGGGAGATTCTGAGTGGCACCAAAGAAGCACAGCAGAGAGGCAGGCCGGCCAACTCTGCCCAAGGAGCTGGGGGGAAATGGGTCCCAGAACATGGGAATTGCTGCTCCACCAGGACCAAGGCTGAGAGGGAGGACTCACTTTCAACCAGCAGAGAAGAGAAACGAGAGTAAGATCTGTTGAACAGCTGCAACCCAGCTGGGGAAGAAAGGAACACATAAGAGAAAGAGGAATCATTCAGGACAGGATGAGCAGTGATGGGGCAGAATTTTATTAATTCCCAGGGCCATGCTATGCATACAGCAGATGCTTACAAAAATACTGGCTGTATGATTGTTTGACCCTGAAATAAATTAGTACATTTTATTTTAAAGCAGAAGTATGTATGTTACTACCCAAGTGAACGAGTTCTATTCTCAAATATCAACTGTGCATACTTAGGCATTAGGGCTTCCCCCAACGCTACACTAGCCTTCCGGATGCCTCCTCACATTAGTCAAGAACACATCTTTGCCATATTAACCCAAATAAGCCATGGGGAGGAAGTTAAACTTGCTGCCACCCCAAATCGAATACTGCAGCCCCAAACTGTGAGGTAATTTTTAAGGAATATCTGCCATTTGGAATTATTGCTATAACTGCTTCCCCACAATGGGGACAGGAACACTGGAGATCCACCAGTATGTATCACTAAAGACTAAAATTCCAACCACAGGTGTTGAAAGTAGCCCAGTATTGAGGTATGGGAACTCGTGCAGTCCTCAGGCTCTGAGAAGGAATGATGCAAAACCGAAGACAATATGCTGTTTGTGCAGACATTTAGAGAGAAACGAAAGGTATTACATGGGACATTATATAGATACATAGATGCGTGCACATACGTATGCATACATATATTTTTAAAACAGTGTAAGCACAGAGCCTATTTTCCAAAGCTTTGAAAACAAAAACTAGTAGAAATTATGCAATTTCTCCAAATACAATATGCCAGAATTTCAAATCTGGTACATCTAAAATTTCAAATACCATATACTAAACCCTATTTGGGTCCAGAAAAGCAACTTCCGGCTCTCCTAGTACCAAATTGTGACTGCCTGAGTGAGCCCTAATTAACAGAAATCAGCTTTCTCGGGTTCCAAGAGTGGATCCCAGAGAGGCTGTTCTGGGCCATGCAGGCCCCACCCAGGGAGAAGGAGAAGGCCTAACTTGGGCCAACTCACCTGGCAGGGCTCTCGAAACTCCTGCAGGCCCAAGGCAACACGCTGCCACTGTCAGTGCATTTTAAATACCCTTCTAACCTCTACTATCAAGCTAACAAGACCAGTACAGACTTCTAAACCCTTCTCTTTAGCCTTTTTCTCTACATTACAGCCACAAAAGTGCTTATAAATTATGCTAGTCTGAGAACATGGATACACAAGAAACACAAAAAAATGACTATGCAGTTTTCAACTTAAAATTTCTGTTCACTACACAAAACTAACAGGGATTTTTAAAAATACTAAAAACAATAACATCCACCAAAAGCCATCAATGTGTGTTTTTTTCTTTTTTTTTCTTTTTTGAGACAGAGTCTCACTCCGTGGCCCAGGCTGGAGTGCAGTTGCGCGATCTCGGCTCACTGAAACCTCCGCCTCCGGGGTTCAACTGAAACTCTCGGCTCAGACTCCCGAGCAGCTGGGATTATAGGCATGCGCCACCCCACCCAGCTAATTCTTGTATTTTTAGTAGAGACGGGGTTTCGCCATGTTGTCCAGGCTGTTCTCGAACTCCTGACATCAGCTAATCCGCCCGCCTCGGCCTCCCAAAGTGCTGGGATTACAAGCGTGAGCCACTGCGCCCAGCCGATGTGTGTTTGTCTTACGCAAAATTTACACAATAAATTTAAATAATTGTTTCCTACTCTATACAGAGCCTTAAGTTTGACACTTTAAACAATACATCATCTTATCTACTATCTTAGAAATGCCTTGTAGTAAGCTTTTGCCTCTAACACAATCATAGAACATTCTCCCTATTTTTCTTTCTCTCTCCTTTCACTACCAGCATTCCATTTTCTAGCTCCTCCCTTCTCTCTCTTATCACATCCCTCTTTTCCTCTGACCCACTCTACTAAACGACATGGTCATTCGCACACACTAAGATGTCTCCCTCTCCCAGAAAATCTATTTTTCCTCCCAGGCTGTTCAGTGACATTGGCCTGCCGTCTCTTGCCACCTGGCCTCCACCTCACAACTCAAATATACCGTTGAGGGGCATCTGGGCTCCCAGAAGCCCACAGCCCCTGTTGGATCAGCCTTCAGAAATCTTCTAATGCTGGAAGGGTCCTTCTCCTCTGATCACTGTTTGCCATCTGCTGCTGCAGAGAGGGGTTGAGATTTTGTTGCAGTTTTTGCTTTGCTTTTCTCCCAACATCATGAATGAGTTGACTCTTAGCTTTCCTGCTATATGTGAAAGATCACTAGTCTAAAACACAGGAAGGCTAAGCTTACACACACACACATGCACACGCTGCACATATATACACGTGTCATATGTTTATATCTTAACTCCCAGCAAGAGTTGACTTTACAAAAACAATGATATAAACCCTCTGCTTCCTATAACAGAGGAATATAAAATAAAATTCGTAAGGGTCTGCAGAAGTGTTTAGCATGATACGAAAAAGAACAACTCTTACAGTACTTGTTTTGAGGCACTTCATTCCCAAAACACATTTTCCATTGTTACAATCTTTTAAAGTGCTCATCTATCTGGCTTCTACAGCAATTTGCGAGTGTGAAACAAATATGCAATTCACAGAGGAAAAAAAGGGCAAAGGCTTAATTTACTGTACTCTCATTTGCCAGAGTGTAGAGTTGTGGGGCACAGCCACAAAAGTGATTGTAAATTCCACTGGTCTAATGAACAGATACAGTTTTCCTAATTTTTATTGCTGTACTCTACAGCTGAGTGATTGTCAGGCCAACGCCAAAGCACAGGTTCCATCTGAATGACATATGGCTTCAGTCAACCAGAGAGATGTTCAACATTAAACAATACAAGTAGACAGAACAAGAATACAAAATGCCAAATTAGCCCTCGCAGAACCAGATACCCTAGTACACAACTCAGTCCTTTGGAAGAGGCTCCGAGTGTGTGGGTATGATGCGAACACAACTCCCTGGCCCCTTGCAGCAATGCACAGGGCACAGCGGGGATAGGCTGGTGCGGAGGAGAGCCTTCATGGGCACTGGAGTCAGAAGCTGTAGTTCCGCCCTCAACAGCTAACTGTCCTATCTATATGAGACTGCATTATCTCTTTGTCCAGCAGTTTCCTTACCTCCTCCTTACAAAATGGCACTACAATATTTCCTCCACCTCACTGAATGAAATGCTGATGCAAAAACACTTCCTAAATGGTCAATCACGATGCAAACAAACCCATGATGATGATAATTCTCTTACCAACAAACACTTCCTAAAGCAAGTCCAATGCAATTGCAAGCATTAAAGCAGCAATGTAGTGACCACCAGTCCAACCATTTGGCTGCCCAAGCTATGAACGCTCTTCTGGGATTTGGGTTAACTCCTCACCTTATTATGAGCCTGATAGGAGGCAGACTCCACTTCCCAACACAGAGGCTGGAAAGGCCTTACTTGCTTTCCCAAACTAGAAACTAGAGTACTGGAGTTACAGGCAGCTAGAGTATTGACCCAGCCAATCAGATGCACATGCCCTGGTCTTTGACTCATTAGCCAGTAATACAAAGAAACAAGGAGAGGAGGAATTTCTCCTTGCAGTACACACAGCAATACCCAATTTCAGGTGTGTGCACATGTGTGCTACCAGGATGCCAGTGGGGCAATATGGAGGTACAAGTTGTGTCTGGCATGCTCAGGTCTTCTCTGTACTTGTGACCTGTTTTTGCAGCATCCTCATGGTGTGGTCTCCCTTGCTCCTGCCCTTCTGGCAATTCTGTGAGCTTCCCAACAGCCTGTCAATTCCTTTTCTGCTTGAATTGGCTAGACTCGGTCTTCATTGCTTACACCTAAGAATCCTCGCTGACATAAGGTAAAATGGTACCTTGAAATGGTAGCCAGATAAGTGGAGAAACTAAAGGAGAGCCTCAAAATGTGTGGCACCACAAAGCAAAAACAGAAGGCAGAACGTGACGCCCAGCTGGCAGAGGCATGAGGAAAGGCAACTGCCTGATCAAGTATGTAGGGTGAGAGAAGCCCTTCAAAAGATCTTACGTAACTAATCAAAAGTCAAGGATAAACATGGGCCAGGCGCAGTGGCTCACGCCTATAATCCCAACACTTTGGGAGGCTGAGGCAGGTGGATTACTTGTGGTCAGGAGTTTGAGACCAGCCTGGCCAACATGGCAAAACCGCGTCTCTACTAAAAATACAAAAAAAAATTAGCTGGGTGTGGAGGCACATGCCTGTAGTTCCAGCTACTCAGGAGGCTGAGGCACGAGAAGTGCTTGACCCGAGCGGCAGAGGTTGCAGTGAGCCAAGATGGCGCCACTGCACTTCAGCCTGGGTGATAGAGCGAGACTCCGTCTCCATTTAAAAAAAAAAAAAAAAAAAAAAGGATAAATATGGTTATGCAAGAAGGCCTACAGGTGGCATGGACCCAACTTTCAGAGGCCGGCAGCTCCAATGTGTTCCTTCTTTTAGCATTCGTTGAGACCTTATGTGCCAGACTCTGAAAATACTCAGGAGGGTCACAAGTTCAGCAGGGTACACATTCAATAGCAACAAGTAATTTTAATATAGAGACACATGTTATTGAAGTAGACATTGAATAAATGTAGGTGGAGCCTACATTATTCCATGCAAGGAAGCAGCACGGAGAAAGAGACACCTGAAAGAGACAGGAAAAGTATCTTCATGGAACACTTAGACTGTATCTTTTTAAAGGATGATGCTTTAAATTAATGCAGTTTTTGAAATTTTCATTTTTGATGGGCTTGGCATTTTCTTCTATTTTCATCAGCTTAGTTACAAAAATCATTTTGAGGAAGGCCGGAAGAGAAAAACGATATAGGAAGGCTGTGGAGCACCCACCCTCCCGCACCCTCAGAGAGAGGGCTCCACGGGCAACAGTACAGCACAGTGCAGAGTGAAACACAGCACCACGCAATCTCGAACTGCAAGCATCTCAGTAAAGCGGTGCTTAGATCCAGGCTGCAGAGCTGAGAGCAATAAAGGTGAACAGAAAGACAGGAGTCCAGAAGGGTCATGCCATCAGACTTACAAGTTTGGATTTTATTTCACAATAGATATTCACTAAAGAACTTTAAGCAGGAGAATAACATCAGATTTTCATTTGGTTTTAACAAGATTACTGTAAAAGCTCTTTGTGAAAGAATAAATAAGTGGTTGTGAATCATTTCGGGATTTATAGAACCTTTGAGAGTATATTGGCCAGAAAAATGCATCTACACACATATATAGAAATCTTAATATTTAATTTCCAGGAGGCTGAGGCAGGAGAATCGCTTGAACCTGGGAGGCAGAGGTTGCAGTGAGCTGAGATCGCAGCACTGCACTCCAGCCTGGAGACAAGGCAAGACTCCGTCTCAAAAACAAACAAACAAAAAAAGAAATCTTAATATTTAATTCCAAAGGATTCACAGCATCCTGAGGTCCATCTATGAACACTCAGGGGTCTGTGGACCTCAGAGTGAGAATGGTCTAGAAGCAGGAGGGCGATAACTGGCAGAGACACTGGTTGAGGGGCTAAAGCAACTGCCCACGCCAGTGACGGCAACGGCCTCAACTCGGGTAAAGGCTATGAAGACGTGGCGCACAGAAAATGTCTGCGACAGTCTTCAGGAATTAGTGATCGAGTGGAGGAGGGTAGTGAGGGAAAAACACCAGGGATAATAACTTCCCAGGCAGGCAACTTAAGAGACTGAGCAGTGCCATGTTTTTATGGGGGCAAATGGTGGACTGGGGAAAAGAAACACCATGAGGATACTCGGAACTGGGTTGCTGGAGATGCCCCCAGGTGGACATGCCCAGCCGGCATCAGCAATGAGTCTCAGGCTGAGCGGGCCGTGGTCCAGGGCAGAGCCACTGGAACCAGGATGAGACAGCTGAGCCTACACAGACATCTAGGCCCAAGTCCACAAGGCAAACCCGGGACTCAAGCTAAAGTCCACAGGGCCGGATGGGTGAGGATGAGGAAAGAGGCCCACGGTTCGCTGAGAACACCACCACAGTATCATCTTATAAATATTAATACAAACTTATTAATCTGTGCATGTGATGTATTCACACAGTCACATCAGTGCTATCTACTCCAAAATATAAAACTTTGGCAAATTTCTTTAAATAATTCTGTTCAGTGCCTGGTAGGTACAATGGGAAAGTCAACACTATCATTCCGAGATACAATTCTAAATTTTTTCAGAGACCCAATTTCAAAAAGGACAGTGTATGCAGACAAATTTAAAAGACGCTTTAAAAATACCCATATAATTTGGAATATTCAACAGTACACTTCAGTAACACTAAAATCTGGAATGGAATTTGCAATTTCAGGAAAGCAGTTCTTTAACAGAAGTATTTAGCATGTTATATAAACATGTTATTCAGAGAAATGTACAACACAGGGGATTTTCATCACATTTACTACATTTGTTAGCCAAAACATAGCCCTCTTGTAATCACCAAGAGAGTTGTAGTAAAACCTCTATAATATTAAACAACAGCAAAACACGGCAGTAAGCCATCCTTTTATTAAGACAAAGAAAACATACTTACTACGTGCAGCTTTCTTTGCCACTTTTTTCCTGAGGAGCACATTTTAAACAGCAGCTCACTGAAAAGGCATGAATTGTTTAAATCTGAACAGAGACTCGCATCTTTATTTTGTGAGAAGCTGGCAGGGAGAAAGACTGTAATCATTTTAAGGTTCTATCAGTCTCACGCTAAAATCTAGAGTGTGAAATAAAAATATCAAAAACATTAATCCAGAATCGAATACAGCTGGTCAATGAAAACTTTCTCACCTCACCTGGCTTTTAACATTGACCATTACAAATGCAATTAATTTTGAATAAATAGCAAAGTGTTCCATACATTTTTAAGGAAGAAAATAACTGGACTGGAAAACGGATGCAGATATTAAGAAAGCTTATGGCACTCAAATAAGTGATTTGTAAAGCTCTGAAAGTTGATCATGCAATGCACAATCATGACCATTTCCTATGAAGCTAAAGAATGACTTTCCTTCCATACACTGAGTTCCTGCCACACAACATATGGCAGTGTGATGGTGCAGTGCTCGTTTAATGAAGGAATGAGGGAACAATGAACAAATGAATGGCCATCAGCCTCAAATATTTATCTAGACACTACTCTTAATCTATATACTCAAACAGGCCATTTAGAGATGGTGTTTCAAAGAATACTGTAAATTTTAGCAAGTAAAAGTAGATCCTATATGTGAATTAAAGTCAAATATTTACCTGACCAGTTACTATGGGTGGGCTATTCCACTTTATGCCACAGTGATAAAATCCAGATGTGGCTCCTGCTCTTCAGGGCCTTAAAGGAGCAAAGGACCCATATTCCAATTACCATAAGTCAAGATTCAATATGCCACAACCATAAAGAGATACCCTTAAGGCACTACGCACGTTCTGGAAACGGATTAAAGCTCCACGAAGGAGAATGGAATGGAGCTTTGAGAGTAGCCAGGGTTGCACCAGACAGAGATACAGGGAAAGAGATCAGGACTTCCAAGTCACAAATAATGGCACCATGAAAATGTGGAACCTATTTAAGAAGGCGGGGTTGGTGTAAAAGTAATGAAGGACATAGTCAGAAAGGGACGGGCTTGGAGCCAGCGCAGAGAGGACCCATGCAAAAGAGAGGCCACACTGAAAAGGGGACTGCAGATGTACCTGCTGATTTTTAGTCTGGGGGAAACGTGTAACACCGTGCATGCCAGGCCTTAAGCCATGGTGTTCAACTCACTCTTACCAACTTCACTCTAGGTGAGAGATTCCCACAGCATACAGCTGATAATCAGTCAGTGAGAAGGGGAATCAGGAGAGTCAGGGCCCCTACTCCAGTATACTAAAACAAACTAAACGGCTGAGTGCAGTGGCTCACACCTGTAATCCCAGCACTTTGAGAGACTGAAGCGGCTGGATCGCTGAGCCTACCACGAGTTTGACAGCAGCCTGGGTAACACAGGTAGATCCTGTCTCTACCAAAAATTTAAAAATTAGCCAGGTGTGGTGGCACGCATCTATTGTCCCAGCTACCTGAAAGGCTGAAGCAGGAGGACTGAGCCCAGGAGGTTGAGGCTACAGTGAGCCGTGAGACACTACACTCCAGCCTGGTGACAGAGTGAGACCCTGTTTAAACAAAATGAAACAAACGAACAAAAAACCTAAACATGAGAAATTAGTCAGTACAGGAAAAAAGGGCAAAATCCAATATGATTCTTTGGCACTGCCCCCACAGGCCTGGGGATACTATGGTTCCATTAAGAGAAGATGTGGGCAAAGCAGATGGAGGAAGAGCTGTTTCTGAGGAGGCCGTGGGTATCTGAGAAATGCTTTGGCGGGTGCTGACAAGGCTGGCCCACAGCTGAGAGACGGGTTGGGCTGGGGGCACAGATCCAGGAGAGAGCCTTCTAAAGGATGCCACTCATCAGACGCCTGAAGTTACCAATGCCTGAGACTGTCCACAGGTGGGGAAAACCGGGCTATCCTTCAGGAGACAAGAAGGCAAACACACGTAAGTGAAGGAGAATCTGCAAAGCACACAAGTACTGCAGTAAAGTTCTGCTGCACAAGACTCCATTGCATTTGCGAAATAATTCACATTGTGTATCACAGCTCGGTATGCAGCCAACCATAGAAACACAACTGCATCAACGTAGATCATTTGTAGATTCCAGATCTTCAGTAATGTTTATTCAGATTTCCACTTACCCTGTAAATCACCAGTTCTCTCCTTCAAAAACTGACCATTAATTTTTACAAAGTTTACAAAAATACTCGTGACTAAATATGCTTTAAGTTTAAGGTAATAAAAGACTAGTATTAGTTACCCTCTCCTCAAAGTATGATAAAAATTATTCACTTTGAACTTACGAAATGTCAGAATCTTCAGTTAAACACAATTATTATGACAGAAAATTCTATCTGGTGGCCTAATCCAGAACTTTCCAATCATTAATCACATAATTAATTACATAAACTAACCTGTGATTAATTTATGTAATTAAATATGATATGAAAATCTGTGCCCAGACCCCTTTTCTTCAACTTGTATTCTCTAAGAGCCTTCTGTTTATCTGTCAGGCATCGTGCAAGGGGCCAGGAGCAGACATGAGAAGCCATGCACGGGGCTGCTGGCGTGCTTGTAGGCTGGAAGGGAAAGAAAGAAACATATGAAATGGCCTGTTCATGTGGTCACTGCCTTGCTGTCTGACAGTTCTGGTAAGAATGGCTGGCACAAGAAGGAAGGAAGAGTAGAGGGGTCTTCAGCACATGGAGTAGCCTCAGAGCAGGAGGGGGGCATCCAGCATAAAATATGGATGGGCCGATGGGCAGGGGTTCCAAGGGAAAAACAGCGTGGAGGAAAACAAAGCACCAAGAAACAACCTATGTGTAAGGATGACCAATGACCACGCCAGCAGGCTCACGGAACAACATCCACTCCACAGCGTGGGGGCAGCAGTTGGAACAGGGGGCTGAAGAGACCTTTTTATTTCTCAAATACCTATTTCCCCTTTCTCTGGTCCCTGGAAGGCTCTGTCCTACTGAATGGAAATTATTAAAGAAAGCTTAGCAAACCAATAAACCAAACAGACTGACAACCGATGGGTTAGGCCAGGAGCAGTGGCTCGCACCGTGGAAGGTGGCTCAGCACTTTGGGAGGCTGAGGCAAGCGGATCACCTGGGGTCAGGAGTTCGACACCATCCTGGCCAACATGATGAAACCCCATCTCTACTAAAAATACAAAATTAACTGGGCGTGGTGGTGTGTGCCTGTAATCCTAGCTACCTGAGAGGCTGAGGCAGGAAAATCACTTGAACCTGGGAGGCGCAGCTTGCAGTGAGCCGAGATCGCGCCATTGCACTCCAGCCTGGGCAAAAAGAGCAAAACTCCATCTCAAAAAACAAACAAACAAACAAACAAACAAACAAAAAACAATGGGTTAAACTGACCAGGTATGATTCCAAAAACAGATGAAATGGAGGAAGGAGATTTATGGAGCACTAAGTGCCAGGTCCTAGGCAACCTGCTTTTACACATGAAATCTCATTGACTAATCCCAATTCTTGTTTAATAAAAAAGAAATTGTAGTTCAGACGATTTAAGTAACTTGCTCAGGATCACTAGCCTCGAAAAGTGGCTGTTGCTTAAATCCAGTCTATTTTATTTTATTCTACACAGACTCTATTCCAACTTCCCAACAATATGTCAGCGTACAATATTATATATGCATATATTCATTCATTAACTCATTTACTATTTTTTAAATCTAAGAACATGGAGAAAAACGAAAGAGAAAAACAAGTCTTCAATTAAGTATACATAAGCCACCAGGAAAAAAGCACAATGTGGTTCCTCAAGAAGGAAAACCAGAAGTGAATGCTCTTGTAACTTACAATGAGGCCAGTCCCAGGAGGCCCTGGAAGGACCTGGTATCATCAAGCAGGACGTGCACCTGCACAGGGATGGGCCCTCAGCCTCCCATCTAAGAAGCCCCTGTTCCTGTAAGAGGGGAACAACACAGATGTGGCAGCTGCCCCCACTGTCATATGCTGTCCCAAAGACTTGGAGCAAGTAAGAGCATATAAGAAGATACTCGCCAACCAGAATGTTTCTTTCCATGTGGCATCTCCAGAGTCCTGAAAGGATAAAACAGTAATTAGGAGCAACAGTGTTGGAGTCAGTCCAGGATTCCCATCTTGGCCCTGTCACTTATTAATTAGGTGACCTTGAGCAACTTAATCACTCCAAGAAAACCTCAGGTCCCCATCTGTATCAAGCCTTCTCCACTACTCCCTATCAAATGTGCAAAAGGGTTATCTATGAGATCTGATTTCCACTCTGTCTAGCACCATTTTTCAGACTGCCCATAGCATAAGTGAACAAGAACATTCTATGGGGTGCACTTAGCATTCCATTACTGCTTTCCATTTATTTGTCCATCACCTACCAGATCCCAGGCACTGTACTAGCTAGGAGGTGATAAATGTAAAAGATAAGTAAGCTACGGTATCCCTGCCCTCCAAAAATCTCACTTTTCTACACCACAGGCTGGCCTGTTGCTTATATGGGTATATGTAAGAAACCGTAGCAAGATAGGCTGTACAAGAAAGGAGAAACCATGACAGCAGTCTTAGTTTCAAACCTCCTCAGATTAATGACAAGGCAAAAAAAATCACTCAGATTCTAGTTATGAAACTTATTGACATAAACACTAATCCCTTTTAGGCATAATGCTAGGAAATCCAAACGTTCTAGATATTTGAAAATGATAAAAATCCCAAATACAAAACATGTACAGACTTTAGGAACATGGTTTGTTAGATGTTATTAGGACATTTTTGGATACAGAATCATTACTAAATATTACTGCAAGATAACAAAGAGGTTTGCTAAAATATTCTAGTTCTGAGTCTACAGTCCAATGTCACACAGCTTTTTAAAAACGTAAACATATCTATAATGTGCAATACGACAGAATTAGCAACTCTTAGCTGGATGTATGCGACCTTTTTTTTTTTTTAACACTACCATTTTAAGTACTGCTTTTAAAGTACTTCTATTTTCCTAGCAAATCCAGAATCCACATTTTCCCACTAGGTCTAAGTTACCACATAGACTCAGTCTTTGACAAGACTTCGTTCAAAGCAAGCTCTTCAATCTGCGGCTCCCAAGGCATAGGAGATCTTTTAAACTACAGATACAGAAAAGACAACAAAGGCAATTTAACCTAAATAATTTGTTCAATGGCAAATATATTTATTCCATGTTACCCTAAGCCCTGAAGTGAGACATTTTCAGGTCTTCCTGGCCTCTAGCACCAGGCTGGAAGCTTTGTGTTCAGGATCTGGTTATAAACAGCCAGTGGAACATCTCCTGGAGCTCCCTGCTAGCACCCAGCCTCTCAACACCAGGATGGGCCTCAGATGGGGCCTGCTACCACAGTATGAATGCATCTGACGACCAGGGGGAAAGCAGAAGGATTTACTGAAGTTCCCTGTGAAACAGGAAGCGCTCTCCAGCTTCTCTGGTTGCCACCTCCACTAGCAAGGCCAGGTCATGAGTGGGCACTTCGGCCACCGGCTCTCCTACTTCTTCCTTCTTCAAAGACTGTAATCCAGGGTGTTTCGGAGCTAGAACTGGAAGGAAGAGAGCAAGTCCTGAACGAACCGGATCACCGGAATGGCTACTCCCTGGGAAAGGCAGACAACAGCCTCTCAACTGCTTGCCCTCCCCACGCCCACCCTGCCCCAGCCACTGCTCCCTGGTGTGTAGGGAACTCACTCAGGGAGATCAGTAATGCCTCAATTATCAAATGCTCTCTCCTGCTACTATGAGGATTAAAACGTTATTGGAAATGATATTTTAAATATTTTTAAAGACATATTTTCAACAGATGTCTGAAATTGTTAAGTGTGATTTTACTACTTGCTCTCAGAACCAATTTTTCCCCACAGGAATGCTCACTCTTTTTTTTCCTTAAGAATCTCAATGGGCATATAAAATTTGATATGAAGAAATTCACTTTATAGCTCACTCTAGACAAATCCATCTCTTCACATATTTTCTGACATCTGTATTAATTCCTGTGGCTTCCACTTGCATGCCTGCAAGTCTACTAAAAGGGTGAAGAAAAGCATGATAAAATAAAGTCTTTCCATGTCCTAGCCCTTATAAAAAGTAATATAGGTCACTGAGACTTCCTGAATACCCTATTTTCAGGCAAATCAAATATATGCAGACTAACAACTTATAAGCTCATTAATCTGAGTGTGAAATTTTGCTAATATTTATGAGGCAGATGTAGTCCTCAGTGGTTACTTATAAATTATATAAAAATGTCTCTCATCCAAAAATTCACATACACATTTCAAATTCAAAAAACCATTCATTATTCGCTTTCATGGCCAGATGTTGAGGCAACAGAAGATGAATGAACTATACCAAAAAACACGATGACCTATGACACAGAGACAAAAAAAAATTTGTTAATCTCTTGTCTTTGAAAGAAGTGTCATTAGAAAAAATAGCTAAAAGTATTAAATCTGAAAATTTGGCCTCTTCTGACACAAACTTGATAACAGACTTTCAAATCTTTAAATTCCTTTAAAGAACTATACAGACAATGCACACACAATATAGCAATTAAAATGAAATCAAGTTTCAACTGATGACCAAGAAAATTTAACGCATTAGAGGCAAAAAAAACAAATTCATTTTTTTTTAAATCAAAAATGTTTTACAAATCACCAAATGCCTCTTCCTTCACTCACTTAAAATTACATACCCAAACAAACCCTATTCGTACTTGGTATGTCACTTCTTTTATCTAGTAACGATCTTGCTGAATTCTTCTTTCACATTAGCAAAACAAAGTGCCGTTAAGTGTTATTAAAAATTGACAAAAATTGTCTCTAAATCCTATTTCTAAAAAACATTTAAAACAGTTCTAAGTAGTTTCACAAGAATACCTATTGTTTTGTTTTGTATTGTCTTAAATCTGCTATGGTCTGAACATTTGTGTCCCTCCAAAATTCGTATGTTGAAATCTAAACCCTCTAGGTGATGGCATTAAAAGGTGGGGCCTTTGGGAGGTGACTAGGTCATGAGGGCACAGCCCTCATGAATAGGACTGAAGCCTTTAGGAAGAACAGTCAGCTGGCCACCCCCTTCCACCATAGGAGGACACAGCCCGATGGCACAGTCCCGGAACCAGGAAACAGGCCCTCGCCAGACACTCAATCTGCCAAGCATCTTGATCCCAAACTTCCAGCCTCAAAAACTGTGAGAAATACACTTCTGCTTTTTATAAGCCACCCAGTTTATGGTATTTTTGTTATAGCGGCTTGAACAGACTAAGATAAACCCTTCCAGCATTTCTGTCTTCTAAAGCCATTTCTTTATCACAGGAGGTTTAAATCCTTAATATTTATCCTCATGTTATAACGAACGATACAATAGAAGCACCTACATATATCAGTGACGACAACCAAAGAAACCAATTCTTCAATTCTCTTTCCAGGGAGGAAGAAGAATGATTGAGCTTCTTTTATAATTTACACTTTACCTAAATAGTTCAACAAATACAAAATAAAGACCATGTGGAAAACCGATCCAAAATAATGATTCAGATGTTTGTGCACAGCTCGGTACTGAGGCAAGCATTCACCTGGCAGCCTGCTACAAGGCTTTCCTCATAGAAAGGTAGGATGGAAATGACCTATCCATCAATCCCCACCATGAGGAAGAGCGCTAGGGACAGGAAGGCACTGGGACAGTTTGGAACTGCAGCAGCCATGCTCAATGACAAGGTGCATAACTGACTGCGAATACAGCAACTCATTTCAGACATTAAAATGATTTCTGAAACAAACATTTGTTTTCTCCACCTGTCTTTTAATGAAAGCTTATTTCATCAGTAGAGGAGCTGTATTTTGAACTCCAATGAACAGCCTGAGATTTAAAGGGCAGGGCATGTGAAGAGGAGCTTGAGATCTGTTGGACCACTTCTAAGGTAAAATGATATTTTTTAAAAGTCACACCAGAAGTAGATTCTCTGTCTTATTCTTAACCTGAAAAGAAAGCCTAAAGGAAACCAAAAGTATCTTCAAAGTTATTTTAAAATTTCAAAATAGTACATTCACATACCGTTCAAATATAACCAAACAAAAAAAAATTAATCAGGTGGTATTCCTAATAATGACACCACCCAGATACTTTAAAAAACATTCAATTAAAGGATCAAATATCCCAATAAAATACAATCACTAGGTCAGCTTTCCACAGGAAACAGTGTGCTCATCACTCCTCTCACACTATTTGTGGGAGGAAACATCCCTTTCTCCCAGCTCAGTGTATGCCCAGGGAAATGGATTCTGGCACTCAGCCTGGCTCTTCCTGTGTCCTCGGCAGTGACGGTTCTTATTGCTGCCATCCACACAGCTCTGGCCAGGGCTCCCAGCACACGACTGCCGCCAGTACCTAACTGCCTATGGTGTTTGCACCATCTTTTCCATGGAGGAGCCTCAAGCCACTTTAAAACTTTGATTTTAACATCCAGCAATATGATTTCCTTTGCTACCCTTTGGTAGGTCCAGAAATGTCATGTGTACACCTTTTGTTGGTCGTCAAAGATCAAAACTGCCTGTCAGAGTATGCAATGGATGGCTGAAAGACAGGTCACAGAAGACTCCATGGAAAATACCTCTGAAACAAATAGCATTATAATAAGTCAGCACTGTGCCAGGCCATGTTAAAGGGAGATATTCATGTACAGGGAAAAACTGTGGTCACAAGTAACTTTCCTATGTCTGTACAGAAAATAAAATGCACTAAATCACACTTAAATGAAGTAACTTCCATGATGCTTGCAAAATCAACTGAGTTTTTCAACGTTTCCAAGTAGTATAAACCATTCAAAAGAACTCGTGTAGACAGTTCTTGTAGCTGTTAATTACATTTTAATGTCTGTGACAATTCTGTTTATGTATTAGATAGACAGTAACCCACAGCTATGAACATATTAACATAAATTACAAAGGTATTTATAAAGTAGCACACAACAGCAGTCAGACCCACAAATGTAAACGAAACCAAACTGTGTTCATTTTATGACTCACATATTTTTAACCTAAAGAGACTCTGGATAAAGACAGCAGATTCAGCACTCACATCTAGTAATAAAAATGGCAGTACTGTTTGCTTTTTGCTTGCCTGCTTTTTGTTTATTTTTATAAAACAAACCCACAAGAAGAGGAACAAAAACAGTCACAAATTTTGGAAGCTAGAAACAGATGGACAAATAGTAACTAAATTAGCCAACCTGGAAAGGTTAAGTCCGACACCCAGCTGACAAGGCAGAACCATCCAAAGGCTTGGCGACTGGTGGCAGCAGACACCTCCGAGTATAGTGTGGAGGTAGATGGGTTGACTAAGAAGCACTCACTCTCCCACTAAGCACAGCTCCTCCTTCACCCTGGCAGATGCCCAGAAATTTCCTCCTTGTAGAAGAGCAAAAGAGGGGTTCTTCAGAACCACTGCTGCAGAAGTACCACAGCAGTATCCACAGAATCCCCTTGCACAATCAACCTTGCCAACAGCCCTCTTTCTGTGGTAAACCTGAGGCTGGACCAATACAAAAGGTCTAAAAACAGCCTGGGATGGGAGTGGGAATGTCCCAGATTTCCCTAAGGAGCCCACCAAGGTCCCCACAGTAGTTCTTATGATGAACAACTGGCCAGGCAATCAATAATTACTTGGGGAAAGCCTTTAACATAAAAATAGGGACCAAAACAAACAGAAAAGGGCAAGTTAGACGACAAGGAAACTATGCAAAACAGAGTACAATCAATATCTCAAAGAGGTAAGAAAAAATAATCTACCCTCAAATAAGAACAGGAGTCTATTAAAACAAAACAAAAAAGAATTAAGAAAAGGGAAAAGGAGGAAGGTGGAGAGAAGGAGGGAAGGAGGGAAGCAGTCTTAGAGAAACAGAAAGAGCTCCTGGAAATTAGAAATATAATAGAAATGAAAAACTTTTCTAGAAAATGGAATCAAAAGGAAAAGACATGAAAAATAGAAGAAGAGATAAAGTTAAAAATCTAGTATGAGATGATGAGTTCTAGAAAGAGAAAAGAGAAAAAATGAAGAACAGGGAGATAAAAAAAAACTTAAGAGCTTTTCCATAATTGAGCCAGAGTATGTGGGTAAATGAACTAAAATGGACTGAGATAAAACTAAAGACCAAAAGAAGGTCCTACAACATTAGGGGCTGAGGGAAGAGAGTCACATGCAAAAGATTAGGAAACAAGAAGCAAGAATGGTTTCAAACTTCACAACAGCAACACTGGTGGTTAAGACAGTTGAGCAAGTGCTTCAGAACTGTGAAGGAAAGTGATTTCCAGAATTCCATTCTCAATCTATAAGTCATGCATGAGGGTAAAATAAAAGACATTTTCAGACATGTGAGATCTTAAAAATTTGGTCTCCTGAACCATTCTTAAGAAAGCTACTGAAGGATTGGCTCCACCAAAACAAGAAAGACACAGAATCCAGGAACCAAAGATCCAACACAAGAAAGTGAAGGGAAACTCCAAGTGAAGGAAAATCCCAGGATAAGAGTTGAACATCAGTAGAAAGTGAATCCAGAGAGACTGGAGCAAGCCAGAAATCTCTAGGATAGGGAGTCCTCTAGAAGATAAAACTGATGACACAACTGATGAATCTGAACATCTTACAAGGAGAAACAGACAGTTATAACCGATTAAGATTCTAAAGGGGAGTGCATGGTAAGTTTATATAGAAAACTAAAAAAAAAATTATTTAGGAAAAACAAAGAGCTGTGTAGAAGAAGAAAATAATAGTTTATGACATGGCTCATTTCTGAATGGTGTTTCCCCAGCCTTCATAATGTAAATACCAGACTGATCAAACCACAATTCCATCAAGTCTATACTAGGAGGATGAGAGAGGACAAAGGGTCATGCTTGTGGTGAGGGCCAAGTGAGAAGGGAGTACTAAATCATCACCTTCCAGCGGGGACAGCAACAGACAAAGCCTAAAACTTCAAGGAGCAATGTAAGAACGTGATTCTAGACATGAAGGTATCCTCAAAGACGCAGCTAGAAGAATTGAAAGTGGACGCCTCTGGGGAAGGGGGCATGGGTGAAGGCGGGCAGTACCTACTGTTACTGACAGCACAGCTTACACAAGCATGGACTCTGTAAACCATTTACACATATAACCTTGATACAAATAACAACTTTTTAAAAACTAGGCTAAAAGAAAAGATTAAAGATAGCTAGTGGAAAGTACAATATCATAAGCCAAAAACAATTTTAAAGCCATCCTATATATTACCATTACTTAGAATCAAGCCAAGAGCCCAAGGGAGACATGGAGGATATACTCACTGCCCGAAGCACACTTCTGAAAGACAAGATAACAATTTGTCAGAGAGCATCCTCTCCTTATCCCACTCAGAGGGCTGCAAGATTATTAATCTTCAGAATACAAAGAAGTGGAAAGCTACAATTCCCAGTATAACCTGCAGTCCATTCAATTACTTTAAGTACATAAGGCTTTGCTATGAGGGAGAAGATTAGTTTTAAGAAAATATAAAACTAGTTCTCACAAGTCATTTCCAGTCTACTGTGTTCTACAGACATAATTTTTCCATTTTCTACTTGAGGAAAAAAAAGGATACAAAACAAATCATCTGTTATAGGTTGAAAATTATTGTTTAGTTATTTCAAAGAACAATTTTGAGATGATGGTATTGCAAGTCTGGAAACAGAATGTTCGAACTGGTGAGGCCTAAGAAGTTATGGAATCTCTCCTTCCCTCCCCACACCCCACACATCCAATTTTGCACATGAATTTTGCCAAGGACTCAAAGAGGCCCAGCGCCCATCCAAAATGCTCAGAAGCTGTGTGCAGCATCATAAAGGGATGAATTCATCTTTCATCCAACCAACAGCTGAAAACACAGTTTTGGCATTGCTCAATTAATCAGGACACAGAACTGGAGTATTCACTCACCTGGGTTCCATTTCCTATTTCATACTTTTGGGAAGTCAATATTTTAATTGCTTCAGGTTCCCCAGCTATAAAATAGAGATACAACTCTCCTGTATTTCACAGGAGAGTTTGATATATATGTTGTTTTAAGATTCTTAAAGGAAAAAAGAGATACAAACTACTCTCTACTTTCCTCAAGTATCCACAACCAATACAATCATTTCAAAATCAGTATATCCAAAACCAAACTTATCATCGTCATCTTTAAAACTGGCCTCTTCTATGCTCAGGCTCTTGGCTGAGAGACCCATATTCTTCTCTTCCATCCAACCTAGAGAATCCAGAGTCATCCAAGTCTCCTGCTCACCCATCCCACACCTTCTTGCCCTAATGCGATCAAATTCCCTGTCCTGCTTGGTTAGCCCTCTAAATAGATTTAAAGCCACCCCTTTCCTTCTCATCTCTATTACTCACCACTATACTAATCTGCTGAGGTCCCACCTTATTCTGGTCTTTGTGTGCCTAGACTCAGAAGAGGTGGTTTCCAGGTTCCTTCCCTTTAAATCCTTCTTATCCCCACAAGCAGCAGGTTAAAAAGTGACCTAACATGCTAATTTCAGGTATTCTTAGAAATGGAGAGGAAGTACAGGGTCAAGTCAAATTTCCCAACTTAATCTTCCCATCCTCCATGACCCAGCACTGTCTCCAGGATCATCTCACATGCAACTAAGACGCAGGCCCATATTCCGTCAAGGCACTGACGCCACACTCCACCTCCTCTGCTGTTCTTTCTACCCACCTGCCTTTTGTTTTTAAATGACTGTTATTCATTTTATGAAACTCAGTCCCAAAGAGCCGTCTTGCAGTCCCAAAGAGCCGTCCACATCCACCACCTCCTCCTTTCCTGATTCACTCCTTACACCACTCCACTTTGCCTTGTACCATCAATCACTGCAGGAAGGCTCTCTGTCCATTTCTCAATCCTTATTTCTCCCTGACCCTCTGTAGTACATGGCGGTGCTGGCCATTGCATTCTCCTTTGGAATGGCCCATATCCGTCCATTTTATGACAAAGCTCTTTTCTGGTTTTTTTCTCTTACTGTTCTGCCTTCGTCTTACTTTTTCACTGTGCCCTATTTCGCCATGTACCCCCCTTAAGTGCTGGGGTGCCAATGTGTGCTCAGCCCCCTCCTTGAACAACACACATCCCTTCCTATGGCTTCCACCATAGGCCTACAATTGTGATTCTCAGCCCTGCTTACATAGGGCCAAGGGCCCACGCCAGGCCGACTGTAGTAAAATCTGAGGATGGGGCACACCACGGCTATTTGTTAAGGCTCCCCAACCAATTCCAATGGAAAGCCCAGAACAGAACCACTGAGCCACACAGTAACTGTAGACCCAAACCTCAAATGTCTCTCTTACCATCCACAACTCCCCTGACCCATCTTTCCAACTGTCCACTGAACACTTCTGTTTCCTCAAGACACCTAACCATAAATCAAATTATGTTCAAAAGCAACGTCACTGTCTTCCCTTAGACCTGTTCCTCCTGGATTCCTTGAACTCTATACTGACACCTACTTGGATGCCCATGCTGCACACTGGACAATCATCTCAGAAACCCTCCTTTGCCTGACTTCAAACTCACAAATGCCCCTTGGGTCAACCCTACCTCCCTGTCAGTCCCACTGCTTCTGCACATCTCAAGGTCTACAGGGTCACTCCCTTGTCACTCACCTTCCTTTCACGCTCCCTGTCCAGCCCACTTTCCATACCACCAGCAATGAGCCTTCTAGAGTACAGACTTCATAGCTGCCTCCTTATTAAAGTTTTCTAAGCAAAGAGAAAGGGCTCCCATTTCAGCAAGATGAAGTTCAGATTCCATGGGAAGGTGTATAATACCATTCACATTCACAATCTGTCTCTGGTCTGGTTTCTTATTTATTAATTTTTTATTTTATTTATTTTTTTATTTTTTGAGACAGGGTCTCGCTCTGTCACCCAGGCTTGAGTGCAGTGGTACAATCACAGCTCACTGCAACCTCCACCTCCAGGGTTCAGGCAATCCTCCTACCTCAGCCTCCTGAGTAGCTGGGACCACAGGCTAGCACCACCATGCCTGGCTAATTTTTTTGTATTTTTTGTAGAGACAGGGTTTTGCCATGTTGCCCAGGCTGCTCTCGAATTCCTCAAAATCCTGTGTCCAGCGATTCGCCGGCATCAGCCTCCCAAAGTGCTAGGATTAGAGGCATGAACTACCACGCCTGGCCTGGTCTAGTTTCTTAACCCAAACTTCTATCACATTCTCCAGGTGACTCTTCGTCAGCACATCATGCAAGTTTAGTATTATAAAGCAATGGATAAACTGTTTCCCCTGTCAAGAACATGCCTGTCCCCCCTCCCCACCACCAAACACACAGAGTCCTGTTGTTCCTTCACTGACACCTTCAAATGTCACCTATCCTTCCTGCAAAGGCTCCTCTGTCTACCTTTCATACAACCAGTATCTCCCCATCTCTGCTCTACTAATGACCACAGTGTATAAGGTTGCTGACAGACCTGCTATGTGGCTGTCCTATTGTTCTCTGAGGCCTGGAACGTATATCTTTTTCCAAACCAAGTTTTTGTTTCATTAGAGAAATTCTAAAATGTTGGTTGCACAAAAAAGCAAGTAACTCTGGCACAAAGAGAGTGCTTAAATAGACCAAAGGCTTTTTCTAAAGAGATCCAGATTTTCTCAAGCTAGAAAAGAAGTAGAGGGGGGAAAAAACAGAATTTCTGTTTTAAGTTCTATGTCCTAATTATGAAAAGTATAAAACGCCGTTCCTCAAAAATCTATTATTAACATCTTAACGAAATCATCTTTTGTGGGTATACTAAAGATTCCATTACATGGAAGTTAGAACCATCATTTTGCCAACTGAAGACTGAAATCCTTTTCTTCTCCTACAACCATCTCCAAGTAAATGAAAGAGTCAGCTATTGTCTCCAGCTTGGTATGGATGTTAGATAATTAACTTGCAGAAAGATCAAAATTTACAATTCTGGAGTACAGTAATATTCTCATTTTATCTTACTACCTTTTCATTGGCATAAATCCCACGATTTAATGGTCTTCTTGTTCCTGACTATTAGAAATTATTGCCAGTTTACACTAACAGGCTCCCATCATGTTTCATTTTCAAATCCTATTGTGGCCGTTCATTCCAATCAAAACCAAAATAGATCAATTTTTAAGTAAAAAAAAAAAGAAGACAGTGAAAAAATAAGTAATGTGAACAATTCAAAATCCTTCTTGTATTATCTATAATAAATTTTGCACATCAAATAAAATTGTAAAGCACTATTATATCATCAACTCTATGCTATACTGACTTCAAAAAGTAAAATCTAAGCATATGGCATTAAAAATTTGTAAGCATATTCTGCAAAATTTAAAGCATATTCTGCAAAGGGAGACATATGCATAAGTATAGGTGCTTTTGTTCATATTCATGTCATTTATGCAATGGACTTGTCCACTAACAAACTTACTGAGCAGAAAGATTCCATTCTGAACACTTTCGTGGTTTATCAGATTCTCAAATCTGCCTCAGTACTGTGCCCCAACTCTCTTAAAGTTAATCTCTCTCTCTCTCTCAAAATAAGGACAAGACCAAATGGTTGAAACAACTCCTGCTGCATGCAATTATGTAACTAGACAAGAAGGGTGTGAAAGTTTGAATGAAAACATTAGAAGTGACAGCTTTTCACCTTAGTCTTTCTGTGCCCTCTCCAAACTGCAGGGAGCAGATGGTAATTTTCAAGCACATTTAGACCAGGCTTGGAAGGACAACTCAGTGGTAAAGAAATAACTGCACATGCAAAAAACCACATGTTTTGCAACCTACAGCTTTTAATCTAGAAAAGCTTTAATACCAGTTAACACAGAGACAGAAGCTGCCATAAGCATTGCTCCATAGAAAAGGCTGGTGTATAAGTTATAAAATAATTCAACTTTAAGTTTCCTTTACACAGGTGCACTACAGCACGCCTGTAAACACTGGAATTTTTTTTAAAAAAGAACTAAAATCTAAACATCAAGTAAGGCACCAAACAAAAAATGCCAACTCTTAAGGGAAGGCGAACTCTCCCTGCTCTCCATTCCTTTATGGCCAAAACTCAGGCGATGGGCAGCCATCCTAATGGCACTGGCACCAGGAGTGTAAGGGATGACAGGAAAGGAATCATCAGACAATTCTGATTCGTTTACAGTCATGCACCACATAACAATGTTTCGGTCTACGACAGACCACATATACAAGAATGGTCCCACACACGTGGTGGCGGGCACCTGTAGTCGCAGCTACTCAGGAAGCTGAGGCAGGAAAATGGCATGAACCTGGGAGGCGGAGGTTGCAGTGAGCTGAAATTGCAGCCACTGCACTCCAGCCTGGGCGACAGAGCAAGACTCCATCTCAAAAAAAAAAAAAAAAAAGAGTGGTCCCATACAATTATTGAAAAATTCCTATCGAACAGTGACATGGTAATCACCATCATATTGTAGCATAATCATTTAAAAAATTAATCTAGTGTACCCTAAGTGTACAGGGTTGATGATGTCTACAGTAGTGTACAGTAATGCCCTAGGCCTTCACATTCACCCTCTACTCACTCACTGACTCGCTCGGAGCAACTTCCAGTCCTGCAAGCTCCATGCACAGTTAAGTGTCCTACACAGGTGAACCGTTTTTATGTTTTTTTAACTTTTATTTTTAATTATTATGAATCCATCCATAACAGTTGTACATATTCATGGGGTACGTGTGATTTGTTTTTTGTTTTTGTTTTTGGTTTTTGTTTTTTTTTTTTTTGAGACAGAGTCTTACTGTGTTACCCAGGCTGGAGTGCAATGGCGGGATCTCGGCTCACTGCAGCCACCACCTTCCGGGTTCAAGCGATTCTCCTGCCTCAGCCTCCTGAGTAGCTGGAACTACAGGCACACGCCACCACACCTGGTTAAATTTTTGTATATTTTTTAGTAGAGGCGGGGTTTCACCATGTTGGCCAGGATGGTCTTGAACTCCTGACCTCAAGTGATCTGCCCACCTTGGCCTCCCAAAGTGCTAGAATTACAGGTGTGAGCTGCCAAGCCCAGCCTCTTGTGATCTTTTGATACAAGCACACAATGTGTAATGATCAGAGTCCAGAGTGCTAACCATTGCACAATGGCACAATGTGTAATGATCAAATCAGGGTAATTAATACAACCAACACCTCAAACATTTGTCATTTCTTTGTGTTAGGAACATTCCAGTTCCAATCTTTCGGTGATTTTGAAATTACAATATGTTATTGTTAACTATAGTTGCCCTACTGTGCTATCGAACACTAATCTTATTCCTTCTAACAGTATATTTGTACCTATTAACCATCCCCTCTTTATCCCCCCTCCCATCTCTCCACTACACTTTCCAGCCTCTGATAATCATCATTCTATCCAGCTCCATGAGTTCACTTTTTTTTTTTTTTAGCTCTCACCTATGAGGGAGAACATACATTATTTGTCTCTCTGTGCCTGACTTATTACATGTAACATAATGTCCTCCAGTTTCATCCACGTTGTTGGAAATGACAGGATTTCATTCTCTGTTATGGCTGAATAATATTCTACTGTGTCTGTCTACCACATTTTCTTTATCCATTCATCCCACTGATGGACACCTAAGTTGTATTTTTACTGTATCTTTTCTATGTTTCAATATGTTGACACACGAACACTTCCCACTGTGTTCTAGTTGCCTAGAGTATTCAATACAGTCACACATGCAGCACAAGTTTGCAGCCTAGGAGCATCAGGCTCTGTTATATAGCCTAGGTGTGCAGCAGGCTATACCATCTAGGTTTGTGTGAGTACACTCTATGGTGTTCACACAATGACTACACTGTCTGACGACACATTTCTCGGAACATATCTCTGTTGTTAAGCAACATGACTGTGTATTTCCAATGCAAAACTGACTACTATACCAGTTAGGAACAGAACGCTATTTGCCTCTTTGTTTCCTCAAGCCAAACTGAAACAAAAAATCAAAGTAGTTCCAGAGTAGGTGGCCAGCACCTTGGTCATGGCTCTTCAGCCCCCTTCCTAGCTCAACAACACCCTGAGTTTCCAACTCAAATAGAAGCTTCAGAACAAAGCCCTCCTTCACACTTGAGCAAGAGGGCTTCTTGAAGCCCCATACTAGAAGTTAGCCCCCAGGCCAAGGACACACCAGGGCCTCTGCTTCTAACAGCCACCTGTCCTTGCATTCTCAGTGGGTATGCCTGGCACCTCAGCTTCCCAGGGGCTCCGTATAGCCTCCACAAAGCAGGGGACCAGGGCACTGACACTCTCTTGAAATTGCAGGTGACAGAATCAAAGAACATTGTTTTGTCATCAGAAAACCAAAGTTCAGCTTTTGACACTTCAAAACTGTGTAATTTTACAAATGTCACTTAACCTAAGCCTCGATTTCCTCGTCTGGAAAATGGTAATACTTTTGGTGCCATTTAAGAGAGCTATTATGAGGTTCAAATGAGATTACTGATTTAAAAGCACCCAGCGAACAGACAAATCTTACTACATTGGTGTTCTAGTTGTGGTAACAGTTCAAGCAAACCTAGGGCACAACATGTAAATTTTCCTGAATCCCAGCTCCTCTATGAGGCTCCCATAAATCCAACTGCAAGCCCTTCTGGACCCTTCTAGCTTTGGGGTGAATGAGTGAGGTCAGATAGCCCTTAGATATGTATTACTTTTCTAGTTTTTCCCCCAAATTTCTTCCCCTTACATTTTGTCACAGTTTCAACAAAATATGACTGATACATTTTACAATTAAGAAAAGGCAATGGATTTTTCAGCACTGAGATTTACTAGGCTTAAGCATTTTTTAGAAAGCCAACATCAGTTGTGTGTGTGTGTGTGTGTGTGTGTGTGTGTGTGTGTGTGAGAGAGAGAGAGAGAGAGAGAGAGAGAGAGAGGATATGCATGCCCACACACACAGGATGCATTAAATGGGCTCTGCCATATACAGACACACACATGTGGATATACAAGTGTTTTTATAAGAAGACATAGTGCTTGATGCAGGGAGGCAGCATGTCAGAGTCTGGATGCAACCCCGGCTTCTCCACCAGAGATACCTGGGGAAGTTACTTAATCTCTCCATGCCTTAGTTTCATCATCTATAAAATGAGTTAATAGGACATACATCTTAGAATTCCTAAGAAGTTGATGACTTAATGTATATAAAATGCCAAAAACAGCACATGGCACACAGTGGGAGGTTGTAAGTGTTTATGTTATTATCATTCAATGCATCCTGAAAAGCACAGGTTATATGGTCATCACATACACACACACATACATGGTTCTAGGCCTGGGTATAGTTGAACGTACTTGTTGAAACATACACACATCTTTCCACATGGCACCTGCAGTAAGTTTGCTCAAGTTAACATTAGGCAACCTACAACAGTTTATGTTGTTTACCTCACTCCAGGCACTGCTCTAAGACCTCAATACCTAGGAACACATGTTGTCCTCATAACAACCCTACAAAGAAGCAGGAGTCCAGAAAGTCTCCAGAGCCTGCTGTCTTCCCTCCATCTACAACCAGTCCACACTAAGTTATAATTATAATCCGTGAAAATTGTAGGCTGTACATAGCCACATTTTTCCTGAAAATTTTGATAACAGAGAACAAACCACTATAATCTTTACTCTCATACTGGTATTTCAACAATTGTTTTTTTCATAAAAGTATGATAGCATCTCTGAGGATCCTATAAGAGTAGCCAGCTGGTTCCTAGATTCCAGAGCTAATTTCTCCAATGTAAATCACTGAATTCCATATTCCCATCTCTAGTTGTGGCATTTAAAAAAGATACTCACATGCACGCGTGCGCGCGCACACACACACACACACAAAGACACAGACACACACACACACAATTTAGGGCTCCATTCAAAATGATGAACTGCTTTGATAAACTTAAGGTTTCATTATTTTAACCAGCTTTCATATAGCTAACTTATTGTTTGGCTTGTTAATATTTCATCTTAATATAATTATAAAATGATTATTTTACAAACTTTATCAGAAACACTGACTGAAATATGTGATATTTTGTCAGAAAAGAAACTAAAAATAAAGGTAAGTGTGTAGTCTGCCGCCATGTGACACACAAAGTGGATGGGCCTGCAATGTTTTGTGGGTCGGCATCCCACACGTCTGTGTTAGCACACGGCCTCCTCAGACACACCGGAACCCTGTGCAGAAGGTACACTTGCACACAACAATATTTTTGTAGCTGAAGTCTACTCTCAGTGTAAATTCTGACTAATTCCCCAACTTTCGAAAATCAAAAAACAATGTGCTCACTAATGGGCTTTAAATGTATAATATCATCCATACGCCTTAAAAATCTATTACTAATTCTTAAGAATAACTTAGATAATAATATTACAAACTTGCTCTTCCAAAAATGGACATCAGTCCCCATCTCTCTGACCTATGTTCATTCATCTCTTCGTGTTAACTTAGACACTAGTGACATTATTACAATTTGAATTTTATGCTTCATGAAATGCCTTCCATGATATATGATAAGCACCCATCCCAACCCCAACTGCCCCGAACTCATAGTTTATCACCAAAGCCTTATCAAACGGCCCAAGTGGACAAAAACTGCCTAGTAATTAACTGGAAGTAAACAGGCCAGAACAATCAACAGAAGCCCATGTTACAACTTAACACATTTTGTTCATTTATTCTTATGATCATATTTTTGTTTTAATCATTTATGGTAATTATAGCAGTTAATGTGCTGTAACATTTTTGCAAAAGAAATGAACTCTCAGTAAAACCTTCCTAAATCTTTCACTGTTTCATCTGTGCCCTATATATTCACACAACAAGCAAATAGCACAGTGTTAGCTGGTATCTAGAGGCGGACACAATTCCACATGGCGGGATGGCCGGGATGGGCGCGGGGGCACACCGCGACAGTTTACAGCAGCAGGCTGTAAGCACTGTGGAACAGGCCACACTTCCTCAGTCCTGAGACAATTTTGTCAATTTTGAAAGCTGACCCAACATGTTCCCTGGGTCTAGAAAGGCTATTTAATAAGCTTAACATCCCAGAGCCTGGAGGAACCAAGCAGACACCTGAATCTTCCAAGCTCTGCTCCAGGACAAGCCCCTAACCCTACTTCACAGCCCCAAAGGGCTTCCTGAATTGCCTCAGGTTATGGGTCATAAGAAACCTTAATTTTCTGAATTCCAAAGAAAGTCCCCAAGTACAAGTCAATAATCACTCAAAACCAAGGAAAATAGCCTTTCAAGCTCATTCCGGCTCACCCTGGCAATTGCGTTCGTTCCTTAGTGACCCCTGCCAGAAAAACAGAAAGAGGAGGGGGTAGGAACAGGTACTAGTTAGCTAGCTTTGGTTGATAAAAGGAAATTGTTAATGTCACAATTCACAACTCCCTGAAGAACGACATGTTTTATGAAAACATTCATAACATTTTCACCAAAAAAAGTTTGTTTTTTAGTGAGTGAAAACATTAAATTATTTACAAGTATCACCTCATTTAACCTCACAAAAATTTACGGGGGACCGGGCGCAGTGTGGCTCATACCTGTAATCCCAGCACTGTGAGATGCCAAAGTGAGGGATCACTGGACCCCAGGAGTTCAAGACCAGACTGGGCAACATAGTGAGACCCTGTCTCTACAAAAAAATGAAATTAGCCAGCATGGTGGTACATGCCTGTGGTCCCAGCTACTCAAGAGGCTGAGGTGGGAGGATCACTTGAACATGGGAGTTCTAGGCTGCAGTGAGCCGTGATCGTGCCACTGTACTCCAGTCCAGGCAACAGAGCAAGGCTTTTTCTTAAAACAAAAACAAAAACAAAACGTATGAAGGCAGGTAATACTATCAGACCCATATGACAGATGCGGAAACCATATCTTCAAGGTTAGGGCTGAGCCTGAGAGCTCAAAGACAAATAGGAAGGAGTACTGTGCCATAAAGGTGAGGCCACAGAAAACAAGAGAAGCTGTGCTGGCAGATAGAGGAATCAGAGTCAGACATTTCTACACCTTGCCCCCTCCTCCACCACAAAAAGCACACATAGGAGGAGAAAAAAGCACCTGTCCAGCAACCTCCAGCTACTGCTCCTACAGGGTGACCCAGGTTAAGCCACTGCCTCCCTGGAAAGGAAGCTTGGGCCTCAAACTGACCACCCTAGAGGCCTGGGTCTACCATTAGGACCCATTTTCATGCCCATGGTGGGAAAATACTCATCCTCAGGATAATACTAGGGCTCTGAATAAAAACACACAACAAGATTGATTTAAAGAATATATCCAAATATTTCAAATTCATTTTTACACAGACTTTCATCTAGTCTCACAACACATTTCAATACAGGCATACTTAAGTACTATAATTCCAATGTGTTAAGTAAGATTTAAAGCACAGAGTTAAACCTAGAATTCTTAAATCCTAATTCCTAATCCAGTCCTTAAGCACTGTAAGATTTTAAAGTACCACCCTATACCATGGTCTTAGTAATTCCACCAGTCAAACCAATCGCCGTATGTGCAAATGATGCATGTAGCACATTCCTTAAGGAAGCACGAAGCTTCCAGCCATTATCCCTATCAGCATTATAACAGGCTACTCCACTTCACAGCAAGCTCACCAAGACGTAAGGGAAGCTTTCGGATTTCAAACCTGTTTGTTTAGTAAACCTTTTGCTCTCCCAATTAAGCGAAGGAGGAAGAAATATTAAGTTATAAAACGACACTAAACATGAAAAGAGAGGCTCTTACTTTCAGAGTAAGTAAGATAGCTGTAGCTGGGGTCGCTAATATCTGAAAGGTCTAAAATAGCATAGAGTTCACAGGCACGGGAAAATATAATACAAGTCATTAGCTATTAATAGAGCCAGAGAGCCCACTTTTGTAATTAAATCATAGTTTAATCCTCTGTATAATCCTCTGAGTTAGTCTTGACATGTTTCCTTGTGGTTAGTTTTGGAAAAACATCTGCTAATGTTAAAATGTGGGGCTCGGGGGGGGGGGAAATTACATCCTTCTGGTTGGAATAGAGTCATATGAGTAAGTCAGTGAAAACACTGAATTAATGAAGGTCCAAATCACTGGCTCTTAATTTTTTTAATTTTTTTTTTTAAGAGACAGGGAAACAGTCTTCTTGCTCTGTTGCACAGGCTGGAGTGCAGTGGCCTCATCACAGCTCACTGTAACCTCAAACTCCTGGGCTCAAAGGATCCTCCCACTTCAACCGCTCAAGCTTGAGACTACAGGTGCATATCACCACGCCCTGCTAATTTTAAAAATTGTTTCTGTACAGGGAGGTTTCGTTATGTTGCCCAGGCTGGTCTCAAACTTCTGGCTTCAGGCAATCCTCCCACCTCGGCATCCCAATGTGCTAGGATTACAGGTGTGAGCCACTGTGCCCGGCCTCAATTTTTTTTTTTTTAAGTCAAAAGAGACTTAAACACAGAAACGAACTAAATTTGTGAAGGCTATTACAATTGAACAAAATATTCTGATTCAAAGTCCCTATATGCTCTTGCGAGAGGTAAAGAATAGAAATATAACTTTACCCAATTAGGAAGGAAATACGTAAGTAACAAGTATTTGTACTGAAAGTATCCCTTTTCTAGACCAGCCTTACACTGAGATAACAATATCTCCATAATACCTTTAAAGAATGAGAGACTGATTCAAGCCACAGTCCACAGGGATCAATTTACTGCCAGTCAATTTGCTAAAGACCATTTAGCTAGCTATATTCAAGCCTAGAATTTTTTAAAAAGCCAAATCAGGTCTGAGTATGTGCTGGGCTTTTTCATTATGTTAGTCTTCTACGTGAAGCACTCGACCAATAAATATTCAAATAAATTAACTGTGCCAGTAAAAAGTTTACTGTACTTAGTCATTTGAATGCAGAAATAGTAATTTTAACAATCTGTGCACAATTCCATGTTACGTTGTGCAGGCCCAGTTCAAACCCACTCCTGACACCCTACAGCTATAAATTATCTCTGGAGCTTGAAAGTGAAAGACAGGCCAGGTCTGAAATAGCACAACAGTTGGACAGTTCCAGCTTCAGGAAGACAAACCCTGTAATAACCTAGATCCAGAGCCTTCAGAAGGAGTCTAATTCACTGTCCAAAAGTGGAGGGAAATCCCTTCCAGAAAACATTCTTCTTTTTAAAAATGTACTTTTCATTGTTATTTCCTAAATATACAATTAAATATTGGAGTGTCAAAAGCAAAGCAGAAAATAGAGAATGCTAAATAAATAACCAGGAACAAGTTGAACCCTTCATGACTGAACGGTCTTGGAGAACAAATAGGGTACCTTCCTCCTTGAAGTCTGAAGCTCTGGGTCCCCTTTCTAGTGCTTGCAGGGGGCTCTGGCATACACAGAGAGAGGCCAAGGTAACTGATTCTTTCCCTATTTAGGCTCCTCCCTGGGGACATTTTCTTCATGTAAAGTAGCAGTGTTCAAAGAGCCAGACCTGGCCCATTCCCCCACGGTAATAAATAATATAACCACACAGAACATTCAAAAACACTGCCCAATGCTGTTAATAAATACGGGACAAATATGCAAGGTTCAAAGATGAATAAAACACCTCGTTCCCTTCATACAACCACTTGTTATCTGTGAGTGGAAAGATGATGGGGGAATTTTTGTGTCTTTCATATTTCTTTACATTATCTGGACACTTTACAGTAAATACCTATCATTTCTCCTGTCAAGGGGAAAATATTTAAGCCATTTTCCTTTTTAATTTTCTCACTCAATGTGGTTTCAAAGAATGGATAGTAAGTTTAACTGCTTCAACCAGGTTAGTGGTCTTCAAAAGGTAACCTTAGTAAAATTTAAATAGACAATTCTTTCTTCCCAGAAGAAATTCTGAAAGAATATTAGTCTAACATATTTTCAGAAAGAAAAAAATGCTTAAACTGCCTATGCATTAAATGCTTGTCTGAGAAATTACACTGATTACAATGAAGAGCCACTCTGTGATCATTAAAAATTACTATACATTCAGTGCAAGGGGTGATTCCAGTGTTTCCACTTCCCCATTCTACTTCCTATCACTTTTCATCCTTTTAGGCACTTATGTCTTAAAAGTGGCACATCCTACAAAATTAGGAATTCAAAATACAAATTCACAAAAGCTGCTTAATTTTAGAAATAGGTCCTCAAAAAGAAAAATGTTTACACAATTTCATGTGAGAACTCAATCCTAAATAAGAATACTGGCGTCCAAAAGTCACCCAAAATGTAATAATAAAAATATAGATTCATATTGTCCAGTCAAAAAGAGTCTCCAATCTAATCATATATTGTAGCATTCTCAAAACTTCCTATCACTCTGTCCCATCTTTTCCATTTTCAGAAATGAAGTGATAATTCAAATGGGAAACACAGTAATTGTGTATAGTGCAGCGTGTGAAGTGGTCCAGTTCTCTTCTGCACATCACCTTAAATACGTGCAAGCCAGATACGCTCTCCCAGGGCTGGGCGGGCCTGCATCTAGTAACTATGCGCTTAAACTTGTCCAGGGCTGCTAGTTCAAAGACAGCCATGCAAGAACACTTCCAGCTCTAACAGGTGCCACTTGGTGCAAAAACATCCACAGGAGTATTACAAAAAAGACAGCACTGGGTTTCAGAAAGCCTGGTGTTAAAAAGGTGCTTTCATGCACTTTTAATCCAAGAGAGAAAGTGAACAATTGTCCTTCGATAATCAGTGTCAGGGCCAATGACACGGCTTCCCTTCCTTAGGGTCCACCCAAACTGTGACAATTGGCTTACCAACTACGGTCCTTAAGGGCTTTAAAAACAAAACAAAACCAAAAAAGCTATCCTCCCTGGCACAGAAAAACACCCAAATATTTGTCTTTTTCTTCTTTTGCCCCTTCCATCAAGTAATGAATAAGAAAAGGAGAAAATGAATGTGACTGTCTGCTCTTTGGGACAGAAAAACATGCAAAGACTGTAACAATTTACACAAAGAGGTGTTTAAATTTTGACTCTTTTAGACTACATAAATGCAGATACTTCTATGAATTAATTAACATTCTGCTATTTAATATTTTAAGTCTTAGCAGCAGGTCACACATGTTGGCTGACTGCGGGGTATAGCCTGAAAATTATTTGTAATGACAATTCTGTAACATTATCCCTCACTTTACCAAATTCCTTACCAATGTTTAATAACAAAACAAAGCAAGGTGTCAATGGCATTTATTACTTTAACCCTATGATTTAGTAATATAAAACTCTTCCAGGGAAGAGGGCATGAAGGAAGGGAAACAAAAATGGTTTTCTAAGTACTCCTAGAGGAGGAGAGGGAAGAACCCTGGTAACACATGAGTACCTTCAGAAGAATCGAGGAAACAATTTAGAATAAAAAATAGCATATACATAATCTCAAGGAAATGCTGGACATAATTTAGGAAAAATGCCACTGGACACAGAAGACCAAAAATGAAGACTAAATGTCCCCAAATTTTTTGACATTTAATAAATATGTTTCTCCAGGAACCTGGTGCTCAGTTAATTAGTGAAAGTATATGGACCCAGGCGGTGAAGTTTCTCCCTGGCAGATGGTGCAACAGGCTTCAAAAATAATGGGAAATTTACTCAAAGTTGTCTCCTTGGTTATTGTAACAAATATCTTACCAAAAGATATCAGAGAAGAAAGGGACTGCCATCAGATGACTCTTGTCTTTTATTTATGATGACAGAGCTAAGACTTAGCAGCAGGGCCTCCCCACACTTCTGGTCTACCAAGCCAGAGAAGGCCCCCCGCACCTCCCCTCATGCTAAGCTCCATTCCCAGGCCAGACAAGGCTATAAAAAGCCTGGCCTTGGGCCAGCTGGCAGACCACACACCGGGTATTTTTAACTTAAAGGGGCCTGAGGATCAGGCCAAATCCAGGGCACCAAAAATGCGCAGAGAAGAGTAACAACCTCCAGCCAGGATGGTGGTCCACATGGAAGATCCTTTTCCTGAGTGATCCTAATTACTAATGGGTGTTCTAATCGTGATGAAGACATTAAAAGACAACATTTGGGAAAGCTGATAAAAGTGGGTAGATACTTCATTTTGGAAGTGCACGATCACTTTGAAAGACCATATGTAGAGTTATATAAACAGCAATGTGAACACCAAACACTGGCCAAATAAATTGAACTCTTATTCTTTATTCCTGACACATAAGGCTACAGACTTGACTTTTGTTATAATTACTCTTAACAGTTTGCTGTTGTTGTTTTTAGTTTCACACTGGTCTTGGCACTGGGCCACACATACAGATACTGTGAAGCTGTTCTCTTCGATAAAGCTCAAATACAGCAACAGTACAACTGAAGGCTGAGGAGCTAAGGATTATGCTACAATGACTAACTTCATTTTCTGGGTTCATAAGTATTAATCGGAAATTTCTTCCCGTTTCATTCTTTATTGTTAAAAAATTACACTGAAACACAGACATTAGTTATATTTTCTGCCTTAAATGAGCACCACTGCATCTTTCCTTGAGGACTGAAGACTGGCAAAGTTCTCCGTCACGATTCTAAATATGAATGCTTAGTATAACCTGTCCAGTGACAGGGCAAGGGGAAGGCCAGGTAGGTGGGGTCTCAATTACAACAGGCTCGCTCTGTTTTATTTATTGGATTCTCTGGCGGGCTTCCAGGGAGGAGGTCGAGTTGGGTTCTGTGACTCCTGGGGAGCAAGCCACATCTGCGGAGAGCTGGGTCTACAGTCAGAAATTTCTTTTCGGACTAAATATAACCTTAAAATACTTTACTTAACTTGCTTCCTTTTTTCTCCTAAAAGCAAAGGATAACCAGAAAAATCATGTCTACCTGCAGATGTGTGTTAATAACCACCAGATGTAAACGCATTCAAGGTATCCTTAACATTTACAGCACTCGGATCATCTTCAGCCTCATTAAAACATATCTGCTCTCATCTGCAAGAAAGCTCCAAAACTCTCTTTCCTTCCCATCGTCTATCTCAGCTGGACTCTCCTCTCTGTTCCCCTTCACTGGGGATGTTCTCCACAGACCCAGACCTGATTTCGCCTCTGGATGGTGGGAGAGCCTGGCCGGCCTTCCCACTTCAGACCTCCCATTCGCTGGGTCCTAAACACAGCTGGGAGACCCTCTCCCCTGAGCAGCACTTCCTGAGTTCCGTGAAGCTTTTCCTAGTGAATCTAAACAAAGGCCACCCCACCCTTACGCGGCCTCCTCAGGCCAGGTTCCCTGCCAGAGATGCTCCAGTTGTGCTGTTTAATTCATTTATTCTTAGGTTTATTCTTAGTCTACCAATTCCTTGAGACACTGAAAACTCTGGCACATTACCAGATAGCACAGTATTAAAACCTCCTATGTAGAAAATAGGTTGGTTTAAAAAAAAAAAAACAACTGCTTATTAAAGATGCCTTCGCAGAGGTTTCTGGTAAACAGACAGATTAAATGCTCATGTTTCTCTCTACTCTTTCATGGGACCCCATTAAAATGACAGTAGAGGAATAAAAACAAAAGTACCACAAGGGCAAAGAAAACATGAGGCGAGATGGTAACAGATAAGAAAGGTCAAAAAATTTTTGGAAGGTGAAAAGCAGAAAGACAAGTGATAATTAAAGTTTTAATCTGTTCTAGGTGAGAGGATAAGAAGCAAGCTAATTAAAGTGTAGAACCCCAAAGACAGGAATCAGAGGGCGGTGGGAGGCTGGGTAAACAATCTGTAGGGAGCAATTCAGATATCCCCCTTCCCTATCCCCACCTGTCCTGTAGGAAGTCAAGAGGACTTGCCATCTGGAGGGGCCACAGCAGGCGAGTCCATGGAAAACAGGGAGTCAGTTAAAACACATAACAGGCCCATCCCCCAGTCAGCCTCCAGCTCTCCAGACACCCTGACTTCTCCACTGAGAGTCAACAATGAGTTAGTTACTGGGGAAGGGGAGATAACAGCATGTGAGGGTCTGCCAACAAGATGGCCCAATCCTCTCCCTACCCACCACAGCCCCGTCCACACACACAGCGTGCCAATCAGTTCTCAGAACTGGCTGTTACAGATGTGCAGAAAGCGAAGGACCACCAGACATCTCAAGAAGGCCTCTGGCCAGGAATGGTGGCTCAGCCTGTAATCCCAGCACTTTGGGAGGCCGAGGCGGGTGGTTCACGTGGTCAGGAGTTTGAGACCAGCCTGGCCAACATGGTGAAACCCCGTCTCCACTAAAAATACAGAAAAAAAAAAAAATAGCCGGGCGTGGTGGCGCACACCTGTAGTCCCAGCTACTCAGGAGGCTGAGGCAGAAGAATCACTTGAACCCGGGAGGTGTACGTTGCAGTGAGTGGAGACTGTGCCACTGTCCTGCAGCCTGGGTGACAGAGTGAGACTGTCTCAAAAAAAAAAAAAAAAAAAAAAAAAAAGCCTCCAACCAGAAAGACCGTATAGGTGAAGGGCTGAAAGGAAATATGGACCAGGAACACAGCAGAGGAGCTCTTCAAAAAGAATCCCAACATTATCGTCGGCAAGATAAACCATTGTAGCCACGAAATAAGAGTAAGATGGTATAAAAAAGAAAAATTTGGTGAACAAAACAAGTTCATGGAAAGTGAAACTACAAAAACAGAACAAACATCTGCCAGGAACTAGAACAAAAAAAGCAGACAAAGGAAGATAGAAAAAAAGTTTCAAAAATTAAAGAATTAATCCAGGACTTATAACACCCAACTAATAAGGTTCATAGACAGTAAGAACAAAGAAAATAAAGAAATGGTAATTATCAAAGAAATAATACCCTCCCCTAATGAAGAAAAAAATAGCACCAAGTTTAATACTGAATGAGTCTAGCAAAATGGATGGAAAATACCAACTCCAAAGTTCATCCACATTTTAGAAATCAAGGAAATCAAGTTTCTAAAGTCTCCAGAGAGAAAAACAATCAGTGACATACCAAAGAAGAGGCCGTGGACTTCTCAACAGACATGCTAGAAGCTCAGAGGACAGTGGGGAACAACAGCTTTTGAGGGAGAATTATATCCAATCTAGAATTCTACACTCAGCCAGTCCACCCATTAAGGCCACCTTTCTGACAAGCAGAGACACGCACATCTCCTGCACCCTTCCTACAAAGCTACTAAAGGATGAACCCTACTAAAATGAGGATTACATAAAGACAAGAAATGGAATTCAGAAAACAGGGTTTGAGGTCAAATTAATTCCAAGAATGGCAGTTAAGGGATGCTTTACTCCAAATATGCAGCAGGCCAGGAGGGTAACAAAGTACATAATGCAGAATGTGGCAGGGGCCTCCCGGAGGGATTCCAGCTCTGCCCAGGAGATCACCACTGCTGCTGAAAGCCACACAAAATTTAAAGAGCAACATGCAAAGTGCTTACTTCCAAATCAAAGTCCAGTATGGCTGGTCTAATTAAAAGAATTTAAGCCACCTGAATGCATCCCTGGCTGCAAGAGAGGCTGTGAATTTGAGTTCTGAATCCTAAATTATGGAAGCAGAGCTTTTTACATGTGGACATCTCCCCAGACACGGAACGGCTATTCAAAAGATGACGGTCATCCATGAACAAGAAAAATGTTCACTTGGAGTCTGATTAACTAATGGGTTCCACCATCTTGACAGGAAGTGCACAGTTCTATCAGAGCTTGAGGATAAACTGGTGATGTATACATTTCTTAAAAAGTAAAATAACGGACAGTTATCAACTCTTGGATAACAGAAAGCTGTAAAGTAAGGAAATATACTTGCAGTCCATGACTCAACTACAGACAGTTATTTTATAGTTATATTAACGTAAACACTGAAAGTTGATTTAACCAAAAGTTATAATATGGAAAGACGATAGAGGGAAAAGGAAATACAGGGCAAGGCAGTCAGTTTTTATTCAAAACTTCACTTCTTTACTTATTTCTCTATCATCCTTCACCAGGTTAAATACACCAGAATAAATGCTCAGAGTGTTGAGTATATTGCCTGAATATTACTTTAGATTTTTGGCAAGTTCCTATTTCCAAAGGCAAAAGTCATCAGCAGTGTAGACTGCCAAGCAAAATGTTAATTCTTTATATATAAACTTAACTGCCATAGAGCTGCTACAATTGCATGATGCACTCTGACACAGAAGAAAATAAGGTTAATAGAAATCATATACCAATTTTAAAAAGTCTACTTATCAAAACAATGTTTACAGACATACTGCACTTCCATCCTCTTGGATACACAGACAGATTAGGAATTTTCTTCACTCTGGAAGCCTGAACGCTTGCTCCAAGTATAAAGAAACAGTTTCTCTTCTTAAACAAAAAACAACAACAACAACAAAAAATCAAACAAGATCCAGCCAGCCTGTAAGCGGCAGCCCTGTGGCTTTCTGAACTGATCAATCAAAGCACCAAAGCAGAACAAAGATGAAAGGAAAATTTGGAAGCAAGAAGGGGAGAAAGCTAGATTCTATGCTCATACCCATGTGCAAACCGAAAATGTGAAAAATTCTGGAAAATTCACAAAGACCCCTTTACAATCTAATTGAACTTGAAAAGCACACTCTACCTACTCCCCAAGAACACATGCCTCTCTCCCCAGACCCAGCAAACTCCTACGGCAAGATCTAGGTCTAGGGGCACCTATTCCCCACCCCATGCAGCTTCAGGTGTTCCCAGAATATGGTCCATAGATCTTGACCCAGCACTCCTCACACTGCATCCAAGTACCTGGTACGTGTCTGTTCCCATGATGTACTTTGAGTTCACCCACTTAGGGCTACCAATAAACATCTGATGACAACTAAGTGAACAAACTGTCAAAAACCTCAATAATATTCTCTCAATTTATTCGACCAAAACAACAGCTATGGATAGCAATGGACATATGAGATAATGGCATTTATCTAAATGCAAAATATCAATTTTTAAAATTTAGTAAATACATATTATTATTAGAATCAGTCTGGATTCACATATACAGCCTAACACTTCCCCTGCATTCCTGTCCTTATCCCAGCCCAGGTGTGCCCCTCGGTGTTACCACAGCCCCAGGATAAACATCCCTACCTGTGCGCACTACTCAGCATATCTCTTTGCAGAGTGTCCCTGCCATGGTCCTCTGGAGCAAAGCCCCAGTTACGGCTGTCTTGGTATTTCCCCATGACTAGTACAGGACTGAACACACTGTGGACACTGAAAATACATGTGCTGAGTTAAACTCAAAGTAAGTAAGCTTACCTTACAGCATGAACTGCTTTTCCCTCCAGTGAAACACTTTGTAACTCAAAAATTGTATTTTAAAACTTTGCATACTACCATATATATAAAATAATATTACTCGTCATAAACAGAAGATTACCAGAAAAAATGAATACCATGAAGACAATACAATAATGGTTACATTCTAACCAGATATTGATGCTACCCAGGGCATAGACAGAGACCCGTTCTTCAGAAAAAGGAAACGGGGTGGGAGGCACTACGAAGTGCTGGAAGGGTGCTACCGCGTACTAACACCAATGAGAGAACAACTTCCCTACTCTAGACTCCAGGTTATGTAATGCTGTGTCTATGTGCCACCCAAAATGACCTTGCCTAACACCAGTGGAATGTGTTGCACACACAGCAATGCTGAGCTGGAGGATCTTTAAGGCTACTGTCTAATAGAAAAGCAGAATTCTCTACTTAGAGTTTGTATCAGCTTGGGCAAGCTACCTAACCTGTTTCCCCATTGGCAAAGTGAGTAGTATTACTTACCTCATGGATTTGGCGAGAATTATAGGAAATGATATATGGAAAGGGTTTGGCAAGATTCCCTGGCACTTAAGAGTCTCAGTAAATAACAGACCAATGGTAAAATCCTCTTTCTAGTGTAAAATGGTACAGCCACTATGGAAAACGGTTTGGCAGTTCCTTAAAAAGTTAACATACAGAATTACCGTATGATCCAGCAATTCTACTCCTAGGTATATACTCAAAATAATTGAAAGTAAGTATTCAAACAAATACCTGTACACAAATGTTCATAACAGCACTATTTACAATTGCTAAAAGGTGGAAACAACCCAGATGTATACCAATGGATGAATGGATAAACAAAATGCGATGCATATATCCAACAGATTATTATTAAGCCATAAAAAGGAATAAAGTGCTGGAACGTGCCACAAGAGATGAACCTTGAAAACAGTATGCTAAGTGAAAAAAGCCAGACACAAAAGGTCACATATTATATCATTCTATTTACACGAAGCATCAAAAACAGGTAAATCCAGAAGTAGAAGGCAGGTTAGCAGTTGCCCGGGGGTAAGAGGGACAACGGAGAGTAACTACTTAATGAGTCCAGGGATCTCATCTGGGGGTGGTGAAAATGTTGGAACTAGACAGAGGAGGCGGTTGTACAACACTATTACTGCAGTTAACATTACTGAACTGTACATTTTAAGTGGTTAATGTTATGTTATGTGAATTTCCCCTCAAAAAAATTCCTCTAAGTGTGATAGACGTAGTAGGTAACATTCAATTTACAATTTGTTAAAGGTCACAAAAGACTTTGTGTGAAATGAATATTCAATGTCAAAATGAGGCTACTTTAATTATAATCAGTCTTATTATTTAAAAACTCAAAGGAACTCTAGCGTCAGTTGCAAGGATTCCAGCTTTACCAGAATCATAAAACAGTGCTAGCGTGCGCCCAGAGTTCAGGCACTAAGGAACTGAAATGCTTGTTATAGCACTTAGTAGGCATGTAAATTTGAACAGCCTGATTAACCCCTTCCCTTAGCCTCCTCATCTGTAAATTGAGGATGACTATATAACAATGCCTGTCTCAGAGGCCGTTATGAGGACTCGGTGAGTTAATCCATATAAAACAAGCAAAACAAGCAAGTGCCTGACCCAGAGTAAGCCCTCAACAAACATGAGCTACTATTACTATTCATAAAACGGAGATAAATAGAAAGAAGGTAGGGATTAAAGGAGAACATCCATGTAAAAGTACTTAGCACAAGACCTGGCACAGAGATTGCTGTTATTGTTACTGTCATCCAGAGGCCACTTCTCATATTAATACAAATAAGAAATTGGGTCCAGAGAGGAGACAATTATGATAATGACAGTTTACATGAAGGCACTAGATTCCTGTCATCATCATCATCAAAATTATATGTCTATCATAGATTCTCAACTAGAATAAAGCACACAAGGATGATTTTTAAGAATTCAACCTAAATTTCATTCCTCTACTCCGAGGTGCAACTCTCATTATGCAGTGTATGCATAACGGCAGCAGACCCCTTAAAGCACTGTGAAAATCAAGTCTGGGTCCAAATGACCAGCAACAGAGAACTAAAATGCTATCAAAAGCCCTTTCTGTGATCCCAGCACAAACAAGGATGTAAACTGTACCCTCACCGAAGAGGCTCAAAGCCCATCTTCCAGGCCCTGTTCTTCCACCACACGTGGTAGAACTCTCTTCCCTCCAGCAGCAAATCCCTAACAGAAAAACATCTGTTTTGTATGTATGGCATCCTAACTACTTGGGGACTTTCTTCAGTAAGCACTGTTGAATGACTGGTGTTGGGACGAAGAACCTAGCTCGCATCACACGTACACCAAATCCAACTCAACCTTCTCCAGACCGAGGTATTACACCTAGCACAAGGGATCATTCAGAGACATGATGGGCCTTAGAGCAGAGTAGCAGCCATCTCCGATTTACTCAATGGGGTTAGAATCAGAGAGGAAGAAACACAGACCCCTGAGACATGACACACACTGAAATGAGCAAGACAGAAAACCACTCAGCTAGAACAATCTCTCAGGCATCCAAACTTCCTTAGGAATCTAAAAGCAGCATTAAAAACACAGCCCCAAAGCTGTCTGCAGGCTTTGTTCTCAGAGCACCTGGGCACTGGGATTCTAGTGGAAACTACGAAAGCTTTGGAGAACAAGCCTAACCTCGGAGCGAACCATGGGTGGCAGATACATGGCTAAAGCACACAGACATTTTTGCATCAAGCTGGACAGATTTCACTGGCCAGAGTCTAGGATTTGGCAACTTCTTTATTTGTAGTTTGGAAATGTTTGTGAAATGCCATGTAGGGCTCTAGATGATGGGTCCACACCCGGGAAAAACAGTTCCTGCCAGCCTAGGGCATATGTTCTAATGAGAGCATCAGACAAGTGAGGTTCAGGAGGGGATAAGAGAACTGGAGAAAACAGAACAGGGCAGGAGGCAGTGGGAGTGTGCAATTTTACTTAAGTCAGAGAAATGTCTCAAGGAACTGAGATAGCAAGCCCTGCAAGACCTGGCCAAAAGCCTTCCCAGCAGGAGGAAAAGGAAACGCAAAGGTCAGAACAGATGAAAAAGGCTGAGAAAAAGATTTAAAGGCTGAGAAACAGAGGAGCGGTTGTGGCCCAGGCGGTGGGAAGGAAGAAGCTACCATGTATTGAGACAGGAAAACTACAGGAGGCGATACTGAAGAGGGAAATTTCTACACAAGAAAAACTTTGGAACTGTCGAGAACAATTCTGTGTTCCCTACAAAGAGTTAGCAACCAAAAAGTTCTGCCTCCAAAATTTAGAAATCAGAAATCAAATTCGCAGCCTCTCTTGCAGCCTGCGAACATTCACGTGACTTAAATTCTTTGTTAGATCATAGCAGAGTTTGATTTGGAAGTAAGCACACTGCACGATGCCCCTGGCCAGACCTTGATGGCTTTCAGCAGCAGTGGTGATTTCCTGGTCAGAGCTGGAATCCCTCCTGGAGCCTCATGTCTCACTCTCCACTGTGTGCTTATCACTCTCATGGCCTGCTGCGTATGTGCAGTGAAGCATCCCTTAACCGCCATTCTTGGAAGTGTGCTGTGATACATCAGATGCCATGAAGACTAAGGGCCAGTGATGTGACCAAGTTATCACTCTTCCCATCCTTTTATTTTGAAGCCAAGGAGGAAGAAGAACGGGTGAGAACTCAGCCAGAGACACTAGGGGAGAAAGAAGAGATTAGCTCTCCCTGGCAGCTGAAGGGAATTCTAGTCTTTCCTCCTCTCCCCAACTGCTCAATGATTTGAATGTATCCCCTAAATTTCATGTGTTGAAAATTTAATCTCCAAATTCATATGTTGACTGGAGGTAGGGACTTCAGGAATTAATTAGATAAAGTCATCAGAATGAGGTCCCCTACAATGGGACTCACGGCTTTATAAGAAGAGGAAGAGAGATCTGAGCCAGCACGCTCCTACCCTCTCACCCTGTGATGCGTTCCACCACACTGTGAAGCAGCAAAAGGCCCTCACCAGAGGCCAACACCATGCCTTTGAACTTCTCAGTCTTCGGAACTATATGAAATAAATTTCTTATAGTTTCTTTATGAATTACCCAGTCTGTGATTTTTTTTATAGCAACAGAAAAGAAACTAAGGGACTAACCATCAAATTTTGGCCAATTACTGAAGAGTAAGACCTTGTCATCTCCATGACCCCTAACAAATGGCACAGGACCCACAAGTAGGAAGAGAAGAAGGTAGGCCCTATTTCTCCATGAAGCCCAGGACACCGAGGAGAACCTCCAGAGATGTAAATCCTTAAGATGTCTGGAAAATGACAATTGGGATACCTGAAGATCCTACTGGAAATCTCAAGGTAATATACTAATTGAAAAAAAGGGAAGCCTCCCTGTTGGCTGACCCTTTTAAGAGAGCATCTGAGGTCACAGATCCCATAGGCCAATAATTATTCTGGCCTTTACCTTTTCCCAGTTCTCTTTGGAAACAATGACTATGATACTGATTATAAAGAAACATCTAATCCTTACTTAGAGCATTTTTTTTTGTTTATTATTATTATACTTTAAGTTCTAGGGTACCTGTGTACAACGTGCAGGTTTGTTACATAGGTATACATGTGCCATGTTGGTTTGCTGCACCCATCAACTCATCATTTACATTTTTTTGTTTATTATTATTATTATTATTATACTTTAAGTTCTAGGGTACCTGTGTACAACGTGCAGGTTTGTTACATAGGTATACATGAGCCATGTTGGTTTGCTGCACCCATCAACTCATCATTTACATTAGGTATTCTCCTAATGGTATCCCTCCCCCATCTTCCCACCCCACCAACAGGCCTCGGTGACTTAAGAGCGTTTTAGGACCTCTTGCTTTCAGGTATGCTCTCGCTATCGTTGGCAGCTCAGGCTGGAAAACCATCCCTGCACAGCTGTCTTTTCTGTGGTGCATCTCAGACTGAGGCTTTCTTCCAAAAGACGTTTGTCTCCAGCTCTCTTGAGGACTACCTACTACAACTATCCAAGTGAGGCTGGTTATACCACGTCTCAGGACCATTAAGTAAAACTTAATTACCTCTGCAATGACAGGTTTTTGCATTTTAATTCTAATACCTGCGTATTTTTGCTATTAACATTAGTCTGACTTTGTTTCTGAATGTCTGGTGTTTCATAGATCTTGACTTGGATCCCCGCCTTTGACTAACCCTGAAGAGCCAATTCTACTGGTTGGTTTGCTTGGTAGTTATTTAAAAAATAATAATAATAAAATAAAAAATAAGCATGCTCTTACCAAGTTAATATCAATAAAGGGAGATTAATTTGGCTCATTCTTTGGAATATGGTCTGCTTTCTAAATTAAACACACTTCTCCGTAAGAATTGGGAAGCTGGGTAACTCCTGCTGTTTATCTAGTGATCAAAATTTTGGATTGGGGCTATTTAAGCAGGCAAGGGATGTTTCTGTTATACACGCACACTACCCACATTCAGATCTCAAATCCAGGACGTCCCAAACTTTTCTAAACTTGAGTCCAACTGCAGAGTTGCTCTTGAGGCCTGAGGAAGCCTGGATTAAGCAAGGCTCCCTGGCTCTGCGGAGGAGTCCACAGGCCACTCTGAAAAGTGAGGCTGCTGCTTCTTTATAATCCCCTACTTGCCTCACACACTCCCACACATCTTCTTCCTCTGCACCCTCTCAACTTAAGAGTTTTCTTAATTTCGTTCACAACTACAGATTTAACTTTTAAAGTTCCTTTTCAAAACTATAATAAGGGCAAATAGCTTTAATAAATTTCTTACATGTAAAAATAATCAAACTGCCATAAAGAATTTTTTGCAATTAAGAATTTAACTATTGGCTGGCTATCAACATAAAAGAAAAAACTTTTTACCTTTAGGAAAAAAAACTGTTTTAAAATACAAAAACAAAGCCATCTAGCCTACCTCATGAGAGTTAAAGAGTTAAGGTAATGCACAGAACATAAATCTTGAAACGTATTTCCATCAGGACTTCACTTTATACAATTTGTCCCAATGTTGTACAATAGATACTTATTTTCAGAACTACTTAGAAAGTAGTAATGTCTTAAAAATGAGTAATTGCTAGATCTCTCTTTGCTTCCTTTTGTGATTCCAAGAATGTCAACCTTAAGATTTTCTACATATCAAAAAGGACAGACTGCACTCTACACATCTAACACGTACCAGGTTCTCGCAGAACAAAGACTTACGTGAGAATGCATTTATTTAAAAAATAATAAAATTAAGAATTAGAAAATAATTTATTAGACTGGTTCCAACAATTTGCTAATCTTTGAAGAAGAATGAAACACTTCTTTCTCTTTTAAAAAGAATGTGGGTCAGTAGTTATATTAATACAATTTGTCAAGCATCAACCCATACATTTCACAAGACTGTTGAAATAACAAGACTTTAAAATCTAATACTGAGGCTGGGTATGGTGGCTCATGCCTGAAATCCTAGCACTTTGGAGGCCAAGGCAAGTGGATCGCTTGAGTCCTGAAGTTCAAAACCAGCCTGGGCTACATGGCAAAACCCTGTCTCTACAAAAGTATTAAAAATTAGCTGGGTGTGGTGGCATGCACCTGTAGTCCCAGCTACTCGGGAGGCTGAGGTGAGAGAATCACCAGAGCCCAGGAGGTCAAGGCTGCAGTGAGCCGTGATTGTGCCACTGCACTCCATCCTGGGTGACACAGCAGGACCCCATCTCAAACAAACAAACAAACAAACAAAAACCTAACACTGAAATGAAAAGATATCCACTTAATATTACTTTAAAGGGGAAATCCAAGCTGGGAGGTCTTATAGTCCAACCCCCTCATCTGGCAGCGAAGCACAGTGAGATCCCGATTTTCTCAGTATCACACACAGATTAGACATTAATAGGCAAGGACTCAACCATCCCAGCTCCTGGTTCTGGGCCCATTTCATTCCTCTGGGTCAGTGGTGAGTTTCTGATTCACCGAGTGGGCCAAGAACCAGCATCACTACCAAGCCTCCAGAGGGTGTGAGCTGCTCCCACTTGCTGACGCGGCCTCCCTCTAATACCCTGACTCACAGAGCAGTCACGGGAGATTAGGGCCTTCGCAGTCAGGTGTCATTGATATGGGCATCCTTGGGCATCCGTGGGGGGATTTTCCTAATGCCCTGGGAGACTCTAACGTTCAGCAAAGTTTGAGAACAACTTGTCTAAGATACGTCACTTAATCGCTTTAACTTTCCATTTATCTTGTGGGATTTCGTTGTTGTTTAGTGTTTGTTTTCCAAGGAGCACTGAAGGGATATGGTTGGTTGATTTTACTGATGTCGACTGTTACTTTTATTTGAATTATTAATATTTTAACATAAATATCATGCTTAATGTTTCTTCGGTGAAAGCAAATAAATCACACTTATTTAAAATATACACAAATAATTCAATGCTACCTAAAACACACACTTGTTCTGAGACCAACCTGCGCAACATGGTGAGACCTCGTCTCTACAAAAAAATTTAAAAATTAGCTGGACATGGTGGCACATTACTGTAGTCCCAACTGCTTGGGAGGCTGAGGTGGGAGGATTGTTTGAGCCCAGGAGGTCAAGGCTGCAGTGAGCCATGTTCATGCCACTGCACTCCAGCCCAGGCAACAGAGCAAGATCTCGTCTCTAAAAAATAAAAATAAAACATACATTTAAGATATACATCTCAAAAATAAAATAGAAAACCTTACAGATATTTTAGGTTGAAAGTCTATATGTAAAATACATAGTGGAACTCATGTGTACATGACAAAACAGTATAAACTACCAGCAGAGAATAGGCGCTATATACTGTATATAAGCTTAGAAAATGGAGAATAATGTAAATGTACAGATAAAAAACAAATGTATCAATATAAAAATCCTAATATAAAAGCAGCTTTCCAAATTAAAGTGAAATCATCTCACATTTTCTCATTAAACTTTCAGGTAAAATCTGATCTTCTCTCACTTTTCGGAAAAAGGCTAAAGATTTAAAAATCTGTATTTAACTTGAAATATGAACTCTTCTAACATATCGTTCCAAGAACGTCACAATTCAAATATGTTTAAACCCAAATACAATATAAAAAGTAAAAAAAAAAAAAAACAGGTATTATAGCAATTTACGAATCTTTTCAAAAATTTTTTTTTTTTTTGAGACGGAGTCTCCCTCTGTCACCCAGGCTGGAGTGCAGTGGCAAGATCTCAGCTCACTGCAAGCTCCGCCTCCCGCGTTCATGCCATACTCCTGCCTCAGCCTCCCGAGTAGCTGGGACTACAGGTGCCCGCCACAATGCTGGCTAATTTTTTTCTATTTTTTTTAGTAGAGACAGGGTTTCACCGTGTTAGCCAGGATGGTCTCAATCTCCTGACCTCGTGATCCGCCCACCTCAGCCTCCCAAAGTGCTGGGATTACAGGCGTGAGCCACAGCACCCGGCCCAAAAATATTTTCTTGGTACAAAACTCCATCTACAGGGAGCTTTGGCATCACAGCCAGTAGCATCTGCTATCTACTTGGAAGCAGAAATGTGAGGTATAAATGTATTTTGCTGGTAAACCTTAAATACCTTCATGTTCACTGCTGAAGAACAACTGAGGAAACCACGACAAAATGTGGCCAACGAAAGGCCATTATTTATAAAAATCTGCAATCTGCTGAAGGGCCTCCAAACATTTCAGGTGTACAAGCAAATCAGCTGGGCTCCAAGTCTCAGTACAGAACACGAATGTATGAAATGCTGTAAATAACATAGTGAAATTTCACAGCATTTCATTATTTTACTGGCCAAAATGTTCACCTTCATTTTGTGTGTTTATATATGTATATCTACAAATATGTTTAACATATAAATTAATATACATATACACGTTTCATTACACAAGAATGCCATCGTCACATGAATGTTCTGTTTTTTATACACATGTGGGAGCATGCGTGTGCACACAGATATGAATGGGCATCTTTAAGTAAATATAGAGACTCAAAAAATTAAGAGTCTGAATGTAAAACAGGCACCAGGCACCCATTCCTCTCCGTTATACTAAGTCGAGTTATCCTTTCTCATCCTGGATACACCATCACAGTCGCAAACACAGGAAGTCTAAGCTCTTTTTTAGATAAAACAGAAATTAAGCCTTAACTATTGGATTCACATTTAAGATTCAAAGATTGAATCATAATAAACATTTCATGATGAAAAACTCTGGAATTTTTAAGTCTTAAACCAGTCTTCCTCTCCCCATTCATCCTTACTTTTTAGAGCTCTCATGCAAACTATATCAAAACATGGCTTTAATTACATTTAAAAGAAACACATTTTTTTCCAGAATAGATCAACAATATAAATTAACACAGGTGGAAACCCTAGAAATTGCCTGGCTGCCTTAATAACCCCAAAGGAAACATTTATTTTAGCCAAACAATTGTAATGTTTGTCTCCTTTTTAGAAACATCTGCTGCCAAAATAAACATTTGCATTGGAAGAAGTGTTTTGGCTGTTAAGATGGTACCAAATAAAATGCTTATGTTCTGAAATAAATATTTTACTCAAAAAACATGCAGCAAAATTAGAATACAAATCTTTTTCAAGCCCTCTTCAAGGAAACCTGTTTTGAATTGTTTTTACTTCAATATGAAGTAATAAGTTCAGATGAATCACCTTAACAAAAATAATTAGTTTATATTTAATTTTGCCATTTTCTATTTCAAAACAATGATCATATTCTATGTTCCTGCTATAAAGTTCTTTGCAATACAGATATGCCTTTAAAAACTAAAAAAGTCGTGTTTTCCCATCATAAAAGCACTCATGAACTTAAATCTCTCATTTTGCTTTTTTTCCTTTTGCCCTGTTTTATAATTCCAACAGGCATCATATTATCAAACATCTACAAGAACAGTTAAAATATCAACCCAATTACAAAAAAAACTCGGGGAAAAATCTCAGTCTACATAATTGAAATCTGCTTGACACAAATAGATAACTCAGCTTCTGTAAGCTATTTCTCCTGGGTGCCGTTTTAAATTAAAATCTTATTTAAAACAAGTTGGTAAAGACCTAGGTGTACATTTATGATCACAAAGGGCAAGAAAAATGAAACAAAATCTGCATTCCTGATCCAGCAAAGAATATCTTGGTGTCTTTAAGGTTTTTTTTTTTTTTTAATCTGAAAAACTCAGAGTCAGATTCTAGTAACCTTAAAAATTATGCCTCATCTGTGTAGCTGTCTAATAGATGAAATCAACCAATGTACTTCTGTTAACCAACCCCAGGTCTGAATTCCAGAAGCCTGGAGGCAGAACACTCTCCACAGAGGCATAGAAAATTCATTTCCCCCCAAACTCAACAAAAACCCAAGTAGACTAGTTTTTAGGGCACCGTGCAAAACTAATCTGTTTAGCTACGTATCTGCCTGATGATGTGGGAGACTCGGCAAGTGAAAGACCACAAATCTAGTTCCAGTTAATAAAGACTAAAACGATGTACTATTATCACGTCATGCTTCAGAGATCCAGTCACGAGTATATCTCAAAAACAAAATTATCAGCATACAAATCAAAGATCACCAGGGTAATACTAAAATCAAATACAGTCAGTGGCCAGTTCCTTCAGACTCTCAGAGACAAAAAATAAACAGTGATACTCTCCATGTTAAATTTCACATCAGCACTGCAGTTCTTTCTAACAAAATACTCATTTAAAATTCCTATCACAGGAGCAGAATGCCAGCCAGGAATCAAACTGTGACCCCTGAGCCAAAGACAACTTACCACTCAGCTGGTAAGTGGGCAACTCAATTTACAAACTTGAATTCCTGCATTTTAATCCTGTGCAGAAATATATGAGCAATATTAAATGAACTGGATTCAGCTCATTAGAGGTTCACAAACCAAACACAGAACGTTCTGGAAGCCATCCAAAGCAAAGTCATGCCTAGGTGGTGATGTCCACTCAATAAATACTCAATGTCATAATTATCTTTCAACTTTTTCCCTGAAGAACATTATTAGCCACAACTATAACAATGCTTAGCCAATTACATTAATCCTAGGGGAAGATGGATGGGACCAGCAGCCAATCACAGTGCCAGGACCCTGTTTGTGAACAAATTTATAATTATCCAAAATGCAGAAACAAAGCAAGTCACTGACAATTTCTCCCCAAAGAACACAGACTCGAGCTAACAAAATGAATGCATGTGCTCTAATAAACTTTGCTCTAAATCTTCACTATTTTTTTTCCATTTCAAAAACTATTAAGAACTGTTACGACCTTGATATTATAAAAGCTGTATGTCTTCTTTAAAATGTTATACACATTCAAAAGTGCATTCCGTTATTTTTAGCCTTTTAAATTTTAAAACAAGATACTATATTTCAAAGCTGTATTTAACTAAATGAAAGGGTAAAAAGGCAATACAGATTATTTAGACCCATGACTTTGATTAACTCATTATGAAAGTTTGACACTTCTGCAGCCAGGATATTCAATTTCTTACCAGATATACTATTTTCCTTTCATTATCAGAAAGATCTGCGCTTAATTAGAATTGGGTATTTCTTTTGGTTAGCAGTAAAATATCTAATCTAAAATCTTAATTAAAAATTTGCTGAAATACTTGATGGGCAATCTACATCAATTTGTCCCTTCAAATAAATCTAAGAGTCATTGGATTTAAAAAGCATGTAAGAGTCACAGGGATTAAATAAATGGAAGAAGCTAAGAAAATTGAGATTACTCTATATATCTGTGTATGTCCTCTACTTTTAGCTTTACACATTTGGAAAAGAAAATAATTAAAAACATTTCCTAGGTAATCATTCTTCGCACACCCTCTCCATTTGTTTGACTCCCACTTTGGGACTGGAAACTAAGCCAACATCTAGAACTTCTAGTGAGACTTAACTCCTTCAGAGACCAGGGAGATCCGGCTGCTTGCCGTCAACAGCATATTTTGAAACTGACTTTTTAATCTCACATCAGGGAAACATGCTGAAAAGCAAAGTGGGGAGACCAAAAGCGGCAAGCATCCACTTCTCTCTGACAGTCCCACTACTTCTTACTACCTTCCCACCTCTGCTCTCTTCCTGTGGCCAGAGCATCATCCACAACTATTAGCTCCTACATAAAATCAGCAACAGAGTGCAATGGGGACTTGAGCAGCCAGCTGCCTGGGCTGTCTTCCTCTCAACTACCAGTGAAGTTGCTCTAAAACTAAAATGAAGGAGAGAAAATCGCAACTCTTTCACCTTACTTTTCATCATTTACAAATTATTTCCTTCTCACAATTGGCAGCCACAACTAAAGATTTTTACTCTAGGCAGCAAAATATTGCTGGAAAAAAAGGAATAATGTGGAAAAAATTAAGAGTACAATTAAGTATGCAACTGACTGCTAGAATTCTGAGTGGGCAACCTTCAATAATTGAGAAGTGAGGTCTCTGACAACAGCAAAGGGTGTTGAATCTGCGTCTAGGATTCAAAGGCTGAGCTACCTCTATCTTCCCCCATAATGGCCTTAACATAAAAAAAATCATCCAAGTGGGAGCAAAGATAAAGAGGAAAGACAACATTTTATTTCTTATTTTATAAATAAAAGACTTATTTTATTTCTTTTTTTTTTAGGGTCTCGATACATTGCCTAGGCTAGACTCGAATCCCTGGGCTCAAGCGATCCTCCCACTTCAGCCTCCCGAATAGATGGAACTACAGGAGGGTGCCACCATGCCACGCTATTATAACATAGACTTACACAATATTATAATTACAACAAACTTCAATAATAAATTAATAACAATAATAATGAAATAAATAATAAATCACAATACAGATCGAATAGTGTATCAACGAGAAGGCTCAGAAGCAACCTACTGAGCTGTTAATATACAGCTATGTATCATGTAAAGTATGATCAATCATTCTCCATATCCACGTCAGAGAGAACAGTAGTCATATCTAATTTTTCCCCCTCAACGAAAGATGTCTGGTCAGATGGAAGCACTTCCTGAGACAGCACTGTCAAGCCCTGTTGTGGGTTATCGATGGCCGCACCATGGGACACCGCAGCCTGGGGCAGTAAAACACGCAGCAGCATCAGCCTGACCCACTCCCTGGGGGCTTGGGCACGGTATGGCGATTTATAAATAAGCCTTTCTGGTGCTCCTAGTAACTAAATACCCTAACAAGTCTGAATCTAATTTAGTCTTTTCCAAATTTCATCCTCCCTCCAGCCAGCAAAAAGGGATATTCTTTCAAGTATCCAAAAGACTAGGTTTACCACTGCTAGAAGGTAAATGGTCATCTAAGGTGACTCCATTTGATTCTAGAGAAAAAGGAGGAAAATGTTGGGTCTTTTAAGAGCAGGAAAAGTCTTTTTTAAGTAAAAACACAAAACCCATCAAGACCTAAGAAAACAGATGCACATCAAATCCTCTTACATGAAACACAGAAACCTTTTTCAAAAGGTACAGAAGAAATAATTTGTTAAGAAATGAAAGCAAAATAACTTTGGGAGACTAAACTTTTCTTTTTTTCAATTTTAAAAACTTGATGCCATCCTCATGGAAAAGACCTTTAAATGACTTAAAAATTCACCTTAAGATAGTCTATTCACAGCTCAAAATCTGACAGTCTGACAGAAATGTTAGAATGCCAAGTTCACTTCAGAGCTTACATCTGTTATAATCTGCTGCAAATTTATGACACAGTGCATCTATCAAATACAGCTGGTCCTGCTGCCCTTCTACCAAACAGGTATTCTGTCCACTTTAAGAAGCTCACCTTTCCATCTTTAAAAGAAAAAAAAAATTATACCTGTGATTAAAGAAACAATAAAAATTAAAGCAGAAAATCCGTGCAATGCCCCCTAATTCTCTTTAACATCAATCTTAGGTGGACAGCAAAAGGCAAAGACAAAACTGTCACAAAAAAGCAGGGGGTCGGGGGACCAGCACAAACCTGCTGCTGAGGGTACTGCATTCCGCCCATGGCCCCGGGAGTCCGACCCTGGATGCCAATTGGATACCGCTGTGGGCCTGGGGGGCCATAGGAACCTCCTGGGTACGGACTGCTCTGCTGAGGCTGAGAATGAGGGTTACTGCCCATGCCATATAACTGAGGTCTCTTCATCACCATTGGATCCATTGGGCTGCCCTGTGAAGACATAAAAGAAGTCGGTTTATTAATTCATTCTTTATTACAAAGGCAGAAATTTTTGTTATGTTAACATATGCATTAATAACACAACTATCCTTAAGTTTTAAAAATATTAAAAACAATGACCTGACAAAAAATCCAGAAAGACATTAAGGAAAAAACCTAGATGGATACAAGAAATTTTATTTTTTACTTTTAGGAAGTTTTTAACAATTAAAAGACCTCTGGAGTAAACAATACTAAAAACGATTTTGGACCATAAGCAGAGAGAAAAACATTTGCATCTAAAATTCTATTATGCGTACAAGAAAAGAGCATGTTAGTTAAGCTCACCCACCTCCTTTTAGCTTACTAGTAATAAGAGCAGAGGGTACTGAGTGATTAACATTTTCTGCCTTCAAAGTATTCTGAGAACAATGATTTTATTTTAGAACTGAGTCTGCAAGTCTTGATCAAACCTTAGTGCAACCAAGTGTTCATTAAAAAGTGAAAAGATAGATTTTAGATCATGCATATGTCCAGGGTAAAGATTTTGTTCAGAGACCAGCAGTGTGTAGGGATGAGCACTTAGACTATGAGTCACAGCACCTCTCCCCATGTAAGTCAGCATCTTACCAAACACAACCAGTTCACAAGTAGACGCTGAATTTTATTTTTGGTTTGGTGAGTCAGGCCCTGGGCTTCAGGGCCGAGGTCATACAGGAGGGCTGGGCGTGCAGCCTCAACCCTTCATGTCCTGGGGCATCAAAGGAACAAAGCAATGGGCAGAAAAGCCCTCACCTGGTGCTACAGAAGCAGGCAGCATTCACCCAACAGCTCATTCCTTCCCTCCTCTGCCCTTCCAAAACCACATATTGATCCCTACTGTGTGCCAGATGCTGCGTTCACACTGAGGTAAGTACATGGGGACTTTCAGGAAGGCTTAAGAATTAGCAGGGTAAGTTCAAGACCATCCTGGCAACATCACAAGACCCTGTCTCTACAACAAATTAAAAACTTAGCCAGGCGTGGTGGCAGGCACCTATAGTCCCAGCTGTTCAGGCTAAGGCAAGAAGATCACTTAACCCCAGGAGTTTGAGGCTGCAGTGAGCTATGATCACACCACTCCACTCCAGTCTGGGTAACACAATGGGACCCTGTCTCTTAAAAAAAAAAAAAAAAAAAAAGAGGCCGGGCATGGTGACTCACGCCTGTAATCCCAGCACTTTGGGAGGCCAAGACGGGCAGATCACTTGAGGTCAGGAGTTTGAGACCAGCCTGACCAACATGGTGAAACCCCGTCTCTACTAAAAATACAAGAATTAGCTGGGCATGGTAGTGCACGCCTATAATCCCAGCTACTCCAGAGGCAGAGGCAGGAGAATTGCTTGAACCCGGGAGGTGGAGGCTGCAGTGAGCCAATATTGCGCCACTGCACTCCAGCCTAGGTGACAGAGTGAGACTCCGTCTCAAAAAAAAAAAAAAAATTACCAGGATAAAGGGGAACAACACGTCCAAGGTGGGAAGGAACAGCACGTACAGTACCACAGGACAGAAGAAACAGCACAAGGCACTGGGTCAAGGGAGATGAACTGCCTGGTGTGTATCAGGAAATAAAAACCATCTGGATCCATGTGAAGCACGAATCTGTGGAGATGCTGAAGCAGGCAGAAGCCAGAACATGGCTGAGCCCTGCAGGGCATTCTACAGGCTCAGGCTGCCTCTGACAGATGAACACAGGACTGCTCCCTTGGGCACCCGACCCAGCTGGAAGCAGGTCAGTTTGCCCTGGCAGGCAGGTGAGGCTGAGGTCCTGAACTGGCAGCAGTGGTGGGAGGAAGCAAGCCCAGCTCAAAGGCACAGTTAGGAGGGAAATGCGGCAGGATTCAGAGACCAAATGAGTGATGGAAGCCAGGAGTCAAATGAGATGGAGTGTGCAGAGGGAGAAGCCAATCACCATATCCCCAGGAGTGGGAGCCTTCAGTGGTCTACATAGGAAACTTGAGGCTCCAATATGAAATCCAGGTGAAAATACCCAGAAGGAAGAGACACAATGAGCTGCAGCTTGGGGAGTAAGGCCTGACCTAGAAAAATAGGTAGAGAAGTCAGCAGAGAGGACATCCACTCCCAGAGGGCAGGGATTTTCTCTGTTTTATTCACTATCATATCTCCAGGGCATAAGTTGAACAGTGTACCCAGCACATTGATTGATGAATTAATCAATAGGAAGCAATAAAACCCATGAACTTTATTTAGGAGGAATATATGAAAGGAAAACAATGGGTAGTGAACAGAATCCTAGAGAATATCACCGCTTAAGGGAAAAGGGAAAATGAATCCATAGACAAGCTGGAAGAATGGTCAGAAAATGTAGACACTCTGGAGAGTATGGTATTACAGGAGGGAAGGCAGTCAGGTGTAGCAACGAATCAGGTGTGCCAAATGCAGCCCAGGAATGCAGTCAGGTGAAGGATAAAGCCTTCTGCTGTACTTGACAAGGAGGCCACTGCTGTGCTTGGCAAGGACAGTCTCACTGCAGAGGTGAGGGCTGAGGCTGGAAGAGGAGGGACGGAGGGGAGGTGAAGACGGAAGGCAGGAGCGCAGACCCTGAGAACTGCCAGTCCTCCCTTCCACCGGCACTCCCACTCCAAGACTGCATGGGTCCTTCCCCTTCTCTGCCTTCCTCAATACTCTGGTGTTCACTTTAAGGATTTGGTGAATCCATTCACCACACATTTACTAAGCACCTACTATGTGCGCTGTGCCCAACAATGGAAGCAGAAGGATGAACAAGCCTCCATGTCCTGGAGATTCACTGAAGGAGGCAGCCTAAACAGGTCACAGTGCAACACAGCAGATGTCCTGAAGGGACAAAGCACCAAGGCAAGGTGAGAAGAGGGTGTCTCACTGGGTAACTGCCATGGGTTTTAACAAAGGCTTCCTATAAGAAATACCTGAGCTCAGTCCCAAGGGATCCACAGGACTGTGCCAGGAGGAACCCATCTCACCTGAACAAAGCTCTGTGGAGGACACAGGAGGAAAGAGGGTGCTTTGCCCCAGGCCCCACAGCCTACAAACAACTGTTCTGCTCAAAATTCACCATGTGATGCAATTTTAAACTGTTACTACTTTCACCAGCCCAGACATTGTTTGGACTTAAAATGATAGAAATTAAATGACAGTACATTTGTTTGCCCAAACAATATACTGATTTTACACAACCTGAGCTGCCTTCATAATTAAGTGTACAAACATTTATGTTGATGTATTTGTAATAAAACTAAAATCTAGGGCTAAGAATTCATTTTCTCATAATTATTTCAGTTAGAATTTATACCTGATAAAAATAAAATGTGATTATTTTCTAGATTTTCTTGAAAAAGGTAAAACTTTTTATGGAAGTATGAAAATCAAGGCTGAGTTGGTGATTTCAAAATCAGCCAAGTGAATGAAGGGCCTATGGAGAGGCTGAGTAAATCAAATTTCAGGCTAAATTTCCAGTACGGGGCCCTGAGGCAGTCCTATCTTCACATTCAATCTAGACAGCCCAGGGCATAGGAAACGTCTACTTATTTCACTTCAAATAGTGCACAACCAAAACTGCCTTAATTAAAGCAGAAATGTTAAATGGGAAAATGACTGGAATGTCTATGTTTTAATGCTATAGATAACAGTGCAGCAAATTCATCTTATCAGTGACTAAAATTGTTTTGTAATATCTGTCTCATCACTGCCATCAAGTCTCACAGTCCTACTTAAAATTCAGTTAATTTGCACCATGTCAAAAATGTTAGCTTAACCCTGAGATTTCTGAAAATCGAAAGCATGAAATACACAGATTCTCTGAACCTCTCAAAATGCATCAAATATCTTTCAATGAGACTTCAGATAGAAAAACAGATACTCATACAGTGCAAATTATTTAATTTTAACCTCTCCTTATGGCCTATTATTAAATATTCATCCACAGTCCAAATCCATCCTGCTGTGTACTCTATTTTGAGCATTAAAAATGTACAACTGAGGGTCTCAACTCCTGCTTCTCACTACCAATCCTTTAAAGAAACTAAAAATTGGCCGAGCGCGGCGGCTCATGCCTGTAATCCCAGCACTTCGGGAGGCTGAGGCAGGTGGATTGCCTGAGCTCAGGAGTTCAAGACCATCCTGAGCAACACAGTGAAATCCCATCTCCACTAAAATACAAAAAATTAGCCAGGCGTGGTGGCGGGCACCTGTAATCCCAGCTACTTGGAAGGCTGAGGCAGGAGAACTGCTTGAACCTGGGAGGCAGAGGTTGCAGTGAGCCACGATCGTGCCACTGCACACTCCACCCTAGGTGACAGAGCAAGATTCCATCTCAAAACAAACAAACAAACAAAAATCAAATCTAGGACTTCTGGAAAACAGAAAGGCCAAGCTGCTTCTCATATGCACATCTAACCTGAAGCAATTTTATGTTTTTTGTTTTGTTTTTTGAGACAGGGTCTCGCTCTGTCACCCAGACTGGAGGGCAGTGGCACGATCTCAGCTCACTGCAACCTCCACCTCCTGGGTTCAAGTGATTCTCATGTCTCAGCCTCCCAAGTAGCTGGGATTACAGGCACATACTACCACACCCAGCTTATTTTTGTATTTTTTGTAGAGACAGGATTTTGCCATGTTGGCAAGGCTGGTCTCGAACGCTTGACCTCAAGTGATTCGCCTGCCTCAACCTCCCAAAGTGCTGGGATTACAGGCGTGAGCCGTTGCGCCTGGCCAATTTTATGTTTTTTTAACATCTATCCGGGTATGACCATTTTCATTTCTCACTGAAAGTTTATGCTCTATCAGGGTTATCATCTACATCGAAAACAGTCCTCAACAACTTCTCTAAATAGGTTGTCCGAGCACGTTTTCATTTCTAGATGGCATTCCACAACTGCTGCAGCTTGAGTTTCAATTGCAGAAAATAAGACAAGTGCTGTGAAGGCCACAATATATACACCACCATTTTCAAAGAGCTCTTAACCTAACCAGTCTGGTTTTAGTTACTTGGCTTTTAATGCAATTTTTTTACTTGATAAGACTTTCTTTCTCCTTATTCAAAGTAGGCTTTTGGATGTACATGTAAGTAGGAGTTATTCTCTCTCTCTCTCTAAGGAAGAAATACATTGTCTATTTTTAAGAAATGTTTGTATATAGATTCTTCTAAGCATATTGGGTAGCACAATTCAGCTATATTACATGTCAGATAGGCTTTCAGAGGCTGGCCTGGGAATCCAACTGTCCTTTTTAAGATGATCCAAGTTAAAGGACAACTTGCTTATATACTTTTAGTATACTTTAGATATACTTTATCCTTTTTATATTTAGATACTCTGTTATCACGCTTTCAGAGTATCCCCACACATGTATTTACAGTAAAAGATACCTATGTAATTGTATTTGCTCCTAAATATCAAGTTAAGGACATAGTTTATTAGATATATCTTTATGAATATCATATTTTACTACTTTTTTCAGCCCAATTCCTTCAACCACATATTGGAAAAACGCTTCAAAAAAAAAAAACAAAACACAACAAAGAAAACCCACAGAAAGAACTATGAAATCTTGTTGATCTAAAATCATTTCTACATATGTGGATTAAACAAGAGCTGATAGAAAAGAAAACTCTTCCCCCTTTTGAACCATTGTTTGGGAAACAACATTCTCTTACTAGTAACTAAAGAAAACTTTTGAAATCTGACTCTATTTCTTCCGCTCAAACAGGGCAGGGGGTGTTTATGCACGTCTGTAGCTGTGTACCAAATGGCGCACTGCCCAGCAAGGAAGCAGCGGCTCTGGATTCTGAATGGATTCACAGCCCTGTCCCACCAGGGACCTCGAGTACACTGTGACCTTATTTCTTAGTTTTCTCATTCACTAAAGGAGAAATAAAACCCACCTTGCAATTATTATGAACATCAAATTCATCAGCGCTATAAGGGCTCTCAGAGGTCACAGGGGCTATGGCAGCACCTGGAGCCCAGGGCCCACCTACTCATTGAGAAAAAATGGAACAGCCCAGCTGTGCAGAAGTAGAGAATCCATGGCCCGGCCGTAACCAACCAACACAGCGGACTACACACGGGCATGGAAAGGACATGTCAGGTAATGTGCCATTTCTTCAATGCTGATGCACACGGATCACAGCCATGTGAAACAAGCTCGATAAGGATCGGGGTCAGCCACAGTGGCCTGTAAATAGTTGCTGTCATATCGGGAAGCAATCTGTGTTTACTTTTCTGCGATGGTGTCTAAATATAGCTCGAAATGCCTCTGTTTTTCCCTGAGCATACTACAAACAGTACTCTGGCTCTCTGTAAAGGGAGAACAGGAGGTGGATGCAACACGGCCGTCTAGCCTGTCTTCCTCCCTCACACACCCGCCTGGTCACAGCACACACAGAATAGTGGGCAGTGGGCGCCCACTCCATCTCACCACAGAGGTCCCCCGCCACGTGCCAGTGGCATCACCCAGAAGCCACCGTGGGACAGATTTCAGAGCTGCTATACACACCTACAGAAGACACAAGTGAAGACAATGATAATACTGAATACACACTCTGGTCAGGTTCTTCTCCTAATGGCATAAAAACTCGTTTATGGCAAAAGTAAGAGTGGGCACTAAAGACTCTTCTCTTGTCTCATAACAAGTGCCTACTCCTCTCTAAGCCAGAAAAAACCAAGAATCTCAGCCACCACTGCCACCACTACTGCAGAATGTAATCGCCAGAGATTCTCTCATGCCCAGTGACACAAGGAAGGCTCGGGGTGGCAGAGCTCAGACCAGAGTCAAGTCTCCCGACTCGGGTCCACAGTCCCTTCTCTGGTCTGGTGTGTCTACACACGATCATCAGACTGAAGTAGGATAACATGCAACCCTGCATTTAAAACCACTATGTGTTTTACTTCAACTCACAACAAAATACTGCCTTGCTTATTAAGACTTGAACTAACACGTTGGAACTTCGAATGTGGGTATCAACACACAGAAGTTCTTCTTTTGTCAATACAGAAATATTTGCCACATTCTCCAATGGTACAGAAAGGATCAAGAAATGGGATTCTAAGATATTAGACAAGACTGGCCACACATGGTGGCTCACACCTGTAATCCCAGCACTTTTGGAGGCAGAGGCAGGCAGATCACTTGAGGTCAGGAGTTCAAGATCAGCCTGGCCAATATGGTGAAACCCCTTCTCTACTGAAAAAAAAAAAAAAGATATTAGACAAGGCAGAAAACGTTGTTTGGTTATTAACTCTAAGAACCATCAAATTATTGATGCCCTCTAACCATGACGTCATTAGCAATGTTGGGGGACAGACCTCAAAACACTCATAACTGACTGAGAAAGATGACCACTGCCTGTGTTTTTGGTCTTGGTTTTGGTTTTCTTAAGCAAGGTGCAGAGAACATATGTATTTGTGGAATCATGGAATCCTCAATTTAGCATACAGTGTCAGAGAAGTTCATGGAATCTACTCTAGAAACCCATCCAAAGATCCCAGACTTACATTATCAAATAATAACAACATATGCCATGCATTTCCAAAGCACTTTAATATATTCTCCCGTGATCACAACTCTTAAGACACCCTGACCAAAGATTCAAAGATTCAGCAATGAAACTCAGAACCTTAGAACTGCAGGGAGCCTCACGGGTCCGTAAGTGATGTACATACAAATCCTTTCGAAGCATCTACAATGAATGTTATGAATTTCTTCCTCCTATGTAACAAAAGTCTGCTCCCTGTCATTTATACCCATTGTTATTACTTTGGTCCTTTGGCAGAATATTTGAAGATCGCTGTAAGCTATTTCCCTTTTCTGCGTGACATATACCCATTCTCAACCCCCTCAACACAAAAGGTATTGTGGGGGATGTGGGGGAGCAGTTCTTGTTTCCTTTTTCCAGAACCTGCACTGCTGACAACACAGTCTAAGAGCTCTGCACTCTTGGCAGCCCCATCCCCACCAACAGCTGACTAAACCCCATCTCCTATCAGACACTTGGGGAGATGACCCTAGTAGAAGCCGGTCCTTATCTCCGCTGGTTTGCATTTCGCTTATTTCTGATCACCACTCTACCAGGATGAGGTTGTTTTTCAGATCTTGATTTGGATCTGACATATTATAGTAACTGCATTTTCTAGCTTGACATCAACCATCAATGAAATCGGCATATACTATTTCACCCAAGTCTTCATCAATGAAAACACTGAAGAGGTGCGAGGGGAGACAGAGCCTTGGACTCACCACCAAAGCTATTCATAAAGACTGGTATTTAAATCCAAGCATCAGCGTTCTTGAAGCAGATCCGTACAGAAACCTTTCCACTGGTTCCCAGGAAACCTCCCATTCCTTTACTACTCTTGCTATGCAAGTACAATACCATATTTGCCTTTAGGTGACCACCTCTTGGCCACTTCAAATTCCTACATCTTTTCTAATATATAAAATAAATTCAAAGTTTAGAAACATAATTTGGGGAAAAGGTTATAACGGAGCAAGCAGGGGGTTTCAAGTCAGACAAACCTGGGTGAGAATCCTGCCTATGCTGCTTATTAGCTAGGTAAACTTAAGCTATTCAACAGAATACGGTTACACTCACCTCGCAGTGTTGCTGGTGGATTAAATGAGATACCACAGGATTTATCACATAAAAAGAACTTCCTAAATCTCTTTTATTTTACTCTTAACAAATTAGCAAATTGAAGGCAGAGCTAAACCACTCAACAATTTAATCTACATATTTTCCTGTCTCCCCAGCAGACTGTTAATTTCAAGGTGAAAATGTTGTCTTATTCATCTTTGCATACCTAGCACTTAGTACAATGCCTGGCATAATTAACATTTGTTGACATGAGAAAAGAACAGCTTCCTCAATACCACATGGCCGCCTAAACAGCAGGACTCTAACTAGAATATAGGCCTCTTGATGCCCACTAGATAGAAGAGGTAAAGATCCTTCTAGTCTCCCCTCCCTGCAGACAAAGCTTCACTTTTCACAAGTTCACCCAGACCACGGCTTCCATCACCTCCCCAAGCTTCTGTCTCCCAAATGCTGCTTCCCTTGGCTGCTTCCTCCAAGCCCCAGAACTCTGCGCAACATTCCTGCCCAGACATCCACAGGCTCCTCTCTGCCTCTCTCTGACCTCAGAGAAAGACACCCCATCCACCCAGATGTCCATGTCAGAATCCAGGACACATCCTGACCCCTCCTCTCCTCTCCACAACAGCCAGCTCCTTACCAAGTCAATCTGTGGGACCCCCCATCACTGACAGCAGGAAATCTCCCCTCCAACCATGCTGGCCTCCATGGGGCTCTAGAAAAACCACACACATTTCAAATATGTCATTCTCTGATCTCGAATGAGCTCTGTTCTCCTCCTGCAGAACTCAGCTCCAACGTCATGTCCTTAGAGGAAGGAGCCCTCCCTGAACTCCAGGCCCGGGCAGGATCCTCTCAGAGTAACAGTGGGCTCATCTGTGTGACTACTTGATCAGTGTCTGTCCCCCAGCCTAGACTGTCCCAGAGAATCAGGAGTACAGAAGAGGGGAAAAACAAGTATCAACCCCATCTATAGCTATCATCTAGGTGCTACAGAATAAGTCCAGAAAGGAAGACTATTTTGGTTCCCTAGTTTTTCCCTGATTTTTATAAATTGGCAAAACCTATTATTAGCTTCATCCCCCCCAAAGCTCAGCAGCTTGTAAGTCAATTCAATGAGTAAATTACTGTCTGACTAAGCTACACTTTTAAATTTAATTTAGCAAATGTAATAATTTTATGAACAAACCAAAGGCTATATATATTGTTTATTTTGAGAGTAAATTAGATCTAAAAGGAATACCAAAATAGTAATAGATTTCCATTTTTCCTCACATTTGTTACTCTTGCTACCCAAAAAAATTGTAAAGCTTTTATCATGGCTTTAACATTTTCTAACATTTACATCTCTAAGTATGCAATATTGTTCATAACCATGTGTCACTACTGACAGCCTAGTTGCAAGCACTTATTTAAAAAGGAGAAATAATATGGTACATTTCCCATACAAATACAGATTCAAATTGAGAAAGAAGCTTTTGTGAGAATATGTCAAATTTTAACCCCACCACTTGTAGCTGTGTGATACTGAAGCTACCACTTAACTTCTTTGCACCTCAGTTAATGGATCTGTACACAAAGAACACGACCACTATCATTTCAGAGCTGTTACAGAACTGGAGATAATATATTCAAGTTCTTGCTACATAACAGGCTTTTTAAAAAAAAAAAAAAAGGATAGATTTTATTATCATCATTATTATATGGCGATATAATTCCAGAATAATCAGTGAGGCATGGAAACCCTCTACTCCTCCATCAATGTGCAGAAGACAGACATTGCTAATCAATCCTAGCATTATTTTCCCTAAGTCCAGTAAGCCTCAGAATCTTTTGTCCTGCAGAGTTGCGGGCAGTTGTGTCAACTATCAGAATTTGCACAAGCAAAAAGCAATTTGCCATCTCCAGTAAAATGGAAAGAGCATAAAAGTATGTCATCAGGTACACCTGGGTTCACATCTCTCTCCTACTTCTGACTAGCCATGAAATGTTAAGTAAATTATTGAAGCGCTCTAAGCCTTAATTTCTCCACCTCTCAAGTAAAAATAATACCTCCCTCAGACAACCATTCAAAAGATGTTTAGTGTGATTTGCAAGGATAAACAATTCCAAACACGTATCAGAGCACTACGTAAAGACAGAGAAGTTACTAATTTCCCCAGCAATCCCTATGGTTGCTACCATGCCTCTCTCCAACTATTTTATCAATGTTTTAAATAAACAACTTCAAAATTGTATTAAAATGCCAATTAAGATATGAAAATTACCAACTGACTTACCTATCTTGGGACAAAGGGTGCTTGCCGTGCTGATACACAGGCTATTTGCCCCTGGTTTTAAAATGCTTTTCAGAGATATGACCCTATTAGATATTTAATTTGTCAGAGCTGTAACTATGTGTAAGCATATATTGACTCTTACTGTAATGTGGTTGATGAAAGAAAAACAAGTTAACATGACTAATACACAGTCAAATCTTATATTCTTAAAAAAAAAAAAATAGGGCAACTAAATTCAACATATAAAGGCCAGACAGAATCTTACATTGAAGGAAAGAAGACTGCTATATAGATGCTATTAGGACAATAGACAAAATTAGAATATAGACTGTAGGTTAAAGTATGCAATCAAATCGAAGTTTCCTGACAGTGATAATTGCACTGAGGTGTGTATAAGAGCATATGCTTGCTCCTAGGAAATACACCCTGAAGTACCTAGGAGTAAAGAAGCAGAATGTATACAACCTACTCTCAAAAATGATTCTGAGAAAATACATTATAAATAAATGATGGATGAACAAATGGATGCATGAACAGACAGAATAATAAAGTAAATGTGGCAAAATGTAAAAATGTAATGCATCAGAATAAAAGGTACATGGGACTTCTCTGCACTATTCTTGCAACTTTGCTGTAAATTTAAAATTATTTCAAAATAAAAGTTGTGTGTGTGTGTGGTTTTTTTTTTTTTTTTAAGAGACAAGGTCTTGCTCTGTCACACAGGCTGGAGTGCAGTGGTGCAATCACAGCTCACAGCAACCTCAAACTCCTGGACTCAACCCATCCTCCCACCCCAGCCTCCCACATAGCTGGGACCACAAGTGTGTGCCACCACACCTGGCTAATTTTTTTTTTTTGTAGAGATAGGGTCTTGCTATGTTGCCCAGACTGGTCTCAAACTCCTGGGCTCAAGAGATCCTCCTGCCCTGGCCTCCCAAAGTGCTGGGATTATGGGTGTGAGTCACAACATCAGGCTGCTTTTTTGATACGGATTCTCTCACTCTGTCACCCAGGCTGGAGCGCAGTGATGCAATCTCAGATCACTGCAACCTCCACCTCCCAGGTTCAAGTGATTCTCCTGCCCACCACACCTGGCTAATTTTTTTTTTGTATTTTTAGTAGAGACAGGGTTTTGCCCAGGCTGGTCTGAACTCTTGACCTCAGGTGATCCACCCACCTCGGCCTCCCAAAGTGCTGGAATTACAGGTGTAAGCCACCACACCCGGCCTTTTTTTTTTTTTTTTTTTTTTAATTAAAGGGCAAATGGGATGAAGTTCCTTGCTGTTCTAACGTGCTATAATTCTAGAATCATCCATTCTCCCTCCCTGCCAGACCTTCCAATTATTCTGTATCAAAAAGAATGTGGGCTGTTAGAGATACTTCTCCTTTCTGCCCCATTCTTTGATCAGAAATCTTATCAATAAACTTCCTTGAAGATCAAAAGTAAGAAAGAGGACATAAAGGGGTCCGAAAAATCCAAACTCCAGAAGGACAAATTCAAATAAACAAGGTTTGCCTCAAGGTGACAGGCCCTGCAACCCATCAGGCCTCAGCCGGCCCTGTACCTGGACAGCCCTCTTTTTTTTTTTTTTTTTTTTTTTGAGACAGAGTCTCGCTCTGTCGCCCAGGCTGGAGTGCAGTGGCGCAATCTCGGCTCACTGCAAGCTCCGCCTCCCGGGTTCACGCTATTCTCCTGCCTCAGCCTCTCTGAGTAGCTGGGACTACAGGCGCCCGCCACTACGCCCGGCTAATTTTTTTGTATTTTTAGTAGAGACGGGGTTTCACCGTGGTCTCGATCTCCTGACCTCGTGATCCGCCCGCCTCGGCCTCCCAAAGTGCTGGGATTACAAGCGTGAGCCACCGCGCCCGGCCCTGGACAGCCCTCTTACGCACCACCAAGCCGATGCCTGAGCACACAACTCCAAGCCCATTTCTAGAACACTCTGTACCCAGCACAGCTGTGGCTGCCCTGTAAACGGAAGAAGCACTTCCAGACCAGGGAAATACCAGTGAGTACAGCAGCCTGCCTTCACAAGGCTCCACCGTTCCCCACAGCTCTCTTATGTAACAGATACTCAATTTATCACCATCAACTGCAACTCACTGTTTATCTCTGCCTCCTTTATCAGACAGCAAGTTCTTTAAGGCCAGATATGTTTTTCTCCTCACCTTAATTTTCCTGATAGCCCCAACTTCTGACACCCAATGGACAACTATTATTGCTATTATTTCTTTAATAAAAAACCAAAATTAAAGAAACACAAGTGCGTCTTTTAACCCTTACCTCTCTCCAAGCCATCCTTTTCTAAACAATACTGTACTGTCTTCCTAGCTGTGTCAAGTATAAGTAATAAAATTATGAAAATCGATACACTGTCTGACTTATAACAGGCACTTAATAAATGTTCGGTATGTGACTGCTGGAAAGACATCCATCTCCTATTCCAAGTGACTTCTGAATTCAAATTATAATGCTCCAAACATAGGCATTTTTTAATTTCCATGCTATAATGTCACTATTTCTAGTATTCTAAAAACAGTATTTCCCAAAGTATATGAATAGATGTTATTGTAATTAAGAATGGAAAATGTGTATAAAGCACACACCATTCTTTAAGATTCATAACATATATTAACATGAGAAAAGTCTAAAATGTCCTATATAGAAAAAACTTATTTAACTTGGTTGAACTCAAACCTGTGTGGGCAATGTTTTTTAAAGCAGAACACAGGAAAACATGAACTAGGATGACATAAAAATGTAAAACTGCATTCCATTTTTACTGTTACCCAGGCCTACTTAGGTAAACAAGCAAAGTGTCACTAATATAAAGATAGATAGAGCTTACCTGTCGATTTTTATATATAGTTGGATAGTAACAGCAACAACAAGGTATGCTGGTCATATATCCTTAGCATTTATGGCAAATTATTAATCAAGTCCCACCTGAAACAATTTGTTAAATTGATTTTAATCACTGGGCCTCTCATGTGAAGCTTTGTATAATCAGCATTTCATTTACAAAATTAATTGCCTGATTGATTCTCAGGAGGCAGTTGCTGTCATTACCCTGCTGTCATAACTTCTGAGTAGGGTGTCACAACATGAAATTCTGACAGTATGAAAAGCACTGCTATTTTAAAAATAGGTATGGGGAGAAAGGGAGAAAGGAGGAAAACTAAAGAAGTTACATTATCCTTTTCAGCCTAAAAAAGTTGAAAGTGTTTCATGCTAATTACACTCAATATCAATACCCTTCTGCTAAATGAATTAATATACCAATCTAGCATCAGGGCATGAAGGATCTTTACTATCTTAATAACTAGAATGTATATGGACAAACTCAACAGTAGAAAATTTTACCCTACGTTACAAAACATATACATATGTCTGGATATGTCTATATCAGGGTAAAAGCAGCACTATCTTAGAGTGGCATACTACTTGTCTACTGCCAGCCATTTCAATTTCCCATACTCTTCCTTTCTTAGGCTAATAAAAAAGGCAAGACCAGAAATTTTAGGAATTTACAATGGAGATACAAAGTATATCCACTTTACGTATACTCAAAACACGAAAGCACGCAGTCTTTCAACAATATTTGTATATTATTGTTACATACACACTTTTATATTGAATTTCTTGCTCACTATTTAATATTTAATAGTCTATTGATAATTGATGGGTCTTCACCTAAAAACCTGTCATCACAATTAACAGAGATGAGGCTAAAAAGCATTTGTTGTATTAAAAAAAAAATGAGGAGTACAGAACAAGGGATGAAAGGGGATTTAATAGTTATTGAGTATCATCCTCCCAAAAGTGAGACGGCACTGCCTACAACATCCTATTTCAAGTGCACCCACATAAACATCAAACCAGACAAAGATTCTACTTTACCATCAATCTGCCTTCTCAGAAAGATGCCCAATTCTATACAGGTCCCTAAATCTTGGGACCCCATCTCTCCCGCAAGCTCATGGTTGCATTTCCCACATCCTCAACATTAACTAAAAGCAGGATTGACCACGCCAAGCCAATTTGTTTTCAAAGGCATAATATAACTTCCAGAATATGGAGGGGGGCAGGCTTAAAACAACCCCCATTCACTGCAATCTAATTCCAAACACAGCCTCTTTTAAATAAGACACCTTGAATTTAAAAGAAGCCCCCTGTGGAGACCAGATGTACTTTACATCGGTGTTTTTGTTTTCAAGACAGGGCCTCTCACTCTGTCACCCAGGCTGCAGTGCAGTGGCAATTATGGCTTACCCGGCTCAAGTGATCCTCCCACCTCAGCCTCCACAGTAGCTAGGACCACAGGTGCGTGCCACCATGCCCAGCTAAGTTTTGTTGTATTTTTTGTAGAGACGGGGGTCTTGCCATGTTGCCCAGGTTGGTCTCGAACTACTGGGCTCAAGTGATCCTCCTACCTCAGCCTCCCACAGTGCTGGAATTACAGGCGTGAGCCACCACTCCAGATGTATTAATATTTTACCTTCCTTTCAGTACATGGAATTTTGATTCTTATGTATTTCTTTAAAAATAAATATCACCTTGTAAATTTACTCTATTATCTTGTGACCAAAGGCATTTTGTTTGCTGGCACACTGTACCCACTCTCGTGGTGTGGGCTATGGGGAAGAATCCACAGCGCGGGAACATGAAGGCAGGGTCTGACCAACGCACACATCCTTGAGATGGGGTCTGGAGGGCAGGTCCCTCCTGAACCTCTCGTGTTACTCCACCACAAAAAAAAAAATAGCAACAGCTCCCAGTTCTTGCTTGGCTCACAAGGATGCCCTAAGTATTGATACAGTAATGTCTGCAAAGCGCTATAAACTCTGGAGAGAAAGGTCTTATGAAAGCCTAATATAGGCCGGGCGCGGTGGCTCACACTTGTAATCCCAGCACTTTGGAAGGCCGAGGCGGGTGGATCACGAGGTCAGGAGATCGAGACCACGGTGAAACCCCGTCTCTACTAAAAATACAAAAAATTAGCCGGGAGTGGTGGCGGGCGCCTGTAGTCCCAGCTACTTGGAGAGGCTGAGGCAGGAGAATGGCGTGAACCCGGGAGGCGGAGCTTGCAGTGAGCCGAGATCATGCCACTGCACTCCAGCCTGGGTGACAGAGCGAGACTGTCTCCAAAAAAAAGAAAAAAAGAAAAAAAGAAAGCCTAATATATGTCTAGGGTCACTCCTTAAGTGACACAAACTGGAATCATTTTGGAGAACAGGGTTCGACAAATTCAAATGCATATCAATTTAATCCTGTCATTTAAAAAGAATCATATAAAGGGAAGACAGAATATTCTCTTACACATGTGCAAAGGTAGTAGAGATACAATACCGCACCTGAACACTTAATTCTAACTTCACTACTTCCTGTAACAGGATTCTATAGTATATCAGAAATTGTTTAGAGCAGTAATTCTCAAGGGTGAAAATGAATGAATGCTACATAAACAAGAACAAGGGCTACAAGGAGGGTCCATTTAAAATATACACCCAAGACAGCCTGGGCGCAATGGCTTGCACCTGTAATCCTAGCACTTTGGGAGGCCGAGGCGGGCGGGGGCGGATTGCCTGAGCTCAGGAGTTCGAGACCAGTCTGGGCAACATGGTGAAACCCCATTTCTACTAAAATACGAAAAAAAAAAAAATTAGCAGGGCGTGGCAGCATGAGCCTACAGTCATAGCTACTCGGGAAGCTGAGTCAGGAGAATTGCTTGAACTCGGGTGGCAGAGGTTGCAGTGAGCCGAGATGGTGCCACTGCACTCCAGCCTGGCAACAGTGCAAGACTCTGTCTCAAAAAAAAAAAAATATATATATACACACACACACACACACACACACACACACACACAGACCCGGGATTATAATTTTCTATTTGGAAAAGAAAGGAGGAAAGCTATTTTTTTTATAACATACCACATGAAAGTGGAGCTTGATAAAATAATCTCAACTGTTGAGGACCTGTAGGAAAAGCAGAGCTTGTCTCATCAAGGGAGATGGGGGCTGCGGGCCTGGTCTTTTGGGAGGAGATACTGAAAGGTGGAAGGGGTGTAAGGAAATTTACATTTTCAAAAGAAGGCATGAATTAGAAAGGATTGAGAAACAAAGATTTAGATGAAAGAGGAAACACATTACCTCAGAGGCCATGCCCATTCATTTATTCGTTCATTCAACATTGTTTAAACTGAAAAAATATTAATGTACAAGGCACTATGAAAAAGATAAGCAGAGGTATAAGAAGGTCCTTGACTTTAAGAAACAGAAGAAACAAAAGATGTATACAAATAATACACTGCGAAAATAAGCTTATAAATACTATAGGACAGAGGCTTATAAATGCCACTGTCCACTCTGATGGTAGTTTCTTTTGCTGTGCAGAAGCTCTTTAGTTTAATGAGATCCCATTTGTCAATTTTGGCTTTTGTTGCCGTTGCTTTTGGTGTTTTAGACATGAAGTCCTTGCCCACGCCTATGGCCTGAATGGTATTGCCTAGGTTTTCTTGTAGGATTTTAATGGTTTTAGGTCTAACATTTAAGTCTTTAATCCATCTTGAATTAATTTTTGTATAAGGTGTAAGGAAGGGATCCAGTTTCAGCTTTCTACATATGGCTAGCCAGTTTTCCCAGCACCATTTATTAAATAGGGAATCCTTTCCCCATTTCTTGTTTTTGTCAGGTTTGTCAAAGATAGGATGTGGAGAAATAGGAACACTTTTACACTGTTGGTGGGACTGTAAACTAGTTCAACCATTGTGGAAGTCAGTGTGGCGATTCCTCAGGGATCTAGAACTAGAAATACCATTTGACCCAGCCATCCCATTACTGGGTATATACCCAAAGGAGTATAAATCATGCTGCTATAAAGACACATGCACACGTATGTTTATTGCGGCACTATTCACAATAGCAAAGACTTGGAACCAACCCAAATGTCCAACAACAATAGACTGGATTAAGAAAATGTGGCACATATACACCATGGAATACTATGCAGCCATAAAAAATGATGAGTTCGTGTCCTTTGTAGGGACATGGATGAAACTGGAAAACATCATTCTCAGTAAACTATCGCAAGGACAAAAAACCAAACACCACATGTTCTCACTCATAGGTGGGAATTGAACAATGAGAACTCATGGACACAGGAAGGGGAACATCACATTCCGGGTACTGTTGTGGGGTGGGTGCAGGAAATCAACATGGCACATGGATACATATGTAACAAACCTGCACATTGTGCACATGTACCCTAAAACCTAAAGTATAATAAAAATAAAAATAAAAATAAAAATAAAGAAAAAAATAAAAATAAAAATAAAAATAAAGAAAACAAAAACAAGGAAAAATAAAATAAAATAAAATAAAAATAAATGCCACTGTCCTATGAGTTCAGGGGAGGGTAACCACTTCTTTCTGGAAGAAATGGAAGGATTCATGGGGAATTCATCATTTAAGGTAGATAATAATTAAAAAAAGAAATCACCTGGGCAACATAGCAAAACCAAAAAATACAAAAATTAGCCAGGTGTGGTGGCACATGCCTGTAGTCCCAGCTACTAAGGAGGCTGAGGACAGAGGATCACTTGAGCCTGGAAGGTTGAGGCTGCAATGAGCTGTTATCATGCCACCACGTGCCAGCCTGGGTGACAAAGGAAGATCTTGTCTCAAAAGAGAGAGAGAGAGAGATGCAGAAATATCAAGGCACAAATACAGTAACAACAGCTACCATTTAATGAGCACCTCCTGTGCACCTGGCACACTATAGGTGATTTACACACAGCACAACCAAATGCGAACAAAAATCCTGCAAAGTAGTTAATGTTGCCAACCACTATTTTAGTTGAAGGAAATCATCTCCTAGAGTAGGTAATTTGCCCAAGGTCATATTATAATATAAGGGTCATGATGCTTTTTGGGGAAGGCATCTATACCCCAACTGATACCCCTTGAGATAAGCAGAATGTAACCAGAAGACTTTCTTAGCCTGCTACAGAATGAATTGTGTCCCCCACCAAAATTCCGACATCGAAACCCTAACGTCCAACGTGATCATATTTGGGACTAGCGTCTATGAAGAGGTAATGAAGGTTAAAAGAGGCCATGAGCATGGGTTCTAATCTGACAGGACTGATGTCCTTATAAGACGAGAGACCAGGCTTCTGGTACAGGCATGCACAGGCTCTTGCATCCTCTCTCTCCCCCTGCACATGCTCAGAAAGACCATGTGGGCACACAGAGAGGTGGCAGCTACCTAAAAGCCCAGGGAAGAGGCCTCAGAATGAAAACTACCTTGCCAGCACCTTGATCTCAGACTGCCAGCCTCCAGAACTGAGAGGGAGAAATTCTGTCTGGCATTTTGTCATGGCAGTGTAAACAGGCCAACAGAAACCACTGCTATTTTTATGAATTATAACACACAACCTGTAGCTGGCAGAATTCTAAAATAAATCCATGGGATTTATGCCCCTCATATCCACACTTCTGTGTAATCCTCTCCTCTTGTGTATGGGTAAGACCTGTGACTTGCATCTAACTAAGAAAATATAGCAAACGAAGAGACTTTGGTGATATATTTAAAGCCCCTCCTTAATCACATGACATTAAGTTAAAACAGTGGCCTGGATGGGCCTGACATAATCTGGTGAGCCCTTTAAAAGAGGGTCCAGGCCTTCCCAGAAGTTAGAGATTCTCTCTCTGCTGGTGGCACTGAAGAAACCGGCAGATATGAATTCTACAGCCACCAGGAAATAAATTCTGCCAACAGTCTGAGGCAGCCTTCCCCAGTCAAGCCTCTAGATGAGAATGCGGCCCGGCTGACACCTGGATTACAGCCTCTAAGACCCCAAGCAGAGGATGGCAGCTAAGCCATGCCTGGACTCCTAACCTCCAGAAACTCTGACATAATCGATGTGTGTTCTTCTAAGCCACTCAATGTGTTATGCAGCAACAGCAAACTAATCCACAAGCTAATACAAATAATATGCATTTCATATAGCTCTTCCTCACTCTTGCCCCTCCCACATAAGACCTGCTGCTGCACAAAATACTGGTGTTGGTGCTCTCACATTCTCACTGATCAGAAGCCTGAAGACACATGATTCCAGAAATTATTGGGGGCTGGTTCCTCATCTTTCAGGCCTCGACTCAAGGATCACCTTCTATGTCAAGTTTGTCTTGAAACCACCAGGCAAAATAAAAACATCAAGAGATCAGAGACCCCTGACGAAAACTGTGTTCTAAAATTTAGAAGGTTTGGTTGCCATTGTCTGTTTATTTGTCTTCTGGACACCAGAGGCTGTGAAATAGCAAGAGAGTTTACAAACCAAAGGAGAACACCCCTCTCGCTTTACAAGGGAGACAGAATGAGAGCGGGAATCCAACACAGCTCTGGGAGCTGAGGCAAGTTCCTCAACCTCCCAGGCCTCAATCCCCTCATCTACAAAGCAGGCGGGCTGGCAGGTGGATCTTTGGTAAATGACAGCTGTTACCATTTACACTTTTATACCCAGAACCTATCACAATGTATATCTGTAGATGGAATCAGTATGACAAAATATTCTTGAGAGGTCACCCGAAATTCTAACTCAAAAAAACGGCAGAAATGCTAGCAATAATACCAATATAGGACAATGTGTACAAAACAGTGAACTGAAAATAAGTAGTTTAAACTGCGACTATTCAATAGTACACGTGTATATGCTGACAAGGAATAGAAATGATTTTCAATAGTTATTTTTCCCCTTCCTATACTTCACATGTAAAGCAGCAGAGGTCACACATGGGGCCTGCTGCACCTGACAGTCTTCACCTCCCTCCTGAATCTGATTCCTCAGCCATAAGCTGTGCCGATTTCCCAGATGATTGCTTAAATCCTCAAGTTCAGAGCTGCATCTCTTTGTCCTCTGCATGCCACCTGACCACATAACAAACTGTGCCCACCTCCACACAGCTGACTTTACCTAGCCTACCATGCTAAGCCCATGTCAGAGCCAAGGCCCGCTCCACTTTCTGGTGGCCCTCAGCCCAGGTGACTTGAGAAGGCTACTTTTGAATCATTTTTGAATGAACCAAGGGAAAGGGAGTCTTTTTTTTTTTTTTGAAAAAGGCAAATCTTCACGTGCTCTTGACAATGGTGGTGGTACAGGAGCCTCAGGTCTGCCCACTTACCTCAAACCTACATCTAACCCAGTAATTCTATGTAATGCAATTGATTCACCAGTATCATTTTACAATTCTGATTGGGTTTCTCTAAAATCCTGTTTATTAAGTTGCTTCCTTTAAGCATGCATAATTACTAAGTTGCTTCCAACTAAATCAGGTATCATATGGAAAGATTACACTGCAACAGTGAAAGAGCACTCCAGGGATTATGTTTCATCGAGATCTCAAAATTCAAATAGGCGAGAATTTTACAACTGTAAAATGTCTTCTTAAAAAGAAAATCAGCTTAATTTATACACAGGATTCTGGATCCGTAAAATGTCAATATCCCATTATAACATCCTGTGTACAAAACGACCACATCTCTCACATAGCACATGAAGCTAACGCCAGCAGACTCAATGTGGCTCTCACGTGCTGACTTCCTCTTAATCAGGAGGTCAGTCATGGTATGACACTGCTCAGCAGTGCACAGAGCTGAAACAGACTGAGCCTTTATGTGCCTGCTTGAAAGTACAGAATAAGTAACGTAAAGTAGGCCAAAAAAAAGACACCCGATACTTTATAAAATTAGATTATTGATGTTTTACTTTTAAAAGATTAATAGCAAATCAACAAATCAAATTACTAAAATGAATAAAAACCTCCAAAAAGAAACTTGTGATTTGCTAAGCCATGTGACTTTGATTAACTTTAATTAGAGTCACACAGATAAAACAAACTCGTGTGTACAAATCTTAAGACATTTCTCCCAAAGCACAATGAAATATAAATCCTTAACACTGTTTCTAATCAAGGATTTTAGTGCCTCTAAAAATATTTGTTAAAAGAAGTTTCTCTCCTTTCATCAAGCAAAAATAAGAGCATTGATATTTTAAAACCAAATGAACAAATAAAGAATGTGCACAACTAATGAATAAATCCTTATTAAACAATATACATGTTTTTATTTTCAATTTTCATAGTGGCATGTAGATTAGAAAAAGACTTCTTTATGGAGAGTTAGTACACTTATATATATTCAATTTCAGCTGAGACTGAAAACAAAACAGATAAAAAAGAGAATGAAAGAAAAAAGTATGATTGCAAGGAAATCTGGGGTATGAGGACTGTAAGAGAATTACAAGCATTGACTTTAGCAACTGGGCTGCTCTGGTTCACGGTCAATGTAGGCTAGAGCCCACATTCACAAGAGCACCACGTGATACGCTGCCAAGAACGCAATGAAGGCTCCCTTTTTTCAAGAGAGATTATTTACAAAGTTATAGCCTACATTTGACTAGAATACCTATTGAGTACCATACCGAAAAAAGAATGAGAACTCTGAAGTATTTTAAGATCAACATTATACCACTACATGTTCTCCTTTCTGTTTTCCCTGTTCTTATTTCTAAAGCTAACAAGACACAATGAAAATAACTTCGGGAAAAATAAAATAAAATCCAGCTGATGTCTTCCAAATAGGAAACGCTCTCATCTCTCAATTACTTTTGAAATTTCAATTACTAAATCCAATTACTTTGAAATATCTACCTCTGCTTCTGCTTTGGGATACAATAGGGTTAAAGCCTCAACAGTAACACGGCTTAACAATGAAGAGGTTGTATTTTTATAGCACACTCATGGTAAGATGTTATGGACAGAGCTCAAGGACACGGGAGTCTAGGACTGCATCTGAGGCTGTCAGAAAAGGAAGTCATGCAGGACTCAGACCCAAAGACCCTACCCTGATCCTTCCGGGCAAATCCTGCCAACTGCCTCAAAAGAGGGTGACATTCTAAAATGATTCCACAGTCCACAGCAAAAAAAATGACATTGTGTTTTTTCATTGTTCAGTGACTGCTTAGACAACTGAGAACCTCTTCTGCTCACACAACAAATTACCCAAAGCAAAAAGCCGAACCACTGTGGTGTGATTCAAGGAAACTTCTGTAAGGAAAAGGTCAGTCAGAGAACACGTACAATATCATCTTATATACAGATGTTTACATTATATAATTGTCTATGTTCACATGCAGTATTTTAAAATCAACTAAAAGGCACATTTAACTTAAGAGCATATACTTCCGGGAAGGGGAAGCAGTAAATTAGAGTTTAAATATTCAACATACATGTTTTTGCCAGCGTTTGAATCTTTTAATAATCAAACTATACTAATGCACTACATGTCTGTAATTCTCTTTTTCAAAAAAAAAAAAAAAAAAAAACCTTACGAGAAAAACTCAAAACTCTAGTGGAGGGAAATTAAAGAACTGACAGAGCTCCTAGAACATGAAGAAACTCAATTAGATGGTGGGCAGTAAAAATCAAAACAAAACAGAGAACCCTGAGCTTGGTTTCTGACGTGCAAGCTTCTTGCTCAAGGCGCTTCCGACACCACGTGATCCGCTGGCTCCCTTCACCCTGGGCTCTTCCACTCCATAGATCTGAACTTTGTCCCAGCTCCCTGTTAGCTGAGATGCTAGAGAATAAAGAGTTGTGCAAACAAAGATGCTTCACCGGGTGGGGGGTGGGGGGGTGCACAAGACTTGGATGGAACTGGAAATGGAAAAACACACGCTGTCCAGGGGTTGGCAAGCTGTGGTCCTCCGGGCAAATCTGGTCCACCGCTTGGTTTTTGTAGGACCCATAAGCTAAGAATATGTTTTACATTTTTAAATGGTTGGGGGAAAGAAATCAAAAGAAGAATATTTTAAGACATGTAAAATTACATGAAATTCAATTCCAGCATCCATAGCTTTTCTGGCATGCAGCCTCCTCCCACGTTCATTTACGGATTGTCTATGGACACTTCAGCACTGCCTCAGCGGAACTGAGTAGTTGAAACAAACATCATCTGGCCCAGAAAACCTGAAATATTTACTATCTGGCCCTTCATAGGAAAAGTTTGCTGACCCCATGATCCAAACGTGTCTCTAAGCTAAAGAATCACTGTTAACACACCACAGCAACAGGGTGAGGTGCAAAACCTCAGATTTGGGTCACAAAACCTGGTTTGAAATCAAGTCGTGTCCTTAACCAAGTCACTGTGCTTCTGCTTCAGCGCACACAAAACAGGGATATTAACCAAACCTCGCAAGATTACTGTGAGGACTAGATAAGAAAAGCACTTTGGAAATTATCAAATGATCTGTAAAGTAGTATTATTAAGCAAAAGCAAACAATCCCCATTTAAACTTTGGTTGAAAATATGATACAGTAAAGTCTGTGAAATGTATTTTTGTGAAATGTGTTTTTAGAAGAAAGGACACATACAGAGCAGGAACACCTCCAAACCAGCTCTAAGGAGGTTCTGAAAGCCAGGGGTAGAACCTGTTCTTCAACTGAGCGGCACAGTAAGGCACGGTGTCCCAACTTGAGAAACTGAAAGAACTTTCCAAAGACCATAAGCCTTTGCTTTATTTAAAAACCTTTAAAAGTTTGTTTAATGTGTTGAACATGAGTTTATCATTTATTGAGGGCCTGGGCAATGCACTCTTCCAGCAATTCACTTAATCCTCATTTTATGGACAAGAAAACAGAACCTCAACAAGGTTTATGGTTATGATTTTGGGACCCACCATTAAATCTAATTTAGTGAATGTGACACAGAAAAAGTGGCCAATACAGAAATTAGAAATGAGCTTTCTAACTGGAGTGAGGGGGAACTCACATTACAAGGTTTCAAAGCTGAAAAATGTGGCCAGGCACAGTGGTTCACACCTGTAATCCCAACATATCAGGAGGCCAAGGCAGGAGGATCATTGAGGCCAGGAGTCTGAGACCAGGCAACACAGCGAGACTCCATCTCCACAAAAAAATTTAAAAATTAGCTGGTTGTGGCGGTGCGCATCTGTGATTCCAGCTACTCAGGAGGCTGAGATGGGAGGATCACCTGAGCCCAGGAGTTACACGCTGCAGTGAGTTACGATGGTGCCACTACACTCCACTGTCTCTAAAAAAAAAAATTAAATAAATAATAAAAAAGTTGCAAAGTATATGTAATTTTTTCCTATTTTTTCTTCCATATATGGAAAGGAAAGAAAATAAAAGCAAAGGTGACATTTGGATAGAAAAAAATTTTTCTTGTAGGCCCCTCTGAGAGCAGAGAGAGCATATTCCTATAGGCAAACCAACAGCTACTCTTCCTTGGTGAAGTGTAAACCTGCTAGGTTTCCTCAATAATAGCAATGGTAACAATAGCCGACACTTGGATAACATTGTATATGCTTTAAACATGCGACCTCATTTAATCCTCAAAATAACCCTAGACCTCACATTATTATCATTATTCCCATTTTACAGAAAATGAGTGGCAGAGCTGGGGATTCAAACAGACCACTTTACTCTTGGGCCTATCCTGTCTCATTCCCTCACTACACATCCAGCACAGCAGGCTGCAGGTGGAGGCAAAGTGTCTCCACCAGATTTTCTCTAAGATTCAAATCCAAGGAGCCAATACTATACCCCTGAAAAACTAGGGCCCAACCCAGAAACTCTAACTTGGCCTACTGACTAAGCTGAGAGAGCCCTGTTCCCGCCAGAGTAGTATAAGCAAACAAATGCATAGTTATAATTAGCAATTATTAGCTAAACATCCAAGGGTTGGTAAGTAAAGTACTAAAATTTAGTGAGATGTTTACATTTGTTAAACTCTTGTCCTATTTACATGTCACTTTATAAATACTGGCCATTAGTAATATTGCCTAATCTTTAAATTTTATATTTTAAGGGTGGGGGAAATAGGAACATTAAGATACAAAAAGGGCCAATTTCTTTTCTTTTTTTTTTTTTTTTTTTTGCCAATCAGATCACATCTCTCTTAATAATAAACTTCTTCAATGGTTTCTGTGACCCCTGGAATAAAATGTAATCTTTTCATGATACGTTGATATGATTAGGTTGTGTCCCCACTCAAATCTTTTCTGGAATTATAGTTCCCATAATCCCCATGTGTTGTGGGAGGGACTTGGTGGGAGGTGACTGAATCATGGGGGTGGTTTCCCCCAAGCTGTTCTCGTGATTGTGTTAGTTCTCACGAAATCTGATGGTTTTATAAGGGGCTTCTCCCTTCGCTGGGCACTCATTCTCTCCCCTGCCACCCCATGAAGAGGTGCCTTCCACCATGATTGTAAGTTTCCTGAGGCCTCCCCAGCCATGCAGAACTGAGTCAATTAAACCTCTTTCCTTTATAAATTACCCAGTCTCGGGTATATCTTGATAGCAGTGTGAGAACAAACTAATACGGGTACAGTAAATAAAGCTCTCTTTATGATCTGGCCCCTAATTATCAATGCAATCCAAAATTGAGGGGTGTTCTGTTTTGTTTTGTTTTGTTTTTGAGACGGAGTCTTGCTCTGTCACCCAGGCTGGTGTGCAGTGGTGCAATCTCAGCTCACTGCAACCTCCGCTTCCGGGTTCAAGTGATTCTCCTGCCTTAGCCTCCCAAGAAGCTGGAACTACAGGCGTGCACCACCACACCCAGCTAATTTTTGTATTTTCTGGTAGAGACAGGGTGTCGCCATGTTGTCCAGGCTAGTCTCGAACTCCTGACCTCAACTGATCAGCCAGTCTCAGCCTCCCAAAGTGCTGGGATTACAGGAGTGAGCCACCATGCCCAGCCTTGAGGGGTGTTCTTTAGAAGCATTTTCCATCATACCAGGCAATTCAACATTACAACTACTATTACCTCTGCCACTAACATTTAATGAACACTTATTTCACATCGGATGTAAAGCTATATGCTTTACATACCTCAACTAATTTAGCTCTCTTAGCAATCATGTAAATTAAGTTTCATCATCCCTACTTTGCAGATGAGGAAAACAAGGCTAAGTGTTTCCTAAACCTGATGAAAAATGGCCAGTTGTTTAATATGTATTGGAAAAAAAGGTAATAGCGGACACCCAGAAAAAAATCTTATGGGAAAGCCCACCCAAAACAGGATGTGGAAAGGGACACTTACAACTAACCCACTCAATGTGGGCAGCTGTGGAGGGGCAGGAAGAACTAGATCACAAAAGGAATTTTAAAAAAAAAGAGAAAAAGATAAAATGAAAGCAAGAAAAAACACATCATGAAAACAAAAATAAAGGATTCACTTGAAGAGCAAGGAGGGAAAAATCATAAATGCAAAACGAAAGCAAAGGTAAGTCTAGGTAAGTATAAGACAGATAAGTACAGAGGGATGAAGATGGTGGATGGATAAAGATTTACAGATAGACAGACAGCTTAGAGAACACTGAAAGGAAAGGAAAGGAAAATATTTTGGTTCTCTCTTAAAAAGGCAACTAGCAGCCACTACAATCTTTGCAAGATCCATTATTCTTCTATACTGAAAAATCACAGGAAATGTACATACATTTCTATTATACAACATTATAAATGTGGACTGCATTTCATAAATAAAATGTTGGCTCTGAAATCTTCATTGAAAAGGCTTAATAAATGTACAAGACCACACGCACGAAAATTCCATCATCTCTGCATACTACAGTCAATCTGATAAAAAGAAAACATCATTGCTTGGAAGTTGTATAATCAATTTACTATACTCTTTACATATACCTATCACTATAGCAGTAATTAAAAAAAACAAAATAGGTTGGGAGGACAGAAAAAAAAATGTTCATACTCACACATACACCCATCAGAAGTAAAAACTACATGGAAAGACGCAAAAGTATAATCAGCTGCATTAGTATAAGGATCATGCTTTATTTCTATTTTCCATATTTGTAGTTACAATAAAACTGTGAAACATATTGTGTACATACACAAATACACACAGCTACATACTCATAAACACATATGTACACATATATTCATCCATCTCTTTGCTTATGAGATGCTAAAAATACTTAGAAATATAAACAATAACCCTCAACTTATACTTAGCCACAGAAAAACAATGCCAATACATAATCTTTCTCCTTATTTAAAAGCTTTGCACTCTGTATGGCACATCTATTTTGACCATTCAATGACCTGCATTAGAAATCAAAGCCCCAGTGGGCTAGGAGAGCTGTAGTCTTCTAATAGGTGGGGATCTTGAGAAATCCTAACCAAAGAACCTAAATAGAAGCTTCAAAAAGAAAAGTGAAGGAACAGCCAAAAATTTAAAGTCCTCCTTATTAAACCTCTGGACATTCCTTAAATTAACATTTGATATTTTAAAACTAAAAAGTATATGATTTAAATATTTTATTATTTTTCAGGTTAAGCATTATTATTCAAACTACTAAATCCTAAAAAGGGTAAAATATTCCAAGTCGAATGAAACACAATGAATGAATACGAAAGAATATGAGCATAAATAACTAACATTCTTTACATATCATCAAGCTTTCAGAGACACTAAAAAATGTATTTTTGCTTCATCTAATGATGATGTGAAATAAAATGTTTGCAAACAGGAAGTTTATTTCTTCTAATCCATAGCCTACAGGACTTCCTAATTATTCCTCATAGCAACACTGTAATCTAACACTTTCAGAAGGGCTGTGATTTTTCTGACATAGATGGAGGTCTTCTAGTGAAGACAAGCTGTGAAAAATCGGGTAGGAGAGAAGGAGAAAGGTGCCGTTTACACATTTATCTGCTCGGCTCACACCTTCGATAGAACAGCACCAGCCAGTTAAACATTCAGTACTGCAATAATTTTGTCTCCATGCTTTTGACAATTTGTTTCACGCCTCATTTGCTATGAAGAGTTAAAACATTTTAGTCAATCTTGAGAAAGCAATTCGATTTTTTTTCCACACCAAAATGCACAATCCATATCAACTACCAAGCCACAGGTTAAAGTTCAAACTGCAACACAGAGAGAAATCAAGACTTTCCTTCAAACATCGTGGAAGAAAAAAAACACTAACTAAACTTATATTTATTTTCAGTGGATATAAAACAAAATGAAATAAAACAGCCTTCCACATGTTTGGTTCCAAACAGCCTTTTCTCTACTATTAAAAAAAAAAAGCAAAGAACATAGACCCCTCCCTGCTCTTACCATCCTTAGACAACATGGCAGAACCTGGATAGATGCTTCAAGCAGAGGAAGAAATCTTTCCTTATTTATAATGTGGTTTTAATGGTTTTTCATTATTTTTAAAGTTTAGATCACTGCAATACATTTGTACTATCAAAGGCAGTTTCAAAAACAATGATTAGGTCAGGTGCGGTGGCTCACGCCTGTAATCCCAGCACTTTGGGAGGCCGAGGTGTGTGGATCATGAGGTCAGGAGTTTCAAGACCAGCCCAGCCAAGATGGTGAAACCCTGTGCCTACTAAAAATACAAAAAATTAGCCAGACATGGTGATGGGCGCCTGTAATCCCAGCTACTCGGAAGGCTGAGGCAGAGAACTGCTTGAACCCGGGAGGCAGAGGTTGCAGTGAGCCGAGATTGCACCACTGCACTCCAGCATGGGCAACAGAGCAAGACTCCATCTCAAAAAAAAAAAAAAACAATGATTATTCAAGATCCTACCCTACTGACAGCCATCCAAAATTCAAGTGGCTCACATTCTGCACTTGCTAAGAGCCAGGCACAGTACTAGTAGGTTTAAATTGTTATAAATACTACAAGATGCAACTAAAGAGTCTCTAAAACACTGTCCCAGAGAGCTTTCTACAGTGATGAGAATGCTCTAGATCTATTTTGCAACATATGACAGACAGCTACTGACAATAGATTGTGCTGCTGAGCACATACAATGTGGCTAATGCCACTGCAGACATTAACTAATTTCATTTAATTAATTTTTTTTAAGAGACAGGGTCTTTCTCTATCTCCCAGGCCAGAGTGCAGTGGCTCACTGCAACCTTGAACTCCTGAGCTCAGGTGATCCTCCACCTCAGCCTCCCAGGTAGCTGGGACTACAGGCACACACCACCATGCCTGGCTAATTTTTTAATTTTTTGTAGAGACGGGAGTCTTACTATGTTGCCCAAGCTGGTCTCAAACTCCTGGGCTCAAGCGATGCTCCCGCCTCAGCCTCCCAAAATGCTGGGATTACAGGTATGAGCCACTATGCCCAGCCTAATTTTAATTTATTTTATTTACTTTTTTTTTTTTTTTTTTGAGATGGAGTATTGCTCTGTCACCCAGGTTGAAGTGCAGTGGTACAATCTCAGGTCACTGCAACCTTCACCTCCCGGGTTCAAGAGTCTCCTGATTCAACCTCCCGAACAGCTGGGATTACAGGTGCCTGCCACCAAGCCTGGCTAATTTTTGCATTTTTAGTAGAGATGAGGTTTTACCATGTTGGCCAGGCTGGTCTTGAACTCCTGACCTTAGATGATCCACCCGCCTCGGCCTCCCAAAGTGTTGGATTACAGGGGTGACCCACCACACCCAGCCTAATTTTAATTAATTTTAATTTAAATAGCCACACAAAGCTGATGGCTGCCATACTGAACACAGCCATTTCACAGTATACTTTTAACGCTGAAAACGTTTTATGTTGGAAAAAGTTTCTTCAGACACATGAAATGCATCCTGATTCTGAGTTTTCTCTTTAGGAAGGCGGAATTGTAATGAAAACTAACCAAGTACAAAGATCCCCCTTCACATTCTCATCAAAAGAAGAAATTCGCTTCAGTTCAAATCTGCTTTGTAACTGGTGGGACAGGAGGGACGTGTATAATAAAAGTGTTTGCCATGGCAGGGGTGGGGGTGGGGGTTCCGGGTGGGCACCTTAGAGCCATGTCACCTAGGACCCCGAGAACAAGAAAATAACTCTTGTTTCACCTGCTGGCTGGGAGTCTTATTACTGCGCAGCTTCTTCAATGATTCTGTTTCACAGGTCTCTCTAACCAAATGGTATCCTCTTGGAGGGAAAGGAAGATCTTTCATCAACTTTTCCAGTATCTTCACAGAATATCAAATGATTTGAGGCCAGGTGTGGTGGCTCATGCCTGTAATCCTCACACTTTGGGAGGCTGAGGCAGGCGGATCACTTGAGGTCAGGAGTTCGAGACCAGCCTTGCCAAAATGGTGAAACCCCATCTGTACTAAAAAATACAAATATTACCCAGGCATGGTGGTGCACATCTGTAATCCCAGCTACAAGGGAGGCTGAGGCAGGAGAATCGCTTGAACCTGGGAGGCGGAGGTTGCAGTGAGGAGACAGCGCCACTGCACTCCAGCCTGTGCAACAGGGCAAGACTCTGTGTCTGAAAATATATATATACATATGTATCAACTGATGTGAATGCGCAAGCAAGCAATAAAAAAAATGTATTATAACAACACCTTTCACAATGTAAATTCAGACCACTCGTCCAACTCTACTCATTCCAGTCCCTCCTGAGAGGCAATACAACATATATGAAAAGGCAATGGAGTCAGAATGCCTGGGTGCAAACTGCACCTATGCCACTTGCTAGATGTGTGCCTAAAATGAGTACAGTAACAGAACCTACCTCACAGAAAATGCATATAGACTTCTTAGCACAGCGCTTGGCATCTAGAAATTGTTTGATGAATTATTTTATATTATTAATTATCCAATACTTAATATTTCACTACAACAGCAAAACAATTTATTTCCCTTTGAGGTTCCACATATCATGAGGGAATCTGACCTACAGTCTGTAATACTTGAGACGGGACACGTATACAAGTTGAAGTTTAAGGAGTGGTTTTGTCATAAATATATGGTAGGAAATACGCACCCGTGTAGCATTAGCCATTTTAACATCAGAGAATAACCTATACACACAGAGAGAAAACTGTTCCACGACTGCCAAGTTTTGTAGTATCCAATCCTGAATGACAGCTCTCAAACATAAGCTTTCAGAGGGGGTAAAGAGAAAATGTACAATAACAACATTTACTCATGCTGACCATGCTTTAACCCAAGATTTTTGCCACACAAGTGGCAATGACCAAAACTAACTCCCCAAATGCAATAATCTCTATGAAGTTTCTCCAGACACTCAGAGATGTCTCCACCAAGCCAGCTGACTCACTACATCAAGGTGACAATCCAGTTTACCAAAGAGATCAAAGGCATCCAAAATATACTGGTAGTTCAATATATTACAAAACTAATCTTCTGGAAATATTTGTAAATAATCTTCCCCTCAGCCTACAAATCTAGTGAAATATTCTCCACCCTCAACAAGGCGCGAGGGCAGCACAGGCTTTGGAGTTCATCTGCCTCAGGGCTGACTCCTGGTACCATCATGTATAGCCTTGGCCAAAGCGCACACACCCTTCGTTGTACGTTACCTTAGAATCTGTAAAATGCAGGAGGGAAAGCCTGTCACTAGGAGTGCTAAGGGAACTCTATCACCAGCATACTCTGAGCCCCACCACATGCCAGACACGACCCCAGGCACTGGGCCACAAAGAGCCAGGCGTGCTCCCGCCTTCCCCTGAGCAGCTCCAGGCCCACCCGAGAGGAGGAAGGATGGGTGGACATGCAGGGGCCCCGGCAGGGAGCGCCCAGCACAGCACCCGGCAGAGAAAGCAGAGCGGCAGGCGCAGGTGCTCCACCCTCTTCCAGCGAAAGAACACATCAAACACCCCGCTTCTCTTCCAGCTGTCCAGAGCCTTTTTCTGGCTTCCTACCCATCTCTCGCTCCACCTACTGCAAGCTGCCGCCTTCCCGACTACTCCTCTGAAGGTCACCAGTGACGAAATGACCACGATGTCAGCCCCCAGGCTTACTGGGCATTCCTCAGTGTATTCCATCAGTTGTACATGTCTTCCTGCCACCCGTGGAACTCTCTTCAGCTTTTCCATCGCCCTTTCTGGCTCTCTGGGCGGCTCCTCTTCACCCCTAAAGGTTGGTGCTCCCTAGAACGCCCCAGCACCTCTCTCCTCAACAGACACGCGCTCCACGGGGCAATGTCATTGGCCTCTCAGCTGGCACCTCAAGCTGCGGCCCTTGTCCCCGCCTCAACTGCACATCCCTCTTTTCCTTCTGCTCCAGCATCTCCATCAAGCTGCCTGGAATCCATCTCAAACCAACATGTCCAAATCCAAAACCACAGCCTGGCACCAGGTACATGAGATGATCCAAAAGCAGGAACACCTTCAAAAAATCCAGCGCTGTATGATTCCTTCCCACAGTCAGGTCAAGAACCTTGTGCTTGCACCCCCTCTTCTGTCCAGCCTTGAGGAAATAAAGGTGGCATCGGGGCTGTCACTGGTCATTTCAACCACAGGCAATGGAAATGCTACATTTAACAACTGTCCTGCGGCACAAGAGGCTCAGGCTGGGCATCTGAAAGACTAGAGAAATAGCTGCGATGGTTCCTCTCCAAACTGATTTTACTGCATATTCATCTACAGCTCCATTAAAACCAATTTTTGAAAATGTTCCATTATTTTGAATTCCCTTGTACTGCTGTTCATCCCTACAATAACGGCAGCACCCCCATGTGGATGGTTGGTCTGCTGTCTCTGGGATTAAATTTCTCTGGAAGGTAAGCCTTATGAAAGTAGGGACTAGGTTTTGTCACTGTGGTATCCCCGGGCCCTAGAACACTCTGCCACATGGCAGGCACTCAATAGATACCAGCAACTGAATAGACGGCAGCAGCTATTTGATGAATAATTGAAGTATATACACAAAGGGGCATGGTATCTGGCAACTGCTGGCAATCAACTCAGGCCTCCCACCCACCCCAACGCTGACTCCCCACTCTCCTTTCCCAGGGTCTTGGAAGGCATCCCTCCAAATGCCTCTTCTACCAGGTTGGTGTCTGAGGCTCTCAAAGACCTCAAAGCATATGAGGCTGGGCCTGCTCCTCACTGAGCCTGGTCACTCGGAGGCCCCAGGCTCTGGCTTCTGCTCCTATGCCCACCCCAGGGCTTAGCAGAGCCCACCATCTCACCACTTGTCTGCTTCCCCGAGCCCCGCACGCTAGCCTGCGCCCACAGCTGCATGACGAACTTCTCCACTCTGTCCTTGTAATATGGCAAAAAGGATAACTATCCTCTATGCCTGGAAAAGGAGGAAATGGCTTGATTCTTCTCCAACAGAGAGAAGCTCATGAGCATTCTGACAGTTATTTTCTTAGGGCTTTCTCAGCAGCTTCAGAATGTTCTCATTGCTGAAAATCTTACCACTAGATGAATGACACATTACTACTGAAATTCCCTGAAAGAAATAACACAAGTAGACAGGTGTTAGCTTTCTAGGCAAAAGATACCTTTTATCATAATGATAGAGATTTAAACGTGGCTGCTAAGACACTGAAGATGCCCGGTCCCTTCATAAGTTTAAAAAAAAAAAAAAAAAGTAAAGGTTCAGTCTTACAGACACATAGCAAAAGCCTAAAAAGCAAGTTACAGATTTTGTTGTTTTTTTCTTCCCGTGGGCTCTTAAAAATAAACTGCCCACTCATTTGCTTGAGATGGGTTAGGCACAGTCATCTTTAACTTGAAAAACTGGAAATCCATAGTGATACATTACCATAAACAATAAAGCAAGATGAAATATTATAAAATAGGAAACAAGAGACAGCAAAGACTTCATTTAATTCTAAGCTAAAAACAGAATTACAGGGGTATGCCACTTGGAAACAGTCTCAGCCTCAAATTAGAGAGAAAGCAGATGAGGAGCACACACGCTGAAAACCCAGACAACAGGAATGAGCAGAGCAGTGCCGAGATTTCCCACCGCGCAGGAACCCCGGCAGGACTGCTTACGTGAAATTTAACTTACACCCCTTGTCTAAGACAAGGTTATGAGCTAAACTGAATTTTTTTAAAAGCTGTGAGATGTAGTTTTATTGGCAATTAGAAGAAAGGAATAGTTGGGGACATAAAAAGAAACTTTTCCCAGTACTGTACCTTACCCATAAGGCATAGTAATAACAAGGAAGAGAAGGAAGGGCGCGGAGGGTCTCGGGAGCCCCCCCACACCTGAGGAGGCCTGGGCAGGGAGGGAAAGAAGGTGTCCGCTGAGTACTTTCCACAACCTCCTAATACCACTGAATCTGGCTCCAAAATGACCGTGTGGCTACAAAGATAGAAATAATCAAGACTCTATGTCATGAAATAACCTCACTGAAGAACTGGAGGAGTTTTCTGCCTTACATCTGTTCTTTTAACTATGCATTACTGTCTTGATGATTTTTAGATATGCTAATTTTGGTGTTTGGTTGACAACTTTTAGCACCATAGTACTTCAATCTGGGTACATAATGAATATTATATTTTGTTGGTTTCTTACTCTAAAATTATCTCTCATCCGGCGGCCTGGATTTCCCCTTCTCTCCCACCTTCCGGCCTCCCTTCCCTTATTCTCTCTTCCCACTTCCTTGGGCTCATGGATTTCTGGACTCGTAAACCCCAGCGAATCTGAGACACCATCCAGTCTGTGCACCAACTCTCTTTCATCCAACACAAATGACCTAACAGCCACCGTGTGCTGCCTTACTCCTTCCCAGGCCCTGCAGCAGCCTCCGCCTCCTGAACCAGCCAAGCCAAGCAGGCTTTCCTCTAAATGGCTGCTGACTAGTTCACGGCCACCCTAGGTAATATGCAGTGACCCAGACAGTGGTAGGGAGCAATGACCCAGATAATGGTAGGGAGTTTCCCCTGAAGAGCAAATGTAAATTAATGTCTGGTGATGTGATCAGAAAATCCCAATGCCACCCTCCCACCCTTGTAGCCCAAATTCTTGCCTCTTCTATGTCTGATAATGACTACAGAGCCAAAATACACTAAAAGCTCCTGAATTATAAGAATGTGGGCCAGGTGCAGAAGGGCTCACACCTGTAATCCCAGACTTTGGGAGGCCAAGGTGAGTGGATCACTTGAGCTCAGGAATTCAAGATCAGCCTGGGCAACATGGCAAAACCCCCGTCTCTATAAAAAAAATAACAAAAATTAGCCAGGTGTGGTGGTGCGTGCCTTAACTCCAGCTACTCGGGAGGCTGAGGTGGGAGTCACTTGAGGCCAGGAGAGAGAGGTTGCGATCAGTCAACCAAGATCACACCACTGTACTCCAGCCTGGGTGATGATGTGAAATTGTCTCAAAAAAAAAAAAAAAAAAAGTGCCAGGCTCCATGGTTCATATGAATGACTACGCCCAGACTCCCAGGCCTCCCAGGCCAAGGCAGGAGGACCGCTTGAGCCCAGAATTTAAAGAGACCAGCCCGGCCAACACAGCAAGACCCCCATCTCTACAAAGAATTTTAAAATTAGCTGGGCATTGTAGCATGCGCCTGTGGTCCCAGCTACTCAGGAGGCTGCGGTGGGAGGATTGCTTGGGCCCAGGAATTCAAGGTTGCAGTGAGCTATGATCATGCCACAGCACTCTAGGCTGAGCGACAGAGCAAGACTCTGTCTCCAAAAAAAAAAAAAAAAAAATGCAGGCCGGGCGCGGTGGCACAAGCAAAAAAGAAGTCTTTTTTTTTTTTTTTGAAATGTTACCACTTGCTCTTCAGTGGCCCTTGTAAGAGACAGAAAGGTGGGCTTCCAGGCCACTCCACAGCCTGATGGCATCTGAGTCCCTGGGGGCAGGGGTTACTTCCCTGGGTGATTCTGAAGCACAACTGGGTTTGAAAACCACTAGTTTAGTGGAAAGAATGTAGGCTTTAGCACCAGAAAAAACAGGGTATTGAACAAATTTCTAAATTCTACCAGTTTACTTGTCTATAAAATAGAGATAATGATGCTTTTGCAAGACAGTTGAAAGGATTGTAGATAATATGTGCAATGTGCCTGGCACACATACTAGGGGTCCATTAATGGTAGTCATTATTACTATTACTATTGCTTTTTATTATAGCACTGTTATTTATGGCTCTTCTAAGTCTTTCTCTAAACCTACATTTCTTTATTTGAGAGGCAAGAATGAGAAGCAGCATATCTGTAAGAGTTTTGCCTATCACTCCTGACTAGAACGACAGGCTGATTTCATGTTTCCCCAAGTATCAGTCCTATGCAGCCTACCCTTTTTAAAAAACCATGCAAGGCCGGGCCCAGTGGTTCAACACCTATAATCCTAGCTCTTCGGGAAGCTGAGACAGGAGAACTGCTTGAGGCCAGGAGTCCAAGACCAGCCCGGGCAACACAGTGAGACCCCATCTCTACAAAAAATTTTAAAAGTAGGCAGGCATGGTGGCATGCGCCTGTAGTCCCAGATACTCACAAGGCTGAGCTGGGAGGATTGCTTAAGCCCAGAAAGTCGAGCCATGACCGCACCGCTGCCCACTAGCCTGGGCAACAGAGTAAGACCCTGTCTCAAAGAAAAGAAAAAAAAAATTCCCACAATGCTCAGCTGCTGACTCACAGCCACTCTGACATTTCTGCTGCCTCCTCTGCACCCAGCTGGCTGATCTCCTTCACTGTGTGCACCAGGAGGACCACTCTGCACTTGGCCATCCTGACCTTAATGACACGCCTGCCTTGCTTCTTCTCCAATCACAGAATTCCCTTTTGCCTTCTCAGGTGCCAGCCACGCCTCATGCCCTCACCCCGGTATTAATCTGATATTAGGGCTGCGCTGGCTGCTGCATCTTCCCAGGTAGGCATGAAGATGCTATCATCACTGCATTAGTCCTCCTTATGCCTGCCATGTGAACTGCAGTCCAGGAAAGCCCCCACATTCTACAAGATTGTGATAAGATACTTTCCCCAATTTTTTTTTCATTGTCCTCATTTGAAAAAGAAACAAGTCATCCTCGGGTGAAAAGATAATTCTGCTTCCCCCATAGTCTATCATATCCATTAAGCACATTCCCTACACAGACATCCTAAGGACCAAACCTATTTTACACCCATGGAAAGAGCCAGGTATCTATGACAGCTCCCACAGCGCCTGTAACGGATGCTCTAACCCACGATATTTCATAAACCCTAATGTACACAGGAAAAGCTCAGCTTTGAAAGCTATACAAAAGCACTCATAAATTTCAGACTGCCCTAAGCACCCCTCCTTTTGCTAAGACACTAGCTGGAGTACCATTTCAGACCTATTATTCTTATAACAACCTTCCTTATGCATCTCGTCCTATCAGCCTACTCAAGCACCATGACTATTATTTACACTGAATTTTACACTAACTGCAAGTATGTTTATTAACAAGGCAAAGATAAAACTAGTTTTGTCTAACAATAAAACTAGTTTTGTCTAATAAAAATCGAAAAATGCGCTATTAATTACTTTTATTCATCATTACACTACGATGAGTCTCACTATGTTGCCCAGGCTGGTCTTGGACTCTTGGCCTCAAGCAATTCTCCTGCCTCAGCTTCCCAAAGCGCTAGGATTATAGGTGTTGAACCACTGGGTCCAGCCTTGCAAGATTTTTTAAAAAGGGTGGGCTGCATAGGACTGATACTTGGGGAAACATGAAATCAGCTTGTTATTCTAGTCAGGAGTGATTGGCAAAACTCTTACGGATATGCTGCTTCTCATTCTTGCCTCTCAAATAAAGAAATGTAGGTTTAGGGAAAGACTTAGAAGAGCCATAAATAACAGTGCTATAATAAAAATACTCAGTTATTACAAAGCTAAGAACTCTCATATGAGTAAAGCTGTAAGTATCAATTCATTTCAAAATTCCAGATACAGGTCATACATTCATCTCTCCATTTTTTTTAAAGATTTCTGCTTTTGAAAGACTCATCTAAATTGTCCACTATGTCAAAAGTATTTAATTCCTAGCGTTAGGAAATAAACAAAAATTCAAAGATTTCAAAAATATAGTTTGGAAAGGAAGAGAAAGAGGAGAGTCAAAACGAATTAGCAATGCCATAACAATGTCCTTTTTTAAAAGGACACGGTTCTAGAATTCCTACATTTATCTCTCTATCTCCATCTGTCAGTTGCTCTTCGGATCGCACATCAGCACATTGTGAACAGACGGTGGGTATTTTCACCCTGGACCAGGTAGAAAGCTTGCCTGCCTATACACGCTGACTGCCTCCCTGTATTATCTGTCCGCATTCCGTTTGAATCCAATTTCCTTGCATTACCTCTGCCCAGGTCAGGGATGAATGGCCGTCAAATTCTCAGTGGAATAAAAAGAAAAACGCTTTTCTTCCTGAGGCAGCAAGTTTCAATTCACAGAGCACATGGCTAATCTACATATGTGAAGGTCACGGCACTTCAGTCAAAGAGGTTAAGAATGGAACAGCTCACGTAAGGGGTTGTCTTAAACATCTTGGCATGATGCCCAACAAGTAAGACTGTTGAAAAGCAACAGATAGCTTCTGGCAGCAGCAAGGGGAAAAATATTTTGATCATGTGACGCCATACACATCACCTCGTTTATCTCACGTGTGAAAGTTTGAGAGTCCCTGAAAAATACCACATATGCTAATCAAATCCAGATTTCAGCTTTACCAATTTAGCCACGCTAGTACACCTTCCTCTTCATAAAATATATTTATATGGAATTTTTGGATGCACCAAGAACAAAACTTCAACATATAGACAGCCAGTTGGCTCAAATGTCTTAACAGCTGATTACAACTTCTTTGCATTCGTTTTTCCATGAAGCATGAAACTACTTAGACCGGGAAAGGGTATTTAGACTAAAAAGGCATATTCTTTTAAGTTATCAAAATATAACTGTCTTAAATAAAATTCATCTCCATCTTTCTCTATTCTTCTCTTTCTCACTAATAATATAGCAATATGCAAAATTACAGAAACAATGCACAATAAAAGATAAAACACAAAACTGCTTTCCTTTCAATTTCCCTCTTCAGTAATTAATTGTAGAATAAAACACTGGTGCTTCTAAGTGCTTGTATCTCCGACCAATATCACAGTGGAGGAGGAAGGACAGAGTCTTTCCATATACAATAGACATGGGTGAAAGAGGAAAAGTCAGGATTGCAGAGGGCATATCTCTGCCTCCTGTACGCATGGCGCCTTCCTGAAATGCGTCCTGCATCAGCCAATTCAGGTTAAAGGCAGTTGGCACTAAGATGGGGGGAAAGGGATGATTTCCACACCCGGCAAAGTCATAAAAAGTATGACTGTAATTTTTAAAACTTTCCAACAGTCAACAACAATAAATACTTGTTTAATACATGAAGAAAATAAAGTAGAAGCAAAAGATCCATTTTACCAATTTGGAAATTGTCTGCCAGCCACCCATTTCCTTCAACTCAAAATTCAGATTGCTTATGAGGCCAAAGTTATTAAATCTATATTTCTAATTAAATGGAATACTAAGTAAAATTTAAACACCCCCACAAACTATCTTAATTAATTTAATCACCACTATTTTCTCAGTAATCTAAGGACATCACTCTATGCTCAACAATTAATACAATGTTTAACAATTTACAAATATTTCCTAGATTATCTACTTCTGTGGTACAGTGCCCCTACACCAATCTCACTAAATGTTTATTGATGGTAGGAAAATTAAATTCTTCAATTATAAATCTTCTGAATTTATTTCCTCACCAGTTAAAAATATGACTGTTTAAAAAACAGGCAAACTAGAGCAAACATTTTAGAACTGCTCAATAACTTACTTTTCCTAAACACTGGATAAGGTAAAAACATATCAGGAAATTTGAAAACTGCCATGGTATGGATTAGAACTAAGCTTCAAATATAAACCTATTTGCTCTGAAAGACTGATAGGCTGCTAAGTAACTTGTTAAATTAACTAATAGAGAATCGCCTCTAATTCATTTTAATTCCTTATTCATGAGAAAATACAATCCTTTGTTATTCTATTAAAAGGTCCTTTTCATTGCCAAGCAGCATACATGTTTCTTATAAAGTTTAGTCCTCAAGAAAATTCCATGAGTTAAGTATCCTTTCCCATTCTTTGACAAATGAGGAAACCACACAGCAGAGAGAAGCTAAGTGACTTGCCTGAGGTCACACAGCTAGTAAATGTCTAATCTTCCGGTGCTGTCTAACCTGCCAGCTTTTGGCTCTAGCCCTTGCCCCAAGCCCCACGCCTCTTTACCTTCACTGTTTGTTTCTCATCAACCAAGTCTTAGCTCATCAGACCTCCTTTGCTGTAGGAGCCTTCCTGCCTCAACTCCACCCCAACCTAGTCTATATAAAGCGACCCTCTAACATCAAAACTTCTTTCACAAAATCCTTTACACCTTACTGTGTAGCATGTTTACTTGTCCTTAATTCCTGCATTGTCCATTTGTGGAGGTCACCAAAGAATCCCATCACCCAGCATGGTGCCCAGCACACAGTGGGCTCTTCACAAACATGTGCCTTCTGCCCACATTATTGCTGTGATGACACAAATCTATAGTCCCAAAGCCCTAACACAGACGGTTCAATACAGTGAAGTAAATGAACTGAGTATTAAATCCTTCATGTTACTGATGTGAAGGCTTTTCTTTAGCAGAAAAATCACCATATGAATGACACCCAACACAAAATCCAAATTAGGATCACTTTCTCATCAATGTCACAGCACCAAAGAACAATCTCCAAGTACACTGACCTTCCACGTAGAATAGCAAATACTGACCAAACAGATTTCCTTGCAACTGATATTGGAAATGAATAATTTCCATTCATTAGGAAAGTTTCAGTTTGGATACATCATCTACTCCATAAATACTTCTTAGACGGTGCACTTTGAGGTATAGATATAGTCTTTTTGCATAAGAACTACAGAAGAAAACTGTAGCCATTCACTTTAATTTCCACTTTGTAAAACACCAGGAGTCTATGATAATATACCAGGGAAAATTAAGGATCATATGTCATCTTTACTCTGTGTATCTTAAGCACCAAGTGGTGCTCAGTAAGTATTTGTTCATAATAGAATTACATTTTGTCCCTGATAGTTTTATAAATCTCAGCATTTAAAAAAAAAAACTGTTCTTTATATATTTGAGGGAGGATCCGGGTATTCTTAGATTTGACGTTCCTGTCTTGACTATTTAAGAGCAGCCCGAACCCTTCATGCATAGTAAATGATAATTTTGCTAAGGATCAAGTCTAAATCATATATTCAGTGAAGTTGAAGCAAACACAGAAGCAAGTTACTTAGCTAATGAGAGACCAAAGTCTAGCACCCAAAAGCTCCAAGAAGCCTACTTCTAAATTTTCGCAACTTTGTTCCTTTGCAAAAAGTAATTCTCCTAAAAAGCCAGTCATTTTTTGCAGATCATCAAAGTGGGAAGGTTTAGGAAGTATAACAGAGGAATGATTGTTGGCCGAAGAAGAGACTACTAATTAATATTAGGGATGGGATATTGAATGGGGTAGCAGCTTGGGTCCAATGGCATCAGCCATAGGCTCTGTGGGTAAACCAAAACCAATTTATATAACTGCTGAGAAAGAGTCCCAATCAGTACAAAACCACATTCTGTAAGGGAAACTACAGTGGAATGCAAAAATCTATGTATTTGCACAGGTCTCAGTTTATATTCACAGAATATGTCTGGGATCTAGTGTGGTTTAATAAGCTGTTCAGTGGTGCGTAGCTGATTAGGCACTATTTGTTTAAAAATTCAAAGCAGCACAGATTTTTGGAGCTGGGAGGGGCTGAGCATCACCTAATTGATGCCAGCAAGGGCTTGTCCTGAGTCAGCCACACCCCGAAGTACAGCAGGACCAGGCAGAGAACAAGAAAACAAGCCCCACATGGGAAGGCAGGTAGGCAGAGAAGAGACAGGCCACATACAGATGCAACAGATGCCATGACCTCAGTGAAGGTTTTCAACAACCCTGCCCGGCAGCCAACATTCCAGGTAAGGAAACTGACCTCCCACCGGAGCGCAGAGAAAATGGGTGCTGAGGCCTCCAAATGAGCTAAGGTCTGACCAACTCCAAGCCCATGATCTTACCATTATATCAGGATGCCTCATCATAGAAGCTTATTCGCTCACAAATCCTCAGAATCACCAAAATAAACTAATACACAGCAAACATGCCAGTCCCCTCGGAATTATGTCTGCTTCTTCAGAAAGATACTTGGCTCAGCAGTAGCAATGTTCCACATTCCTATTTCCAAGGTCATTTATAATTCATTGGTTAGAGTGAATTTATTATAAAATATATCAGTGGTAACAGAAAATTTAAAGGGCATTAAAATGGGTGTGTAGCTTGATATATGATCACTGAATCTTAAAAGGTGGTTCTCAAGATTTCACAAATTAGATGCCAGCTTCTAAATGAATTTTAGAATTAACAATCACTTCAATATAAGGCTATGAAATATGGTGAGTGGTTTAACTTCTAAGATGCTCATCACAAAAAGAAACAGTAGATACTAAGAATTCTGGAACTGCCTCCACTAATCATCAATGCCTCGCTTTCTGAAAAGTTTATTTCAGGACCCAGAAGCAGTAGCTGAATTTACTCCTCAGCCAGCATACATTATCTAAACAGTTACCAAAAATACCCCAGCAATCCAAGTATCTTCCTAAATCTGAACAGACTGTTTTAACTTTTTTTCCAAGAATCTATGTAATGTAGAAAACTGAGAAAAAGAAAAAGGACCATTCTATATAAATTTGAAAGTGATTATATTTTCCTTCTTTTAGTTATTATTCTCGGTAGTGGATCTATATTTTGCTCTGGCACAAACCCAGCAACTGATTGGTAGAAATGGAAAAGAGTCACTAGATCACATCAACTGTATCACAACAACCTACAATTGTTGGCCAGATTTTGTTTTGCCAAAATCTACTCCCCCACAGGAAAAAAAAAAAAAAGCAGGCCAAATAGACTGCTGACCCACATGGTTGCTATCTGCACTTTGTTTAAATGAGCCAGTTCTAAGTCAATGATGTCAACAATACCATGATCCAGGAATGGAGGGAGCAAGCGTTAGCAGTATCTCTGCATGATCCACACACCAACAGCAGCAATCCCCAGACCCCAGCTATTGTCTGTCTCTGGCACAGGGCTGATTACGAAAGTGGGAGCTCAATAAATATTTGCCAATTGACTGTCTGGAGTAGATATTTATCTAACATACACCTCACTGCATACACAAATGCTAAATGTTTACACCTTAAAGAAATAATTATTGCTTCCCAGTACAAGCTCTTAAGTAACAGTTCATTTCCTCTCTGTGGAAGCTGGTGTTAAAAGTACATAACTGATCTTACAAAGATGTGACTACCTATCAGCATCAGCAGCAGTTCCAGTACAATTCTAAGACTTTACACAAACCAAAGACGCCTGTTCATGAGACTAGGCAGGAGCTAGAAGTCTTCCTTCACAGCTGCCTTTAAAATGTAATTCTAAAAGGTCAATCATCTTAATTTAGTAATTTTTCCACATACAAAGAATTTCTGAAGTTCTGCAGAGGACTAAAAAGTAAAAACATGAGGGGGAGGCACAAATTTGGCGGCAGAGAACACTATGGAAAAGGACGTGGCACCACCTGGACTCTGGGTTTGCTCTGGGTTGGCGGGGGTGAGATGCCCAGAAACTTCAAACACAGAAAGAATAGAAAAAAGTATCACTATAAATGATTTTCACTAATAGTGGGAAAATAAAATTAATAATTTTTAAGAGACTACAAATGCAAAAGGTGAGGGAAGAAAGGCAAATGAAATGTGAGAATGGTAACAGTTCATTTCCACACCCTATTTATCTAACCAAGTCCCAGGTTTCTCTCAACAAAATACCCTCAACCTTTAAACTTTAGAAAGGTTCCAAAAAGCTGCTTTTCAAACTTTTAATAACATAACTGGCAGTGAAACTACTAACCTTTGTAATACACATCTCCAAAGAGACCAACTCTACGAGGATTACCCCAAAGTTAGAATTGAGAGGAAATAATGTACTAATAAAAAACAAAAACAAACAAACAAAAAAATCCATTAGCATCCTGATGGAATGTCTGTGGAAGAATTTACTCACAAACTGTGAAGTGATAAGATTAATGGTTACAAAAACAAGATTATTTTACTTACAATACACATTAGTAGCTAACAATTTTAAAAGAAAGAGAAAAATATTTTTCAGTTTGAGAAGAAGGAAAAGTTCTGGGGATAGATGACGATGGTGACAGCCACACAACAATGACAATGTACTTAATGCCACTGGAATGTATGCCTAAAAATGGTTCAAATGGTAAATTGTATATTATGTACATATAGCTTACCTCTATTTTAAAAAAAATACATATATTTAATTTTTTGGCATTCCATTACAAAAAAAGAAAAAATGAGGCATTATGGTCCAGGATTTCTTCTGGATTTCATCAAATATGGCTTCCCTTCCAGAGTCACCTGATAAGGAATGGCTTCTGGTCTAGTTCTCCAGCTCATCATTCATCAAGGCCCAGGAAGACATTGAGAAGATGGTCAACAGAGGGTGAATCTCCTCCAGATGTTGCTGCCATCTACCTGATTTTAATAATGGAAATAAGAGTAGCTATTCACAAACCAGATATGCTTAAGATTTTAGGGCTTTAGTCCGGTGCCTGATAATAAATCTCATCCAAGAAACAAGTTAATTTGATCATTAGTTCATCTGTCAAACTCAGTAGCCTTCTAATATTCTTGGCATTGATCCATACAGATGTGGGTTTGAAAACTGCCTACTGGATCCTATTCAAATAAGTAAATTTTGCCTGGCACGATGGTTCACATCTGTAATCCCAGCACTTTGGGAGGCCGAGGTGGGTGGATCACTTGAGCTCAGGAGTTCGAGACCAGCCTGGGCAACATGGTGAAACCCCATCTCTAAGAAAAATACAAAAATTAGCCAGATGTGACGGCGTGCACCTGTAGTCCCAGCTGCTTGCGGGGCTGAGGCAGGAAAATCACTTGAATCTGGGAGGTCAGGGCCACAGTAAGCCAAGATCGCACCACTGCACTCCAGCCTGGGTGGCAAAGTGAGACCCTGTCTCAAAAAGAAAAACAAATAACTAAATGTAAGCAAATAATTTTCTTAGAATTACTCCAAGTCAAAGACTTTGAAAATAGAACATATTTAGTGAAAACTTACTGTGGAAACACATATTCTACTCTGAAAAAATTCACTCACTCAATTAAAGTGAATTGATAATTAAAACTATATAGTATATATCAATCATTCCATTCATTCAGATGTCAGTATAAGGAAAAATAAATGAATACTTAGGACACTCAGGTAATGACTGATACCCAAAAGTCATTTTATCTTCACCAAATTTCGTGAAGAAAAAGTTGCTAAAGTACACCAAGTTTTTAGATCAGAATTAATTCACTCAATTACCCAATTAAACCAAAAGGGCCATTGAGTCTTATTCAAATAGCCTCCAAGCTAGAGAAAAGATATTTATAATAGTTCTACAACTATGATACAGAAATATATTCTTGGTAGAGGAACAGTTTTGCCTGATGCCTCTCCCGGACACCACAGGGAACAGGGTTTGGAATTCCTCAGCCTCAAGCAAGCACACACAGCAAGTGTGCGGCACTACTTTACATATCCACAGAGAACCTGCAAAAAGCTCCCTCCCATTCTGGAAAGGGCACCTCGGAAAAGGCATGCAACCAAAACCACCCAATCCCAAAAAGGCCCAAGAGGTGGATACGACCCCTTGAGTAACAACAGCAGTGTAAAATGTCATAAAAACGTTATAACATCCAACTTGAAAACCTAAATATTGCAAAAAAAAGGAATTGTTTTATTAATATTCATGTTCAGCCTCCATAAATCTGCTGTTTTATGCAACACACCACAGTTCTATCAAACATAAATATCGATCTCAAATTTACAAATCTACACATACACACCAAAACGAAAGTGACACGAGTGAAATATCAGTCCCTTTTCCACCCACATGGATCAAAGCACACAGCCCCATGAGCTGAGCAGTGTCAGTCTAGTGCAGAGCTGCGAGAAAAGCCTCCAGATTGAGGACACTGGCAAAAAGCTAATACAGAGTTCTATGCCAGCACATCCAAAATTTACATCCCCAGTGAGTCTCCAAACTGAGTAGAAAATTTCATGGAACCCTAACAAATGTTCATCAAATCACTCATCTCCTAGGAAAGGGTAGGGTTAAATAAATGAAATGATCATCTTTTCGGTTTGCCTGTGATATTAAAATTTATCCTAGGAAAGCAAGTATTCCTATTACATCAGAAGTCATCTTTTTAGATAGATACACCCTGCCCGGAATCATAAAGAAATAAAGTCTATTAATAAGAATAGAACTGAAAACTCAACCGTATTCTATTACACCTATTCTCTTTAAAAGGTATCTGTGTCTAATAAAACGATCAAATGAGCTTATATTAAGTCTTCCTCTACATTGTCTTATATTTTTAAAATCAGTTCTCAAACCAGAATTAATTTTTTTTTAAATATCAGAATAGAGACGTTATTTTCTTCAATTTCAGTAAAGGAAAATGACATTCAGAGGTTAAGTATATTAGTAAAAGTGTCCAAGTGTGATCTGCATTATTTCCACACCCATAACACACTTCTGATACACTATGACATTGAGAAAAATGGAACAAGTATAAAAAGCCTTGCCAAAAATTCATGACTAAATATAGACAAGCAGAGCCAAAGCAAAGAGGGGTTAAGGTTCCTCATTGTGGATTCAAGGTAAGGATATGCTAGTCCCTAGCATATGCTTACTGATGTAGTATTAATATAAACATAAACCTAAGTGATAGCTGTCTTAAAGAGTGGCTACCACTAAAAAAAAAAAAAAAAAAACCAAAATATTGTCAAAAGTATGTACCACAAAAATCAGGACTCCCAATGAAAACGATTTTAAGCCATGCATAATTTCATCCCAGATGATTCAGAAAACAAAACTGCAGACATTTGTTATATTTTCTTTTTCTGTTTTTTAAATGATAGGCCCTTTCCATGAGCCACAGTTACTAAGTCCACCTTTTCTAACTATACACAGCCATCCATACTTTGGCAAATATATAAATTTAGGCTACAAAAATTTATTTACAAGATTTAAAATATCAGACACCCTAAGATTTAACTGGGAGTGATTTTACCAAATAATGTATCTCACACACATTTTAAGGTAATCAGGAACCAGTTTGTAACTTCCTGCTTCGCATGCTAGCTAATCACTTTTCTTCTAATGGTAAATAAGGCCCTTTTCTTAATACATTGTACTACCTTTTATAAAACTAAAAGTTAAAACAGCATTTATGGGATTGAGTAGAAATGTGGACATCATAAAACCTGTGCGTGAGTAGACCTCAATACTCCTTTTGAGACTGCTCCATCTGAATACTCATCTTACAAAAATCTAGTAACAAACTGAATCGTCAAATGGCTTATTTCACTTTTTAAAAAGACCCTTCTCCTATAATATATACATGTTTTGTCCCGATTACGAAAACATTTGCCACCCAATAGAAACTATTTCCTGAAATCAAAAATGAAACTAAAAACATATTAAAAGCCAAAATATTTCATCATTTAACAACGTGATTTAATAGCATTTTATGACCTACAGTCAGGCAGTAATTTAATATTTTGGACAAATGACTGTTTCTTAGTATAATTACAACAACAAATAATAATACTAGCCTTCCAAAAAGAAAAGAAAAAAAGGATTGTAAAAAAGACACATTCCACATGTTACACGGTAAGGTACTTAAAAGAAATTCCTGAATCTAGGTCGCATGTCCATCATATTTCCCCCCACCTCAGGAAAAAAAAAAACAAAAAAAGGCTATTCCCAAGGGTCACAGGGACATAATGGATTCATTCTCATTCCAAGAAAACAAAATACTGAAAATGATTGGTACCATTAAGAAAAAAATACTCTAAAGTAACATGGCCCTACATCTGCCTCTAACTTCATTCGTCTCTAGTTTACGAAGATGTGGATTTTAAACTGCTCCTTTAAAAGCAGGCTGACAAAGCAAACCTTTTTAAAATTAATTACGTGGGTTTATGTCCATGATTCTTCTCTATAACGTTTTTCCTCGTGTGAATCAAAAACAGAAGTTGAAATCACAAGTTTTCTATCAAGAATAGAAAAATATATTATCCTTAAAAGCAAAACTCCAATAACTAAAGATCTGAAAGCAGTGGACAGCAGTGTTCAGCCTAGGATTCACAAGATTAATTGTTAAATTCAGCCCTTCCTTCACTCTGACAAGTCTCTAAGGTATGATTATTGTTAAAATATCTCTTCCTAAAATAAATGAGTTACATAAAAATATACATACAACGACTGTTGTTCCCCTCTAACAGATTAAAATTTTTTAAACTTTCATAGCATTAACATGAAAGAAAAATTATTTGGAAAAAACACACGCAGCACAACTTGCTTAGAATATAGTTTCCCTAATTCATTGTGTAAGCAGTTCAAACAAGCCTCAAATTACCTAATCTAACAAAACAAGAAAAAAAAAGATTATTGGGGCATTTCTGTATTCTTCAAATCAAAAGCAAATATGAAATGATTCTTAGTATTTCACAGGAATATCTGATTTTTCCCCTTTTAATTATTGTTATCTGCAAAAATACGTATTTTCTCATTTCGTTTTTTAAATGTCAATTCCAACCGAAACTCCTCATCCACAAATACCTTTAAACAGTCAGAACTGATAAATCACAAAAAAAAATGAAGCTTAAATCTTATCAGGTGAATTACACATCATCAAAATATATTGCTGCCTATCAAAATCCTGAAATTAAAAAAAATTTAAGGTTTTATTAAGCTGCGTGTGCTGATAGAATTCAAATTTTTCCATAGTTGAATTCGTAAAGGGGAGACTTTTATAAAGACTTTACAAATCTAAAAATTGGTAAAATTCGTGGTTTACTTATTTTTCAATGGCCTTATCCTCAGCCTCCAATTAAAGTCTATGATATATGTAGTGTGCATATTGTAAGACTATCATCAAAGATCTGAATTTTGTAAATGCCCAATACTGGACACTAGCGAACTGTTTTTCTGCATTTGATCCTCTTATTAATAACTATGATTCATAATAGTTTCAGCTTTAAATACTGAACCTTACATCTGCTTGTAATAGAGCTCAGTTATTATTTGTGGCAAGAATTTTTGTGACTGTACTGCTCAGCACTTCTATTTACATCAGCAGTGCTAAATGCCCAATGGTGAGAGGGGAGCCAATCAGATGGCAGATTAGATGTCAACTCAGAGGCAGCTGTCTGGAGACTATTACAGCCAGTTTACCTCCACAATTCAAATTCCAAACCTTGCAAAGGAGATCAAGTCAGTCTTTAGGCTCAGCCTACTAGCAAGAAACAGCAAGAGTGCAGGACACTTCCTAACAGCGCTGTAGGACTCGGGTGACAGCAAAATAAAGAAAATCCAAATAAATACGATCCCAAAAGATCAATTTTCACTGGTCTGCTATCTTACTGGATTTGCTGAATAAAATGCATGCTTAATCCATGATCAAAATAAGTTCAAGTGATCCGGAACGTGCTCCTTTCACATAGCCTGCCTGTTGAAGGTGACTCCCTGCAAGCAGCCCGTAAGCCCAATAATGGATTTCCCTGGCTATTCTAAGGAACGAATCGATGTATTTTAGAATATTGCACCTCCACGTCGTTGTAAATTTTGTTATTATTCCTGCCAGCAAACGTTCGAGCTCGAAGCCCGCACCGAGTGTCTCCGAATGGCTCTCCCTAAGTAGCAAAAACCCACTCGCTTGTCACAAAGCTAACCTATTTTCCCTGCCTGGACCTCGGAAGCCAAGAGGGAACGTGCTGTGGCTAAAGGTGGGAGAAAGTTCCTCATTCTTTCCCCCGTTAAAGCACATTGTGGGCGCTCCCAGAGCCGATCGGGTGGCTCTTCGCCCCGGCCGTCCTGGCCGGGAGAGCCTATTTGTTACAAAAGCACCCGAATGGTCCCCGCCGCCCCAAACGGCGACCGCGCGGGTGGCGCCTCGGGATCTCGCTCGCGTTCCCGGGCCTGGGGGAGGGGGCGACGCGGGTGCGGGCCGGCGGGGTCGAAGCCACCCGGCCCGGCCCGGCCCGGCGAAGCCCTCCCAGGCCTGGACAGCGCGCCGGCCCCCGGGGTGCCCCGACCGCGGCGGGAGGCGGCCGCCCCTCAAGATGGCTTTGGGCGCCGCGCCCCCGCCGCCCCCGCGAGAAGACGGGGAAAAGTACGCGGCAAAGAAAGAAACTCAGGCTCGCGGCGCGGCGAGGCCGCCGAGCGGAAGCAGGCCCGGCCGGCGCGGGGGTTACCTGGGATCTGCCCATGGTCGGTCCGGGGGTGCCGGGGCTCATCGCCGGGTGACTCCTTTGTTGCGCGGCCGCCCAGGCCGGGCTGGCAGCGGCGTACTGGGCGCCCATGTCCTTGCCCAAGCCCATGCCCGCGGCCGCCTGCTGGCCGCCCGCCGCCGCCCCCGCCGCCGCCGCCTGGGACTGGGGCTGCGACGGCGGCGGCGGCGGCGCGCTGGGGCTGCTGTACTCGGGGTAGCTGCCGCCGTAGCTCCGCATCATGGGGCTGGGCGAGGTGAGCAGCTGATTGAGGGTCGGGGTGGCCCCCGACGGGTGCTGGTTCTGCCCGGCGAAGCGCTGGAAGCCCCCCGCCGCCGAGCCGGCGGCCGCCTTGCTGAGGCTCGCGGCCCCGCCGCCCCCGGGGCCCATCATCATGCCGCCGCCCTGCTGCCGGGGGGAGCTCAGCACCCCGTACCCCGCGGACGAGCCCCCATAGCCGCCGCCGCCGCCTCCTGCTGCTGCTGCCGCCGCCACAGCTCCCGCTCCTGCTCCTCCTGCTCCTGCTCCTCCTCCTCCTCCTCCTCCTCCGCTGCCTCCTCCTCCTCCGCCGCCGCCGCCGCCGCCCGCGCCGGGCCGGCTGTAGCCCGGATAATGGTTGCACTGGCTGTTGGGGTACCCTTCGTGGGAGTTCTGCAGGGGGTCCATGCTGCCGGGGGCCCCGGCGGCGGCGGCAGAGGCGGAGTGCATCATCCCCATCCCGGGGCTTTGTTGTCCGCCATGTTGATCAAAGCAAGGCCCAGCGCGGCCGCCGGGGCCGCCGCTCGCAGGGGCAGCGCTGCCATAGTAATTATTAAACTCCGGGACGGCCGCCGGGCCGCCGCCGCCCCCGGGCACGGCGACCGGCGGCTGCTGCGCGCCCAGGGCGCCGAGGCCCGGGTGCTCGTAGCGGCCGCCCGCCGGCTCCCCCATCTTGGGCGGCGCGTCGTCCTCGTCGCCCGGCTTGCTCAGCAGCGGCGGGCCCGGGGGGTCGGCCTGGCCGCCCGCGGCACTGTCCTTGGCGCCTCCATGTTGCGGCTGCTCCATGTCGGGGCCGGGCTGAGGCGCGCCGCCGCCCGCGCCGCCCAAGCTGTTGTTGTTGGAAATGGGATGTTGCTGCTGCTGCTGCTGCTGCTGTTGCTGCTGCTGCTGCTGCTGCTGCTGGAGCTGGTTTAGCTGCTGCTGTAGTGCGTGGTGGTGGTGGAGGTGGTGGGCATGGTGGTGGTGGTGGTGGGCATGGTGGTGGTGGTGGTGCTGCTGGTGGGGCGGCGCGGCGGGGGCTTCGCCAACGGTTTTCAGTTTGTGGTTGGGGAGCAGCCCCGTCTCCATGGCCGAGCCTGGGCCCGACGAGGAGGAAGAGGACGCCGCCGCTGCCGCCGCGGAGGAGGAGGAGGAGGACAGCGCGGCGGCGCTTCCACCCTCCTTGAGAGCCGCCTCGGAGCCGCCGCTCTTGGCGCTGTGGGTGCCGGCGGCGGCGGCGGCCGCGGCGCCCGCGTTATGGGCCATGTTGAGTTCGTGACGGGGGAGCAGGGGGTGGTGGTGCACACTGTTCAGGCCGCCGCTGCCGTCGCCGCCGCCCCCCAGCATGGGTCCCGGTGCCGCCGCCGCCGCCGCGCCGCGCGCCCCCGCCTCCAGGTCCCGGGCTCCGGGCGCCGGCCGCGGCCCGGGGGGCGCGCCGCCGCCGCCGCTGCTGCCCGCGCGGCCATGATCGCCGCGGCGTGGCGAGGCCGGGCGGGGGGCGGGGGGAGACAATAACCCCCACTTTTCAGGCCGCGGCCCCTCCTGTGCGCATCCACGCGGCCCGCCGGGAAGCCGCGACCCCCTCCCCCTCCGCAGGCCCCGCCGGAGTGCCGGGCCGGGCACGCCTTACGCTCTGGGCCTGCTCCCGCTGTGTGCTTTCATGGTGAAAGTTTTTAGTTCAGGTTTAAATGAAACTTTTCTCTTTTCCTCTCTAACCCGGATATGGGTAAATACACGACTGGCTGAGCCTATCGGGCCCAGCATGGCTTGAGAGGGAGCGGGCGAGCTCGAGCAACTATTATCCACTTCGCTCGCATTACTCCCGCGCACTCGCAAAACGCGGACTGGACTCGTCCCCGGGCCGCCGCCGCCCGCCCCGGCGCAGCCTCGCGGGGCCCAGCCGGGCTGGTGCTAAGGCTGGGGCTGGGGCCGGGGCCGGGGCCGGGGCGGCTCCGCGGCCTCTCGGAGCGCGGCGGCGTGGAGCGGCCGGAACCTGCACTTTCCCCTCGGGCCGCTGTCTCCTTGCCAACCGGGCGTTCGCGTGTTTGTTTTCACGTCTAAAAGGAACGATACAAAGGTGGAAAACGAGTCTGACTAGCAGACAAAAGAGGGAGAAGGGCTGGGAAACAAAGTTGTCTATTGGCCTCAGAGGTTACAAGGAGCCGACGGAGAAAGAAAATATTTAGGCAATCTGCAAAGGCACGGTCTCTCCCAGGAGTTATGTAATTTTCAGAACGTTCGCCTCTGCCTTGATTTCGGGCCATCGGCGTAATTCCCACAACTTCTTCCAACTGCAAAATTAGGAAAGATTTGAAATGAAGGTTAGCCCCAGTCAGAGCTATGGCCTGTACCCAGTAGGTACTCAATAAATGCTTACGACTGACTGCACCTGCCCCAGAGAGAATGTTTACATAACTCTTTTTGAAGGCACCTTAAACACGTATGTAGGTTTGTCAATGTATTCCCAAAGGAATATGTCCAAGTATTCCCAAAGGAGCATTTTTCTTACATGCACTTGGATGTCCTCTCTCGAGTATGTACAGTGGTGTTTTCTGCGCCAACTTTCACATGAAAATTTAACTCTTGGTGCTAGAACAGCGACAGCTATGGGTTAGCTCGTATCTTCATAAATCTGTATGACACCTTTCATCATGTTTCAGAGCTTCATGTGCACAGTTAACCCTCTCGATATACATTCAAAGAGATGTGGAACGAAACTAAAATATTATAGACATTATATTTAATAAATATAACATCAATAATAATATAAAACAGTCAACTCTAGTCCTAAAGTAGAAATGTTCCATACTTTCTTCTCTTAAAAATTGGTGTCTATTAACATTTTATAATGTTTTTAATATTTGCATTGTTATTAATGTTTTCAATATTTGCGTTGTCACGTAGTAACATTTTAAAAAGCAAAACTTCTTAACCTTAGGCAATGACCCACTTGTACTAGTGTGGACTCAGTTTTCATTGAGCGAAAGCATTTAAAACCTGGCAGAAACAATACTTACAGTTTTGGTAGAGTATAGTTTCCAAAATTATTTTATTCTTCAGCTTTCCATAAAAACTATTTTAGTTCATTTCCACTGCAGCAGTGGTTATTTGTTTGACCAAGTGTAAATATGTTACATGACTAAATAGAAAAGGATTGACGGCAAAACTGGTGACTAATTGGGATGGGGGGAGGGAATCAGGTGCACACCCAAGGGTCATTATAGAGTGTAGAAACAACAAATTGCAATTCTACGCAAACAACTGGAAAACGGGGTATATCATCGTGTGTTAGAATAACAGAACCATAAGATGAATTCGTGCCAAATCATTCATCAGTTTTTGCCAAGAGAATACTACATCTTTGTTAGTGTGCCTTTTTGACATTTTTTCCTGGATTTTCTCCCTTTATATATTCAAATACATACTAATTATATGCATTACACCACAGAAGTTGAATTTTTAGTTTTTCATATGCAAATACAAATATATGTCTGTTTTGTGTGTATATATATATTCTAAAATCAATTACACATTTATGCTTTTAGACATTTATAGTCTAAGTATGTACACATCATCATAAAAGTGCATTTTTTCAAATTGATACAATATATCAAAGTCAGTTCATACAAGTGTAGCCATATGTTGCAGCTTATTTTCACAACTAATTCTAAAAGGGAAAATGAGTCACCAAGTTCAGCTATGGCCCTTTTCCTTAAAATATTTTTTCATATTGGAAAATCATGAAACTAAAAAAAAAAAAATTAGTAGAGAAGTCAAAATCTCTTTTAATTCCATTTGCTTCAGCAAGTCAACTAGAAGATTGGACGTAAGAAGCTATAAAATAGAGGCCCCCAGCACAATGAAATCAGTCTGCTATAAAAGGCGACACATGCCAGTTTTTCCTCCCCAATGGCAGATGCCACACCCTAAAGCAGACAGAAGGCACTGCAGCCTGTAGGAGAAGCACAACACAAAGCCGGCAGGACTTGGTTTTGTCTTTTAAACCACGGAGAATGCTAAAATCCCTTTCTAAAGCATCTTTGCTGAAGATAAGAAGTGCACTCGAATTTGTTCAACTTTTCAGACACACCTCAGGAAAACAAAATAAAAGCCTGTTTAGTTTCATTTAAACATCCAGGGCTTAATAAACAAAACACCAATTGTCAGGGGTCTGTTACAAAGTGATGAAATAGGTTCCCATTACACAAAAGCACAATTTCAAGCACAGGTTTGAATTTCCACTGTGTTCCTTGCCTCAACTATCTCATATGGCAATTCTACATTATTGTTTCTTTTTGATGAAATAAGGTGCTAGAAATCACTGCGCTCATTTTTCCTAATGAATTCCTTAATTTTACACCTCTTGCCTAAATTTCAAACCACAATGACAACTTTAATAAGTTACCCTAACCACAAAGAAGCCATGAGGGGAAGGCCCGGAGGCTGCCCGCAGCCACCCTGGGTCCCAGCCGACCTCCCACCCACAGGGTGCTCCCCACGCCTTCATGTTTAGCCAAAGGATTACCCATTATTTTGTTAAACATTCCTTTTTGGTTACAAAAGACTTTTTTTTTTTACTGTATGGAAATATTAATATTCAAATACTGCGCCTTTTGAATAAGTTTTAGGGCACTGAATAAAAGGCTCTTCAACTTGGCCACTTAAAGGGGATTGAGCCAGATGGTAGTTTAAGAATTCCACAGTTCTGTTCTTTTTGCCTCATCGAAGCCCATCATACTCTGTTTGCTTTCAGATTAGTCCCCTTTTACTGTTCTTCTTATTTATTCGATGACTGAAACTATCACGATTCACTGCCCATCATATTTCTAACTATTCTTTATGTAATTTGGAAGCAATTTAGAATAAAGCCCTGTCAAGGTTTTACAAATAAGAACTATTAAAGAGTAAAGCTTTGGATACTTGCTTTCCTTTTAGATTTATGAGAAATGCGATGAATAGAGCTAATGGGATTTCCCTACTGATCTTGGTCAGGGACTTAAGAAAGCACGAAACAATTGTCCTTTTCACTTCTCCGATTTAGACGTTAGCAGTGAATAACTGCGTCACTGCAAGATATGGGATGTAGCATTTGATTTGAAACAACTATGCAAATCAATTAGGTAGGATTTGAAAAAAAAGGCAAAAAAATAGTTTAAATTTGGGAACTATGGCAGACGGTAGCACTAATAAACTTGCTAAGAAAATTATTGTGGGGATAATAAACCTGGGTGGAGATACACTGCATGTAGTCATTCAACAAATTTACTTAGAGTCTACCTCGTGCCGTGCCTTGAAAATGAAAGATAATTACCTTGGTCCTGTCCTTCATAGGGGAGATAAACAATTAACAATCACTCATACCTACTAAGGTCTGCCCTTCAATGTCACGTGGGATTTGGCAAGCTCAAACCTTCCCCATCCCACAGCATTTTCCTGCAGCGGAGCCTTGCTGGCTGCCATTAGCGGGCACCTGACCCTAATCCTCTCTCTGACACAGGTCTGACTTGACACCTGGAACCTACCACTGTGGAGTGTGGACTTCCAGAACCTTAAGTTTAACATCAGGCTACTACAGTTTCTCTCCAACGTCCTTAGAAACATAGTAACACCAGTGAAATACATTAAGAAACACCTTACTACATTTTAATACATTGTACTTTTTATTTTATCCTGGACTGTCCGCTTTTGAATGACTTTATTACAGCCTCATTTATAAATTTCTTGTAACTTTTAGACAAATGTGTGTTCAATGGCTTCTTTTATTTCCAGTACTGTCCTCAATCATTTTGCCATTAGTGAGAATCACTTACTGAGCACCTACCAGTGTTTTTCAGTATTCTACATCACATCATGTAGTCATCTATGTGGCCGTTCTTAGTGATAACATGCTGCCTGGCTGGCTAAAGGTCCTGCATAGGTAACTCCTCTCTAGTTCCTCAAAATAAATATTTAGGTAGTAAGCATATATAATCAGGTATACAAAGAAGTCACTTGGCAGTTGAATCACCTCAGTTTTCTAGAAAAGTTTCAGCAACTTACCTGAAGGCCTTCTAGGTCTCTCACAGATATGATTAATTGCTTTATAGTACAGGTAAACTTTGAAAATACGACTATGTTTCAAAAACAGTAAGTCCCAAATAACAATAACTCATGCATTAATGGAGCGCATTCCTCGTTTTTAGTTCACCTTGCTTATACCTGATGTCTTGGTTTCTAATTCATTATGCGAGTCAGCGAGCACCTTTAAGGGTTTATGACAGTCATCTAATTTCTTGGTCAGGGCCAAAGGACTTGGTTATATGCTTTTTGTACACAAAATGACAATTTCATTGAGGAATCTGCTTATTAACCCATTCCCCTAAAAATGCCCAAGTTAAATATAAAGAATTTTTTTCTCTCTCTAACTTGAAGTTAGATTGCAACATGTAACTCTAAGACTTAAATTTCAGTGAGCTCTCCCTCGCATCTTCTTGGGCCCTCAGGTGACACCTGTGTCAAGCTGTACTCTGTGTAGTATAGGTGACCCTCTTTCTCAAGGACCGGACATGCCAAAAGGTTTCCTTACCAAAGCATAACCCACAAGGAGCATCTGGGAGGGAGACTCCTTGCCTCAACCCCGATTATTCATTTGACAAGAAACTGTCTATCACCTACTCTGCCCTAGCCCTGTGCTAGGTTCTGTGGGCACTGTAGTGAACAATAAAAACTAATAATACTTGACCACATTGAATGTACCAGATCATTCATTGAATGATCACTAATGGAGAGTTACAAAGCAATGGGTTCTGAAGGAAAGGTACAGGGTTCTATGAGGGAAATAGCCAAGGAGCCTGATGCAGACTGGGGGCTGAGGGACAGCTTCCCTGAGGAAATGTGACTTGGGCTGAACACTAAAGAAAGAGGAGAAAACATTAGATAAAGAAGGGAAAGAGTGCCGCAGACGGCAGGAGGCAAGTGGGACTGGAGAGCAGGGTGAGGGCAGGCATGCTGGGAGACCGGGACCACCATGCTTGTCCCAGGCCCAGTTAAATCAGGGCTTGTGACCCAAAAGCAATGGGAAGTAACCAGGGCATTTAAGCAGGGGGCTGACATCAGATCTGGGTTATAGCAAGAAACCACTGCTAGGAAGACAGCATGTTGGAGGTGCAGCCAGAGCTAGAATCGGGGGGCAGGTCCCAGGAGTCAGGGCTCAGACCTCTGGGACCAGGGAGGCCTGGCCACTCCCATTTATTGAGGCTCTGAGGATATTATGATATTTTTAAAAACCATAAAAGAGGATCATACAAATGTTTATGTTAATGTTTACATTTTTAAATTCCTAATGTACAGACTCAAGAATACAATGCCACACAAATACGCCTTTTGCAGAATAAATCTTAAGATTTATTTACTTTTTAATTCATAGGGCAGTGTGAGCTGATAATAGATCCCAAGCTAACAAGCAAAAAACATGATGAACATCTTTTAATCTAGTCGTTGTATCTCTAGGACTAAATGTATAACTGTACCTGGCAACAACAACAACGTCTAAATGTAGGCGTCTTTGTAAGTGGCTCTCCTAATTATCTGTGATGATTGCACATAGCCCAAGTGAGAAAAGAGAGATGGTGGAGTTGTATGGGGACCAGAGGGACTATGGGGATAGAGATAAGTGAACTGACCCCACAGAGTCCACTACTTCAGAATGTGCAGGTTGCTCACTGCTCAAGGCCAAGGAGGTGGGTGGGGGCTCCGATTCAGCCAGGGCCTTGCATGCCACTCATTGAGTCCTGGCACAGAGCTGAGTCCACTGGAGAATGGGGTGTCTTTTTCTAACTTACACAAAGCTCCATGTATGCTACCAGTGGCCTCCATGAGAGAGACAGTGAGGAGGTAACACTGAAGAATGAGGTCGTAGATTAGATAAGGAGGTGAGAGGATGGCAGGGCCAAGGCCTTCTCTTTCCTCTTTTTCCTCTCCACCCCTTCCTGTCCAAACCAATATATGAAGCAACTGGAAATTCCAGCTTTTATCCCTGCCGTCCAGACCATTCCACCCTACCCATCAGTCCTACCCAGCTTGCTCTCCCACCCCTGCTCTGATAAGCCAACCCTGCTCACGATAGAAACTTAGATCTAAAGAAAGCTTCAGGCTGGGCATGGTGGCTCATGCCTATAATCCCAGAACTTTGGGAGGCCAAGGCAGGCGGATAGCTTGAGCCCAAGAGTTCGAGACCAGCCTGGCCAACATGGTGAAATCTCATCTCTATTAAAAAAAAAAAAAAATAGTTAGGTACAGTCACATGTGCCTGTAGTCCTAGCTACTTGGGAGGCTGAGGTGGGAGAATCACCTGAGCCTAGGAAGTCGAGGCTGCAGTGAGCTGTGATCAGACCACTGCACTCCAGCCTGGGCCTCAGAGTGAGAACTTGTCTCAAAAAAGAAAAAGCAAGCTTCAAGGTTTAAGAGGCGGAGGACAACCCTCAACTCCACACAGTGGGAACATTCTGTAGCCTGAGCATCTTCTCTCTTATCTAGGAATTTGTGAGATTGAGATGATCCATGGAAAACCTTTCAAAGTAAATGGACCAAATTCAAGACACCTAACCATGAGTTACAACCAACCCCTTCTCAGGGCCACCTGCTTGCACAGCACCAGGGGCGTCTTGCTTGTTGTCACTGATACAGAGGATGTCTTGTCCAATGCGACTGGCATGTCCTCGGTTTTTCCCACTTGCCAGAGACCTGAGCTGTCATTCACAGGTGCTGAGAGGGAGCAGGAGAGGCAAGCAGAAGCTGAAGTGCCCAGGCCTGGGCAGCGTCCTTGTTTTGCATCATGACTTGGCTGCTTCCTGCCACCTTCACACAGGTGTGAAACCTTAGGGCAAACCACCTCGAATCTCTGGAAAAGGTAAAGGAGAAGCTGGCCCGAGCGGGGATGGGGATGCCCCCAGCCTGCGGTGCACCCCTCCCTTGTTCTCATTCACTTACCTATTTAGGGTTAGTGCACAAGCCTAAAAAAGAGAAAACCTCAGACACAAAGAGTTGTATTTAATCAATGAACCAAACCACCTCTAGGCTGCATTGAGCTTTATAACTGTTACTACATACCATTTAGTATGTTTATCCCGTGTCTGGCACTTTGCATACATATGGCAGAGAAGCAAGTTACCTAACCCAATATCTGTTCTTCCCACCTTTAGTTACAGAAGCCCCAATTTTTAGCTGGGCACCACCTGTTTAAAAAAATCTACATTTTGCAGATTCCCTTGGAAGTCAGTACGTCCACACGCTCAAGCGGAGCTTCAGGACAGCTCAGCTACTGTCTACCTCCTGACTTCGTGTGGGAGAAATAAGAATAAACTCCCGTCTTGTTTAAGCTGCTGGTATTTTTTGCTTTGTTTCTCCCCCCCACTTTTCTTTCTTTTTTTAGTAGAAAATCACATATAAACCCAACTGATATAATGCATTATGGTTTCTCACATAATCCTCACAACAACCCTTTGAAGAGTTTGTAAACGTCCCAAACCTTGGTTTACTCCTGTATAACACACAGATCGCAGTAGTACTTACTTCCCCAGGCTTCTGAGGATTCCGTGAAATAATGCCTTCAAGGCTCTGAGCACAGCACCTGGCACGCCGGAAGTGTTTGATAACTGTACTTTATTAAGGTGCTTTTCATCTCTCTAGCTGGATGATCAATTTTTCAAAGACAAAGGCCCTGTCTTCAATTTCTGTTATATTGTCTACCACACGCAGAACACTCCTGAACCCACAGTGGGCACTCAGTTGTCAACATAATTTTATGGCTGAATCCAAACATGCAAATAAAATTATTACATGCATTTTCAAATTAATTGTTTCTTTCAGTGCAGAGAACTGATGTAGCTAAAGCAGCAATGACTATGCTGGTCATTTAAAATAAAGACAGGCTGGACACAGTGGCTCATGCCCTGTAATCCCAGCACTTTGGGAAGCTGAGGTGGGTGGGTTGCTTGAGCCCAGGAGCTTGAGACCAGCCTGGACAACATGGTGATACCCCATCTCTACCAAAAAATACAAAAATCAGCTAAGCATGATGGTATGTGCCTGTGGTCCCAGCTACTCAGGAGGTTGAGGTGGGAGGATTGCTTGAGGCTGGGAGGTTGGAGGCTGCGGTGAGCAGTGATCACACCGCTGCACACAAGCCTTGGCAACAGAGTGAGACCCTGTCTCAATAAAATAAATAAATACAGGATTCCTAACTTTTAAAAAATTACTTAAAAGTCAGAGAAGGCCAGGCCTGTTGGCTTACACCTGTAATTCTAGCACTTTGAGAGGCCCAGGCAGGAGGATTGAGCTCAGGAGTTCAAGACCAGCCTGGCCAACATAGTAAGACCCGATCTCTACAAAAAATAAAAAAAGCTGGGCATGGTGGCATGCACCTGTAGTCCCAGCTACTTGGGTGGCTGAGGTGGAAGGATCACTTAAGCCCGGGAGGTCTGAGGCTGCAGTGAACCATGTTTGTACCACTGCACTCCAGCCTGGGTGACAGAGCAAGACCCTGTCCCCCTGCGTGTCCCCGCCCCCCCAAAAAAATAGAAAAATAAGGCACAGAGCATTTTTCTTAAAAGGTGGTTTCTACCTATTAAGGTAACATATGTTTCCAGCTGTGTTCAGAGGGCTACTGCTCTAAGAAAGGAACTCTGTCTGACTTACCATCTTCCTCCAGGTAGACATCCTCATTCTCGTTAGCTGAAGGACTATTGTGTCGGCATGAGATTCGCAACTGTAGAGAGCATTGCAGAGTTGCTATGTACATGTTTTAAGGCTTGGGCACATCACAGTAAGGCTTGGTCTGTACTAGTCTAGCATGGCAGTTGTTTACAAACAACGTGATTATTAGTGCTGATTCTTCAAGATTGGTTTCCCATTGACCCCAACAGAAACAATGCAAAATATTTACCCTTTTCTAAAGCATAGTAAAACTCCTGTGGTTTTTGAAACCAGACCAAGAACACATGTAGAAAACCCCATGGATTATTTTAAGTGAACTTATTTTTTTAAATCTCATTAACTTTTCACCATATGCTGTTTATTTTTATATCCTGCATAGGCTGAAAATTGAAAATAGACCAGGCCACTGTGTTTCATTTCAAGCAAATCATTATGAGGATGACACACACAGACTCTGGGGAGTTCAGAGAAAAACAAAGATGATTAAGGGGCTTTTAAAGATGACTTACGAGAAAAGGTACTTAAAGCTCTATATGTTCCTTAACATAGCAACCCAGGAGGCAAACAGGAAAACTACTCCTCGCCACATGGATGGAGTATTCCTGCTGGGGGCTTCGTGATCTGGGGAAAGAAGGTATATTCGCATCCCAGCTCCATGTTTACAGGCCGTGCAAGTTTGGGCAATGTGCTGACCTTCCTGTGTACCAGGATGTATGTGAGACACTAAATATCTACTTCGTACAATTTCTGGGGGTAAGAATTAAATGAGAAAGTGTATGTAAGTACTTAACATATTGCCTGGAATTAGACAGGTAAGGAGGTTTGAGAATGTGTGTGTGTGTGTGTGTGTGTGTGTGTGTGTGTGTGTGTGTGTGTGTGTGTTAATGTCTAAGTAGAATAGATGTGTGTTGCATGCTTTCAGGAAAACCAGGTATACTCCACTCAACCCCAAGCATTTCTCCTGCTATGTAATTAAACTTTCTCCATTAAAGATTTATGGATTTATTCTTTTCTGCAAAGGCTTTGAGCCTTGTCAAAATACAAATTTGCTTCTAACAAGTAATACCTTAAACTTGTATCAGTTATTTACACCTTCTTATGAACATATTTTGGATCTGTTTCTGAAAGCCTGCTTTGATGAAGAAGGAGAGGAGACGAGAAAGAGGATGTGGGTGCCAGAGAGAAGGTGAACTGAAGCAGGAGGAGGGACCTCAGTGAATGGGAGGCTGAATTGTGGGGACGAAGTCTATTTCCTGCACAATATCCCCTCAGACCCAGCCCTAGATATTAATGAGCTGAAGGTATGAAAAGGAGAACATACCTAAATATTGGAAAAGTTTTTCTTTCCATCTGAACAGTTCAGTCTCATGGATCCTCAACCCATTCCCTCAAAGCTGGAATCCCAGGGTTTACCACTGCTGACCATGGCATGATAGACTTTTGGTAGATGGAGGTGGGTACTGAGAAGGGGGGTCATGCAGTAGAGGGGGGGGCTCTTTTCCAGGCAAGCCCAAGTTAATTCCATGATTCTGTGGCTACATAGGACAGGGGATGATGTAGAACATTCTTACTTTAGAGGTGATGATGAAGCACTATAGATCCTCTACCGCTACAAAAGGAAGCTGGTACCAAGGCAGGAGGGAAGAGGGAAGTAAAGGAAGCTGCTGGCTATAAGCCTCTGGAACCTGCACCTACCATGTGGGGCCACGTGGGTCCCTTTGGCTGCAATGACAAGGATTGGTGCGTGCACAGAGATGACAGTCCACGTCGCCCACAGTGCTGTGGAGAAGAGGACAAGGAAGGAAGAAACTGGAAGGGAACGAAAGTGGGGAAGAAGAGGGAGGGATGAGAGAGGTAGAATGACAGAGAGCCAGAGAGACAGCCAGACATAGTTACTAAAGACATCACTGGCTCTAGGAAAAAAACAATGTTACAAACTATAATTTATCATTTGATACATGTATCATTAGCCTGGCTAGATCCTCTTACTAATGTGAGATAATTCATGGAAGTCATAGCAATTTTAGGCTTGAAGTTAAAATGGCTCATACTTGTAATCCCAACACTTTGGGAGGCCTAGGTGGGAGGGTGACTTGAGGCCAGGAGTTCTAGGCCAGCCTGGGCAAAAAAATGAGACCCAGTCTCTACAAAAAAAATAACAAATAAAATTAGCCAGGTGTGGTGGTGCACTCCTGCAGTCCCAGCTGTTTGAGAGGCTGAGCTGGGAGGATTGCTTGAGCCTGGGAGGTTGAGGTTGCAGTGAGCCATGATCATGCCACTGTGCGCCAGCCTGGGCAACAGAGCAAGAGACCCTGTCTCAGAAACAAACAAACAAAACTGTAGAAGATGAGTAAGACCCTCTTAGCCTTTCCAATTAGTATCCTTTCTTGCTGATTTTCCAGAGAGAAATTCCTTAAACAATTGGCCCCACTGACTCCATTTTATTCCATAACCCCTGCCACATTCTAATTTCTAGCCTCATCTGGTTCTTGGAAAATTTCCATCTCTGATTTCTCATGACCTTCTTTCTTCTAGAAAAACCCTCTTGTCTTTTCTTGGCTTTCCCCTGCTTCCATCTTTTGGAAATATGTATTGATATCTGGAGCGTGGTGTTTTGTGACTAATTCTACTCCTGCTGATTGGAGCTGAGATAGGAGGTCTGTTTACATGATATAAGCCCTTCTAAGTGCCAGATATGTGCCAGAGGACTCAGGGGTGTGGGTGGGATGGAAGTCTCAAGGGCAGATAGCGGTCCTCCACCTGAAAGAGGCACCTGCTGACAGACTTCAGTTTCCTGTGGCGAATGGACCAGTTAGTGGCCACTGGTGACTGTGTGAGTCTCAAAATTATTTTTCCCCTTCCCTGATTTCCCTGAGACCATTCTAGCTTCTTCCACACTTTCCGTTTCCTTCACCAACTTCTTGTCCTCCTAGCCACAGCCTTCCAATCCTGAGGCAGCCCCTATCTGCTCCTTTTCTTTCGGGCCCCACTGCCCCGTGGCCCTCCAGTCCACCATGGTGCCCCTCAGGATGGCCCTGGCCTCTCCGCCCTCACCCACTGTTGCTGGTTCCTCCCTCTGTGCCTTGGTTTGTGTCATTCCCCCAAATGTCCAGCCACTGCTCCCAAGTCAGGCTCACTACTAGCCCTCTCTGAGAAGTGGTCCTTGATGAATTCCCCTGCTAACTCTTGCCCCACCGGGCTCGCTCACACCTCTCCGCCTTTACGTTTGCTACCTCCTGCGTTCTTTCCCATTGCTTGGTAAGAAGCTGCCATCTTTCCAAATTCGGCCCAAATGTCACTGGCCTTTGTGAAGCTCTCCTTGATCACAGTTCCCACATGCCCTGTGGAATAGTCACTTCAGAGCTATGAAACCAGCTTGTGGGCTTCATGATCTTAGCCTTTATTGTATTATGGTGTGAATATTTGTGAGTGTTCATGTCCCAACCCCAAAAAGACAGCTCCAGAAGGGCACCCCCACATTTTTGCATATCCAGGGCCTAACCTAGGACCTGGTCCTCCACTGAACTAATGACCTCTGAAGCCAGTTAGAGCAATACTGGGGCAATGCCTGCTCCTCCAAGCAGGGGACCAGTGTGACTGATATATTTGAGCTTTCCCGACACTTCCTGAGCAGGTACAAGGCCCCTATGCATGAGGATATGTCCTTAGCAATCAATCTTCTCTTCTGTTTGCTTTCTTTCTTTCTTTGTTTTTTTGTTTTTGAGACGGAGTCTCTCTCTGTCACCCAGGCTGGAGTGCATTGGCACCATCTTGGCTCACTGCAAACTCCACTTCTCAGATTCAAGTGATTCTCCTGCCTCAGCCTCCTAAGTAGCTGGGATTACAGGCATGTGCCACCACATCTGGCTAATTTTTGTATTTTTAGTAGAGCCGGGGTTTCACCATGTTGGCCAGGCTGGTCTTAAACTCCTGACCTCAAGTGATCCTCCTGCCTCGGCCTCCCAAAGACCTGGGATTACAGGTGTGAGCCACTGAGCCCGGCTGATCAATCCATTATTCTAGGGAAATTGAGCAGAATCCTTGTGTCCCAACGTGGGCAATGACTTCAGAAAATCACTTGCTGGAGCCATGTTTTTTCAAGACACATGCCAGTCACTCTGCTCGTCTGAACATACTGCAGGGTGGTCTGTGCAGGAGGGAGAACGTGAGGCGACCACCCTCCTATGCCAGTACTCCGCTCTCGTAGTTAGGGTACCCCAAGCCCACAGGGCCTCCCCAGGAGCCCATACTTCTGAAATGTGGAATTTTGCCCTGGGACATTATAGAAGAAAAGTTCTCTGCTCCATGTAGCAAGAGTCAAAGAACTAGAAACAGCCATCATGGATTGCTTTAATGATTTCCAGCTATCAACATGGGGAAAATTTCTAGACAACATGGGGGAAATAAAAGTTGTGCAATGCGGAGCACATATATAATTTTTAAATGGCATGCAAAAAGGCTGTGTGGCCACCCTACAGACTTGGGATTTATTTTTATTTTTATTTTATTTTATTTTATTTTTTGAGACAGAGTCTAGCTGTGTCACCCAGGCTGGAGTGTAGTGGCTCAGTTTCAGCTCACTGTAACCTCCACCTCCCGGGTTCAAGAGATTCTGCTGCCTCAGCCTCTTGAGTAGCTGGGACTACAGGCACATGCCACTGCACCCAGCTAATTTTTGCATTTTTAGTAAAGACAGGATCTCACCATGTTGGCCAGGCTGGTCTCAAACTCCTGGCCTCAGGTAGTCCGCCTGCCTTGGCCTCCCAAATTACTGGGATTACAGGCATAAGCCACCATGCCCAGCCTTGGGATTTTTTTAAAAAAAATAACTAAAACCCCTGTTGAAAATGCTTTTTCTCTATACTGCCAAAGAGCTCAGACTATTACAATTATTAGATATAGACATTAGATATTTCCTTGCACTACAGAGAAATAAAGTTATTAGCATGATGGGTCTAAAAATAGGCTATTTGTAGCTGAGTTGTGATGTATTTTCTAGATACTTTGGTTTAATTTCTAACTTTGTTAACTCAAGTGTAAGATGCTATATGTTTGCATCTTGGCATTACATTATTTGGTCAGGATCTGATTTAATTTCTTTTATAATAAATAAATAAATAAATCTAAAAACATTTTATTTATCATCTCCAGCAAGTTCCCCTACGCTGGCTCCAGGACCAATAGTCAGCTAACGGGGCTTCAGTAGGGTGACATGCAGTGAATTTCCAAAGCTATGTCTAGATGCTTTGAGAGTGGACACCCGTTCTCCTTTGCTGCTGCTCCTCCAGTTCTGTGCTGTACCTGCAGCCAAGGCCCAGTCTTCACTTTGTCCAACAGTTTTGCTAACCACATCCTTGTCTTGTTTCTTAGGATTGAGCCCCAGCCACTGAATCCTGCCTACTCTATTCTCCTGAGCCTGGGGCTCTTCTTTGCTTTTGCCACAATGTCTATTTTATCCTTCCACCTCCGTTGGGACTGGGATCTGGTCCTTCAACTCTTGGTTCATTGCTGTCATCTTGTTACCTGCTGAAAACTGTATATGATGCTGCCAGCCTGCCTGGATTGCCAAATATCAGCTCCCTGCTTATTGAACACGCCCTGACGCCTCCTGCTTGCATTGACAGTTCACATTACTCGAGGGCTTGCGGTGTGACAGGGCACAGTGCCATGGGCTCTGCATTCGTGACCTCATATGATCTTCCTAAGGATCCTATGAGGTAGATAATATCTCTGTTTTACAGGTAAGGATACTGGAAAATGTGAAGTAAAAGAATTTGTATCAGGTTGCCAGGTGCGGTGGCTCATGCCTGTAATCCCAGCACTTCGGGAGGCCGAGGCAGGCAGATCACCTGAGGTCAGGAGTTCGAGATCAGCCTGCCCAATGTGGTGAAACCCCGTCTCTACCAAAAAAAATACAAAAAATTAGCCGGGTGTGGTGGCAGGCACCTGTAATCCCAGCTACTCAGGAGGCTGAGGCAGGAGAATCACTTGAACCTGGGAGGCGGAGGTTGTGGTGAGCTGAGATCATGCCACTGTACTCCAGCCTGGGCGACAAGAGTGAAACTCCATCCTCCTCCCCTGCCAAAAAAAAAAAAAAAAAAAGAATTTGTATCAGGCTATACAACCAGTAAAGGGAGAATCTCAGATTGGAGGAGTCTCAAGCTGGTTCCCATTCCGGGGAAGCCCTGCGGCCTCAGTCTATAGGTACCCGGTGAAGCCTGCGCTGAGGCACCTGTCACCATGGCCTGGGCTGAATTTGGTGCTGTCCCTTTGGCCCCAACTCAATAGATGTGTCCAATTCCAGGGTCACACACTGCCAGGCTATTCTGTCATAATTGGCTCTTTCATTTTTTACCCACTCCACAGCATATGAGCCATGCCCATACTTCTCTTATCTAGGACTACCAATAATTAATAATGGGAAATGCTAGGTATGAAGAACACATATAAAAATGTATGTATATTTGGTAAAACTTTATTAGATTTTATTCTTCCCTCCCTTCCTTCCTCCCTCTCTTCCTTCCTTCTTTCCTTCTTCCTTCCCTCCCTTCCTTCCCCCTTTGCTTCCCTTCCTGTTTTCCTCCTTCCCTTCCCTTCCTTTCCTTCCCCCTTTGCTTCCCTTCTCCCCCTTCCCCCTTCACTTCCCTTCCCTTCCCTCCTTCCTTTCTTCCTTCCTCCTTTCTTCTTTGCTTCTGTATAAGAGAAACTTTTGTTTTTGTTTTTTTGTTTGTTTGTTTGTTTTTTGAGACTGAGTCTCACTTTGTCACCCAGGCTGAAGTGCAGTGGCGCCATCTCGGCTCACTGCAAGCTCCACCTCCCGGGTTCACGCCATTCTCCTGCCTCAGCCTCCCGAGTAGCTAGGACTACAGGTGCCCGCCACCATGCCCGGCTAATGTTTTGTATTTTTGGTAGAGATGGGGTTTCACCGTGTTAGCCAGGATGGTCTGGATCTCCTGACCTCGTGATCCGCCTGCCTCGGCCTCCCAAAGTGCTGGGATTACAGGCATGAGCCACCACGCCTGGCAAGAGAAACTTTTAAAATGTCGTCTAAGATCTTAGGAAAGTTATATCATCTAGAGAAGAGATGTTCATATTCCACTGAAAGTCCATTGTGAGAAACTATCTCACACATTTTGCTATACTGGCAGTCTTGTGTTCTGTATAGGATTTGTTTTAGTATAATTTACTGCAAAAGCTTTCTGAAGGAAGCAGGAACCATGAGAAAAATTTTCAAATAATATACTGAGCAAAGTTTGGTGTGATAGTTCTGCAGAATATTTTCTATTTTCCTCTCACTTTAGAATTAAGTATTTTAAAAAATCTTTGACTTAAAGAAAATCAGTACATACATATTGGCAGATCGCTTAGAGAAAAACTTTTTTTGAGCCTCAATAATTTAGAAGTCATGATTGTTTGAATAAGGACAAAATAAAGTAAATGTATTCAAGAGTAGAAGAATTAGAAATCACTCGGCACAGATATCCTCATACCCCTAATACCTCTCGCAAATACACATACACATCCTCACACCCGAGACGCATCACACATCACTATATAAGGTGAGAATCCTCAGCTGCTAAACTAACAAAAAAGTTGCACAAGAAAAAACAAATTGAGCCCAGGCCCACAACAACTCTGGGACCCTTGAGAACCAAATATAAATCCACACAACAGGGGTCAAATCCACAAATACAAAAATTAGCCAGGCATAGTGCACGCGCCTGTAGTCCCAGCTACTTGGGAGGCTGAGGCTGAGAATCGCTTGAGCCTGGGAGGCGGAAGTTGCAGTAAGCCGAGGTCATGCTACTGTACTCCAGCCTGGGCAACAGAGCAAGATTCTGTCTCAGAAAAAAAGCAAAAAAAACACCAAAAAACAAAAACAAACAAACCGAAAATACAAAAGAGAGGTTAGGAGGTCTGGAGGACAGAATGAGAAGTACGAAATAACTATACTTTTATTGGCATTCCAGAAAGATATTCAAAGAAACAATGGGGGAAGAGTAATACTGTTACAGTTCATGTATTGTATAGTTGCTCCAGACAGAAAACTGAAAATTATGCACAGGGAAATTATTAGAATTAACAAGAGAATTTAGCCAGATAGATGCAAAATCGACATACATTTTTCTGGAAATGAGTATTTTTTCTTCTGAATTTTTAATTTTATTGGCATAAAGTTGATTAAAGCATTCTCTTAACCTTTTAATTTCTGCTGCATCTGAACTTACGACACTTTTTTCAGTTTAACAATATTTATTTTTGCCTTTTCTCTTTTTGTTTTTTTGAGTAGTCTTACCAGATATCTACTTTGTTAGGCTTTTCAAAGAGCGGTATTTTGGATTCCTTGAGCATTTCTATTATTTTTGTGTTTCCTATTTAATTGACTTCTGTTTAATTGATCTATTATTTATATGGTGGTTATTTATTTGGTTTCTGCTCTTATCTGTATAGCATTCTTCATCCTACTTTTTTTGTGATTTTTTTTCTGTTGTTCTTTAACATGCAAGTTTGAAAACATAGCTACTTAATTTTCAGCCTTTAAGCATTAAGGCTATAAATTTCTCAAAAAGTACCATTTTTCTACGTCCCATAGTATAGCTGTGTATATAAGTGAGATGGGAGATAAGAACATACTTATAAAAACAAACAAGGGTAGAATACATAAGGGTACTTAGGACTTAACACTGATACATCACATCACACACAAAAACCAACTCTAGGTGGATTAATGAGCTATATGTGAAATACAACCCTACAGAAATTTTAATAGTTAGTCTGTGAGAATACTCATCTGAACTTAGGGATGTAAACATTTTCTTAGACAGGAAACAAAAATTGAAATCTACAAAGGAAAAATTGACAAATTGGCCTACATTTAAAATGAAAACATCTATTTATCAAAAGACACTATAATGAGAATGTAATGACCAGCCACAGACTAGGATGAGATATTTGCTAAATGTATAATTGTCAAGGGATTAGTCTCCTAAACATGTAAAGAATTCTTACAAATCAATAAAAAAAGACATCTATTTTCACCAAAGAGTCAAAATATACAAAATACAAAACACAAGTGTTTTATAGATGTACAAAATGTCACTCACTCATTAGCAATCAGGAAAATACAAATTAATTCTGCCATGAAGTAATGTTATACATCCACAAAGTTCGCAAAAATGGAAACCTGACACTACTGTGCATTGAATGGGATGTGAAGCAAGACAATTTCTCATATATTGTTGATGGAAGTGTAAATTAATTCGATCACTCTCATATGTCTAGGTTTGAATTTGTTTTTATTTAACCTGCAAGGGCCTAGGGGCACTTGCTCTGTGAAATTTTGCTCTGTGAAAATGCACATACATACCCTATGACCTAGCAATTCCACTCCTAGGTGTAAACTCTAGAGAAACTGTCCTGTTCCAGGAGGCATTTATGAAAACGCTTAAAGCAGCACTATTCTTTTATTTTTATTTTTATTTTTTGGAGACAGAGTCTCACTCTTTTGCCCAGGCTGGAGTGCAGTGGCATGATCTCTGCTCACTGCAACCTCTGCCTTCCAGATTCAAGTGAGTCTCCTGCCTTAGTCTCCCGAGTAGGTGGGCTTAGAGATGCATGCCACCACGCCTGGCAAATTTTTGTATTTTTAGTAGAGATGGGGATATTTAGTAGAGACCATGTTGGCCAGGCTGTCTCAAACTCCTGACCTCAAGTGACCTGCCTGCCTTGGCCTCCCAAAGTGCTGGGATTACAGGCATGAGCCACCGCGCCCAGCCCAAGCAGCACTATTCTTACTAATAAAAAAACTAGAAGCAAATCTATGTCCATTGACAGCAGAATGAATAAAATATGGGTGACAGAATACTATATAGTAATAAGTATGAATAAATTACATCTGTGCCCGTCAATGCAAGAGAATCTGAAGAACATAATTTTGAGTCGAGAAAACAAAGAAAAACACAGCTTTAGTCCAATGATATACAGTTTAAAACATGCATAACTATATTTTCTTTGTGAAACTACAAAGAAATGATAACTATCGAATTCAGGATTATAATGGTCTCCAGAATGGAAACCAGTGGGGCTAGGGAGGTGGACAAGGAATTCAAAAGCAATGGTGTGGCTTTGGCACCCTTTTCCTACACTCGAGGGCGAGGACATAGGGGTTGTACTATTATTCTCTTTTTGTTTTTTCCATTATACTTTATACCTTACATGTTTTTAAAACATTGTTTTGTATCTTCTCAGTATTTATTAGAAACAATTTAAAAAATAAAATACTAAAGAGCGACACTTTTCCAAAATTGAAAAAGGACATATATCCTCAGATTGTAGAAGTGCCCCCAGGCCCTTGCAGGTTAAATAAAAACAAATTCAAACCTAGAGATATGAGAGTGAAACTGCAGAGCACCAAAGACAGAGAAAAGACAGGGGGTAAAGATAGGCTACCTTCAAAGGAAAACGTTCAATTCTGTACAACAGTGACACACCCCAGAAGTGACATAACAATTCTAGGTGCTGAAAGGAGGGAAAACCCCTGGATAGAATTCTTTTTTTTTTTTTTTTTTCTGGGACAGAGTCTTGCTCTATCACCAGGCTGGAGTACAGTGGGGCAATCTCTGCTCACTGCAACCTCTGCCTCCCGGGTTTAAGTGATTCTCCTGCCTGAGCCTCCTGAGTAGCTGGGACCACAGGCACACGCCACTATGCCCAGCTAATTTTTGTATTTTTAGTAGAGACAGGGTTTCACCATGTTAGCCAGGATGGTCTCAATCTTTTGACCCCATGATCCACCTGCCTCAGCCTCCCAAAGTGCTGGGATTACAGGTGTGAGCCACCGTGCCTGGCCAAGGGAGGAAAACCCTAGGATAGAATTCTTTATCCAGCCGCTTCATTCAAGAGTGAGGGCTAAATGATCACCCTATTAGAATTCACCATTAACAGACCTTCACTGGAAGAACTACAAATAAACAGTCATGTGTCACTTAATGATGGGCATACATTCTGAGAAATGCATTGTAAGGCACTTCCATCTTTGTGCGAACATCATAGAGTGCACTTACACAAAGCTACACAGCATAGCCTACTCCACATCTAGGCTGTGTGGGACAGCCTGTTGGTCCTAGGTTACACACCTGTACACCATATGACTGTGCTGAACACTACAGGTAACTGGAACACAATGCTAAGTATTTTGTGTATCTAAACATAGGAAAGATAACAGCAAAAATACAATTTAAAGATTTTAAAATGGTTCACCTGTATAGGGCACTTACCATGAATGGAGCTTGCAGGACTGGCAGTTGCTTGGGTGAGTGAGCGAGTGGGGAGTGGCTGTGAAGGCCTAGGACATTACTGTATGCTACTGTAGACTTTATCAACACTGGACACTGAGGCTGCGTTCAATTCATTCATTTCTTCAATAATAATCTTAGCTTACTGTAACCTTTTCACTTTATAATCTTAATTTAAAAAAACGTTTAGACCTTCTTTCCTTCCTTCCTTCCTTTTTTTCTTTCTCTCTCCCCTGTCCCTCCCTCCTTTCCATCCTCCCTTCCCTTCCTGCCTCCCTCCCTCTCTCCCTTCTTCCGTCCCTCCATCTGTTCTTTCTTTCTCTGTCTCTCTTCTCTCCCTCCCTTCCATCCTCCCTTCCCTTCCTCCTCCTCTTCCCTCTCTCCCTCCCTCCATCCCTCTGTCTGTTCGTTCGTTCTTTCTTTTTTCTTTTTTCTTTCTCTTTTCCTCTCTCTCTCTTCCCTCCCTCCCTTCCTTGTGTCCTCCCTTCCCTCCCTCCTTCCTTCCTTCCCTTCTTCCTCTTCCTCTTCCTCTTCTTCTTTTTCTTCTTCCTCTTCTTCTTCTTTCTCTCTCTCTCTTTCTGTGTTTCTTTCTGTCTTGCTTGGACGGGCACTGTGACTCACGCTTGTAATCCCAGCACTTTGGGAGGCTGAGGTAGGCGGATCACCTGAGGTCAGGAGTTCGAGACCCACCTGGCCAACGTGGCGAAACCCTGTCTCTACTAAAAATAAAACAATTTAGCCAGGCATGGTGGTGTGCGCCTGTAATCCCAGCTACTTGGGAGGCTGAGGCAGAAGAATTGTTTGAACTTAGGAGGTGGAGGTTGTAGTGAACCGAGGTCATGCCATTGCACTTCAGCCTGGGTGACAACAAGACTCTGTCTCAAAAAAAAAAAAAAAGTCTTGCTCAGTTGCCTAGGCTGGAGTGCAGTGCTGCACTCATAGCTCACTACAGCCTCAAAATCTAGGGCTCAAGTGATTCTCCCACCTCAGCCTCCCAAGTAACTGGGACTACAGACATGTGCCATCAGGCCCAGCTCATTTTAAAATTGTTTTTAGAGACTGGAGGGTCTCACTTTATTGCCCCAGCTGGTCTTGAACTCCTGGCTTAAAGTCATCCTCCCTTCTCAGCCTCCCAAAGCACTGGAATTACAGGCATGAGCCATTGTGCCTGGCCTTTTTTGACTCTTCTGATAACACTTAAAACATGAACACAGTAAAGAGCTGTTCAAAAATATTTTCTTTATATGTGTATTCTATAAGCTTTTTTCTTTTTTTTCTTTTTCTTTTCTTTTTTTTTTGATACAAGTTCTCACTCTTGTTTCACAAAACGTGATACAATGTATCAAAAAACAACATACAATAGTGATGTCTTGTCTGGAGCGCAGCGGCGCTTTTATGGTTCACTGCAGCCTTGAACTCCGGGACTCAAACAATCCTCCAGGCTGGGCACAGTGGCTCACGCCTGTAATCCCAACACTCTGAGAGGCTGAGGCAAGCGGATCACCTGAAGTCAGGAGTTTGAGACCAGCATGTCCAACATGGTGAAACCCCATCTCTACCAAAAATACCAAAAAAAAAAAAAAAAAAATTAGCTGAATGTGGTGGCACTCACCTGTAATCCCAGCTACTCGGGAGACAGAGGCAGGAGAATTGCTTGAACCCAGGAGGCAGAAGTTGCAATGAGCTGAGATCGCACCACTGCACCCTAGCCTGGGCAACAGAGCGAGACTTCATCTCAAAAAAAAAAAAAACCCAAAACAAAACAAAAAAAAACAATCCTCCAGTTTCAGTTTCCTGATTAGCTGGGACTACAGGTGTGTGTCACCACACCTGGCTAATTTTTAACTTTTTTTGTAGAGACGAAGTCTTGCTTTGTTGCCCAAAGCTGGTCTTAAACTCCTGGCTTCAAGCCATCCTCCCACTTTGGCATCCCAAAGCACTAGGAATCCAGAGGTGAGCCACTGCACCTGGCCGAGCTTCCTTTTGTTATTTTTTTAAAACACTTTTAAAATGTTGGCCGGGTGCGGTGGCTCATGCCTGTAATCCCAGCACTTTGGGAGGCCGAGGCGGGTGGATCACCTGAGATCGGGAGTTCGAGACCAGCCTGACCAATATGGAGAAACCCCATCCCTACTAAAAATTCAAAATTAGCCGGGTGTGGTGGTGCATGCCCGTAATTCCAGCTACTCGGGAGGCTGAGGCAGGAGAATTGCTTGAGCCCAGGAGTAGGCTGCAGTGAGTCGAGATCGTGCCATTGCACTCCAGCCTGGGCAACAAGAGTGAAACTCCATCTCAAAACAAAAACAAAAACAAAAAACAAGCAAAAACACCTTTTAAAATATTGTTAAAAGCTAAGATACGAACACATACACTAGCCTAGGCCCACACAGGGTCAGGATCATCCACATCACTGTCTTACCTCCACATCTTTTCCCACTGGAAGGTCTTCAGGGGCAATGGCACACATGGAGCTATCATCTCCTATGATTACAATGCCTTCTTCTGGATACCTCCCGAAGGGCCTGCCTGAGGCTGTTTTACAGTTAACTTTTTTTTAAATAACTAGAAGGCGTGCACTCTAGAATAATGATAACAAGTATAATATAGTAAATATAAAAGCCAGTCACATAGTCATTTATTATCATGTATTATATACTGTATATAATTGTATTTGCCATACTTTTATATGACTAGCAGCTCAGTAGGTTTGCTTACACTACAAACAAGTGAGTGATGCATTGCATTATGATATTACAGCAGCTGTGATGTCACATGGGCATTTTTCAGCTCCGTTACAATCTATGGGACCATTGTCATATGCGCAGTCCATCATTACGTGCTGCATGACTGTACATGATCAATAAGGAAAAGGGACCCAGAAGAGAGATGGGAAAAATAAGGAGAAATGGTAAGCAAAGGAATTAAATAAACAGGCCAGACACAGTGGCTCACACCTATAATCCCAGCACTTTGGGAGGTCAAGGTGGGCGGATCACTTGAGGTCAGGAGTTCGGGACCATCCTGGCCAACATAGTGAAACCCATCTCTACTAAAAATACAAAAATTAGCTGTGTATGGTGGTGCATGCCTGTGGTCCCAGCTACTTGGGAGGCTGAGGCAGGATAATCACTTGAACCTGTGAAGCAGAGATTGCAGTGAGCTGAGATCACACCACTGCACTCCAGCCTGGGTGACAGAGCAATACTTTGTCTCAAAAAATAAAAATAAATAAACATTATTAATTTTTTAAAATCTTTTTGAGTCAAGGTCTTACTCTTGCCCAAGCTAGAATGCAGTGGTGCAATCACAGCTCACTGCAGCCTCAAACTGCTGGGCTAAAGGGTTCCTCCCACCTCAGCCTACCAAATAGCTGAGACTGCAGGTACATGCCACCATACCCAGCTAATTTTGTAAAATTTTTTTGTAGAAACATAGGATCTCGCTATGTTTTGCAGCCTGGATTTAAACTTCTGGTCTCAAGCAATCCTCCTGCTTCAGCCTCCCCAGTTGCTGGGATTACAGGTGTGAGCCCCTGAACCTAGTTCAGCAAACATGATTCATAAAACAAAAAAAGCTGGGTTTGGCCCAAGTTTTGTGGGATCTAAAGCTTTAATAGTTTGGTGGGGGGGGGGGGGAGCTTTTTAAAGAAAAGAGTACCAAATTATTAATAAATACGTAGGTACAAAAGTTTAGATTTACTGAGAATAAAAATAAAAAAAATCACGACAATTTAAATTGTAGTTAAGTGCCTGAAAACCTCACAAAATCCAGGACTATAATATAATCTTCAATTATTTTATTATAATCAATCCCTTCCTTTTTTATACATTTTATTCCTTACATTTTTTGGCTATATATTCTTTGATCACCTCTTAATGTGACAATGACTTTTAAGTATCACCTTCTATTTTAAAAAAGTAGAAAGATAAGTCTGTCTTGTAAGGATAGATTAGTCTTCTAACACAGCAGATCAATATTTGTGATTTGTTGGTTTGTTTGTTTTTAGAGATGGGTTCTTACCATATTGCCTAGGCTAGAATGCATTGGGTATTCACAGGTGTGATTGTAGCACACTACAGCCCCCAATTCCTGGTGTCAAGTAATCCTCCTTGCCTCAGCTCCCCAAGTAGCAAAATTTGTTTATTTGTTTTTAATCAGTCATAGTTGAGAAAAGTTTATTTTAGCTTCACAATTTGTTATTGGTAGTCGAGGGGAATCCTTAGACATAACTTCACCCCTTTGATCTCACAGTCACAGCAAGCTGGTCAAGGTCAACTGAGTTTTACCACACCCAGTATCCCTGCCACCCTCGGCCTTGCCAGGGCTGTTGTCAGGGGTAGAGTGTGCCAAAGGGACCATGAAGCCCAGTCACATGGCCCTGGGGCTGGGAGTAGAGCTGAGTCTCAGAATGTTTTCCTTGGGGAAGAGGCTGATGTCCCGTAAGGTCCATCAAGTTCAAATTGTCACTGGGGCCTGGTACCCAACCCCCATGCTGCAGCTCCGGGATTACCACTAGGGTGAGCAGAGTGACCTCCAGGCTGGCAGAGCTGCCTTCCTCTAACTCTCCTGGGGCTACTTCTTCTTCCCGGACCTTGGAAGTGTCTTTGCAGACTGGGGATCCTGAAACTGAAATATTAGCTCCAACGTAAATCAGACTTTTGCAGGAAATATAGAAAACAACCTTCATAACAGCAGCAATAATAGTAACAATGGTTAGAGGAACAACTGTTTCCCGCTCATATGTCCATAGGGAGGAGAAAAGGTCTACTCTAATCTCCTCAAGTCATAATATGAGAGTGCTTTGCACTTCTTTCTGCTTCCTCAACCATTCTTCCACCAGGCAGGAGGATCGCAAAGTTTAGAAGAAAGGCCTCAACGTGCTTGGCTCAGCCCCTACTGTTTTCTCTCCTTCAGAGCTGCATCTCCCAGAGAAGCTGCATTCTTGTCTGCGTGGTCTGTGCAAACAGCCTTATTGGGGACACTTGTTGTCCCACTCTGCCATTAGGCATAATGTCCATTTAATTCAGGAATACAGTATCAGCAAGCTCATCTGTCCACAGATCTAAAATCTCTCTCTGCAGTCAGACCTACCTGAAATAAAGCTAACATTGTATTTTGATTTTCAACTCTCTAGGTACAAAAGTTTAGATTTACTGAGAATAAAAATAAAAATCATGACAATTTAAATTGTAGTTAAGTGCCTCAAAGCCTCACAAAATCCAGGACTATAATACAATCTTCAATTATTTTATTATAACTTATATATTAGTTATAATTATATTATATGTATAATTATATATATATTTATATATAATTATATATAATTATAAATATATTATATATAAGTTATATATTATATATAATCATAATTATATGTAATATATAACTTATATATTATAATTTCTTGCCTCTTTCCACCCTTATTTCTCCATATGGATTCTAATTTCAAGAGAGGAAGGTAAGTTCTGTATATAAGACACCCTACAACTCTAATAATAAAGGCTGATTTAGAGAGATTTTCAAAAACTGGTGAAACTAGCAAATTAGAGAACAATAACATAGGGAGAGAGAGAATGGAGCTACTGCTGAGCTTTGGCTTTTTTAAAAATTAAGCATGACATACTCAAAATTTAAGGGTGACTTCTAAAAGGAATAAAATACATGTCTTTCAAAACACTGGAGGAGGAAAAAAAGGCAACAAACTCAAGAAATGCAGTAGAGAGCAGGAAAAAGTAAAAACCCAAACAATAAGAAAAAATATGGTAACTAGAAAACATAAAATAAGATGATAGAAATAAATCCAATATAAGGAATCCTCATAAATGTAAATATGAAACCACCTGTTACAAATCAGAGATTATCTGAATTGAAATACACATTTTATCTATGTTTTATGCTCTCATGTTCTTCAGAAACATAAAATACAATGATTCTTAAAAGTAAACTTATGGAAAAGTATTTCAGGTAAGTACTAAGCAAACAAAGGTAATGAAACAATACCAATTAAATGAAATAGAATTTAAGGCAATAATGTTAGGTATAAAAAGTCATTATTTACTAATAAAAAGAAGAGTTATCAAGAAAATAAAACAATCCTGAACCTCTTCGCACCCAACAATATAGCCATGAAAATACATAAAGATAAACAATGATAGATATACTAAAAGAAGTTGTTAAATTCCCCAATCATGGTAGTTTTTTTTTATTCATGGCTGATAAAGAGTGGTATATTTTTATTCTTTTTTTTTTTTTTTAATTCCGGGGTACATGTGCAGGAGGTGCAGGTTTGTTACATAGGTAAACGTGTGCCATGGTGTTTTGCTTAATATCGTCACCTAGGTATTAAGCCCAGCAGGCATTAACTATTTTTCCTAATGGTCTCGCTCCCGCCACCCCACATGGTAGATATTTTTAACACACTCCTCTCAGAAACTGATATAGCAAGCCAATGAATAACTAGGAAATATAAAATGTCTTGAACAACACAATTAATAAGTACATTCTAATGGACATATACAGAATCCTGCCCCAAATAATTAGAGGAAACAGATAATTAGTAGAGTGACCACAGTCTACACACAACAAATACATCAACAGTTACAAGGAGGTCAGGCACAGTAGTGCACACCTGTAATCCTAGCACTTTGGGAGACCACGGCTGGCAGATCGTTTGAGCTCAGGAGTTTAAGACCAGCTTGGGCAACATGGTAAAACCCTATGTCTACAAAAAATGCAAAAAAAAATTAACTGGGTGTGGTGGTGCGGGCCTGTAGTCTCAGCTACTCAGAAGGCTGAGGCTGGAGGATCACTTGAGCCTGGGAGGTTGAGGCTGCAGTAAGCTGAGATCGTGTCACTGCACTCCAGCCTGGGCAGCAAAGTGAGACCCTGTCTCAAAACAAACAAACAAACAAACAAAACCCAAATACCAATGTATTCACTTCCTACAGAGCACATTTCACATTGCAATGCAATGTAGTCAGAAATGTAAAAACCAAAAAGATAGTTTAGAAATTCTATCATTTTAGCCAGGCGCAGTGGCTCATGCCTCTAATCCCAGCACTTTGGGAGGCCGAGACGGGCAGATCATGAGGTCACGAGTTTGAGACCAGCCTGACCAACATGGCAAAACTCCGTCTCTACTAAAAATACAAAAATTAGCTAGGTGTGGTGGCGGGCACCTGTAGTCCCAGCTACTCGGGAGGCTGAGGCAGGAGAATGGCGTGAACCCGGGAGGCGGAGCTTGCAGTGAGCCAAGACTGCACCACTGCACTCCAGCCTAGGCGACAGAGCAAGTCTCCATCTCAAAACAAACAAACAAACAAACAAAAAGAAATTCTATCATTCTAGAAACCAAAAGCACTTCAAAATAGATACTTACATAGATATATAGATGGGTAAAGTATATGAAAAGGCAATTGGATTGATAAATAAAAGATGACGAGATCGTACTATAAAAACAACGTCGGCTGGGCGCAGTGGCTCACGCCTGTAATCCCAGCACTTTGGGAGGCCGAGGCAGATGGATTGCAAGGTCAGGAGATCCAGACCATCCTGGCTAACACGGTGGAACCCCGTCTCTACTAAAAATACAAAAAAATTAGCTGGGCGTGGTGGCAGAAGCCTGTAGTCCCAGCTACTCGGGAGGCTAAGGCAGGAGAATGGCGTGAACCCGGGAGGCGGAGCTTGCAGTGAGCAGAGATCACGCCACTGCACTCCAGCCTGGGCGACACAGTGAGACTCCGTCTCAAAAAAAAAAAAAAATTGCCTACAATCCACTAGTACTTTTATTTGTTGTCTTGTTTTTATTTTACTTAGTTTGATATTTTTAATCCATTTAGTATTTGTTTTGTTATGTGGTAAGAATCTAAATTTTTCCTCCTCCAAATGGTTAACCAAATGTCTCAACCTTTATTGAATATGTCATCCTTTATTTCCTGATACAAAATGCTGTCTGTAGAAAAACCTAAATTCTCTTACGTCCACGGATCATTTTTAACTCTCAGTTTTGCTATGTTGATCTATACATCTATTTTTCTACCAATTCCATTGCTTTAATTATTCTAGCTTTTGAATAGTGTATAATAACTGATACGGTATATTCTCCCTGATACAATTTTTAAAAGATTCTTTTCCATAAATACAAATTCACCATTTAAGATGAGTTTTAGAGTAATTTTGTTTTGTTTTATTTAATATTTTAGAGACAGGGTCTTGCTTTGTAAGTTAGGCTGGAGTGCAGTGACACCATCATAACTCACTGCAGCCTTGAGCGTCTGTGCTCAAGCAATCCTCCTGCTTCAGCCTCCTGAGCAGCTAGTACTACAGGTGCATGACATTTCATTTGGCTAATTTTAAAATTTTTTGTAGAGACAGGGTCTCACTCTGTTGCCCAGGCTGGTCTTGAACTCTCGGCCTCAAGAGATCCCTGTACCTCAGTCTCCTAAAGCTATTGGATTACAGACATGAGTCACTGTGCCTGGCCTTTAGAATGCTTTTCATGTTCCAACAAAGCAAACAAACAAAAACACATAAATCCACCACAATTGAGACTTTGATTTGAATTTCATTATACTTTTTGACTAATTTGCAAATATTTAACACTTTTAATTATTGACTCTTCCCATTAATATTTAATATCATATTTCTTCTTATTTTCAAATGAAGTCACTTTGATCCTTTTGCTGAGATGTTAGCAGACCCTTGAAATTAAGTCATGATGTCCGTATATGTCAATCATTTTGTTGAGAATGAGAAAGTCATAAAAGCGGCCTTTGCCTTCACTGTGCTTATATTCCAGAAAAGATAAGGTAGCTCTGTGAAGTTGACATAAAGTCAAGTAAAACAGAAATAAAGCTCTCCATACTTTATTACTATAAATACACTGTTCTGTACTTGAATTCTGCAAAGTTGGCTGAGAGGACAAGTGACAACAAGAGCAGAATGGGATTGATCTGGAGTGGTAAAGGAGATGGTGAAAGGCATTGCAGATGGCAGAAATGGCATTTGGATTAGAGAAAGCAAGTCACGAAGCAAATTCGCATGTGCTCTAGGCTAGCAAAGATCATGTGAATATACAATCATCTTTTAAAAGAGGCATGAGGGATAAGGAGACCAATTGCTAGGAACCCTTTCAAGATGAATCGTCAATATAGGTTTTATGTGAGCAAAAATTTAGACCTATTGTAGCTTCTGAAAATGAGTCTGAAATAAAAATGATGCTTAAAAAAGATATTCCTGCTGCAATGGACAAATTTGGAGTAAGGAGGTAGTTAATAGTCTGTTTAGGGAATTGGTGCAATACTTTAATTTGGAATTTAATTTATTTACTCAATTCTTTTCATAGAATATTACTCACTATGTGCCTAGCACTGTGTTAGCATTAAAATGACATTGTTTGCATCTAAAATCTATTTTTACAGTCTTCACAACAGATGTCTAATGACACCACTTATAAAGAGGGGGAGACATTCCCCAGGTACTTCTGTACTTTGTTCAACAGAAATTTAACTGCCCAAGTGGATGCGTGATTGATGTTACTCAATGATTAATGCAGCAAACTCCCTACTTTACCCTCTGCAGCAGAAATCTCCGTTTAAGCCCTTGGGATATGTAAGTGCCTCATTTCTTAAGAAACTACAGTGAGATTAGGGAGAGAGGAAGGCTTCACAAAGCAATTAGGAAGAGGGCAGTTTAATCCATCCTCCTCCTTATTGCAAAGCAGCTTTAACCAAGGTATTGCCTACTAAAATAAACTTTAATCTACAAAGGAATTTGCAAGAAAATTTGATCAAATAGGAAAATAAGAGGAATAAATAAAACAGCTATTGGGACAACCTATTTCTCTGCTGTTTTATTTCTTTCAATGTACTGAGTCTGATAGCAGAAAATCTCATTGAAATAAGCATTTCTAAGTGTATCACAGTTGCTTTTCAGTCTGCAAAAGCCACTCTCCTGTAGCATGAATATTTTATTTTTTCTCCCCATATAACTGATATCTACATGATGTGAAGCAAAATACTTTTGGTTCTTGTTGTTGCTGCTTTTTAGAATTGGAAGAGTTATTTGGAAATAGGTCTACCCCACAAAAGAGAGCTTAAAAATGTTCGTTTCATTTTGTGCCATTAATTCCTCTCTGCCTTCCCTTACTTGTAATTAATGGCTGTTAAGTGAGACTGTATGAGAGGAAATAAAAAAGTGCTGCATGTAAGTGTAGGGGCTTTTTTTTTCTTTTAATAAAAGCACATTTAAGTTTTGTTTTTAAAGCCCACTTTGGCCCTCAGACCCAGTGATGCTAATTTTCTGAGCATCCTCTCCGACCTCGGAGGCATATTTCTCTCTTTAGTCAAGTGTTAAAGAAGAGCCTCTCCACCAGGAATGCCACGGGGGAGAAATGAAAAAAAAAAAGGGACTGATAATATTCCTACTCTAGTTCCTAAAAGCGCATATATTGTGTTTCCCAGAAGACTGAGAGACATTGAAACCAAATATTGAATCTAGGTAAAAATGACTTTCACCATTAGCTATAAATTATATAAAAAATTATAGATGCTTATGGTAACAAACAAACAACCAAAGAAATCCAACAGAACAAAAAAAACTAGAAAAAAAGAAAAGAAATGGTATGTGACAGAACAATGTATAAAGCAAAAGTACTTCTCACTCTTCAACTCCTCAGTAAAATATTTATTTATTTTAGACAAATAGGATTATATTATATATTGTTTTCCAGCTTGCTTTTTTTTGCACAAAACAATTTATCTTGGACATCTTTCTCTACCAGTACATATAGTTCCATCTCCTCCCTTTAAGCAGAGATATCCGTAGCATAGAAGACACAAGATCCTGACTGATGGACCTTCAGCTGGGTTTTGGTTATTTACAAAACAATGTTGCTGGATGCGGTGGCTCAAGCCTGTGATCCCAGCACTTTGGGAGGCTGAGGCGGGCAGATCACTTGAGGTCAGGAGTTCAAGATCAGCCTGGCCAACATGGTGAAACCCGTCTCCACTAAAAATACAAAAATTAGCCTAGCGTGGTGGTGGATGCCTGTTATCCCAGCTACTCAGGAGGCTAAGACAGGAGAATCACTTGAACCTGGGAGGCAGAGGTTGTAGTGAGCTCAGATCACCCCATTGCACTCCAGCCTGGATGACAAGAGTGAAATTCCATTTCAAAAAAAAAAAAAAAAGCAATGTGATGATTATGCTTGTTCATGTGTAAAAAACCATAGGATAAATTTCTAAATGGAACTGGAAGATCAAAAGATGTGTTATTTCAACTTAAAAGTAAAATTTATAGGCTAACGTTTAATACATCCTGCCAAATTGCTCTGGAAGGAGGTTTTATCAACTTGCACTCCTAGTAATCGTACCAGAGAGGGCAGATTTCCCAATTGCAACAAATGTTTTCATCACTGGCAATATGAAAAAGGAAAATTCATTTCTCAATTTTAGAAATTTTCCTATCTTCAATTATAAATGAGTTTGAACTTTGCATATTTTTATTGGTCAGGTTTTTTTTCCCCTGCAAACAAAACTATCTATTATTTTTAAATTGACTTGTTTACCTTTTAATTAATGTGTAAGAACATTTGGATATTAAGGAAATTAACACCTTGTCATACAAATAAAAAACGTTTTTTCAAGAATGTATAATAAATAGTCCATTTAAAAGAATAGTCCTAGTTTTATCAGTAGACTCCTTATCCAGGAGAAATTTGATTTAAAATCATTCCTATTTAAATCTTTCATTAGAGAAACTGGATTTAATCAATTTTTCCAAAGAAAATGCATTCTTCTATTTGATTCAATCTTAAAATAGTTGTTTGATGTAACTTTAATACATAGTCATTACCTCCAAGATAGATTTATATTCAGAAAGAAGAAAAAAATTAAGAAAGAACAATGAAAAGTCAAAGAATAATGATGACCATCTTCATGTCTCATGAAACCTTTAGAATAAAATAAATTAAGAATATAAGACATAGAACATTCATGGGGATTTCAAGCTTTGCTCGGAACTTTGCTCTTAATTACTTTGCCAATTTTTTTCTTTATCATTTCTACTGCAATGTCCTCTTTAGAGGACATATTCCAAATTCCCTCTCTTTACTCACATCCTCTTTTCCAAATTATCTCACATATCTTCTGAAATGTTGTATTTTTCGAGGGGACCAAAGTTTGACTTAAAAGTTCATCACCGTTAGATTCCATACACAATTCTATAGGTAGGTCATTGCAAAAGACTCAGATCACTGTACACACAGTTTATCAGCAGCTGTGTCTTAACCTTGCTTAACTAATGCTCACAAAATCTTATCTCTGAAACAGTTTGAGTAGGCAAATTAGTAACAATAATGCTGGATGAAATAGCCTAAATACTAAATGCTGGTTTATGTGAAATGAAATTCTTTAATTTTTCTAAATCTCTAAGAATCACATCATTCTATGATTTAACCCCTAAAATTCTATGAACTTATGAGTCTAGGATTTTATATGGAAGTAACTATTTAACTATGTTTACAAACCACTGTTTCAGGTTCCAAATTGTTTTAGATGCTCAATGGCTTATTTTCTTTTAAACCATTAATTAGGTAATTACTGGACTAATTTAAGAAATAAATAATTCCTCAAACCAAACAGGCTAGACAATTGCAGTCATAGTAATAAAGTAACTAAATTAAAATCAAATATAATTAAATATATTACAGAGAAAGTAATATGTTTCTAGGCTAGCATTTTTAGTTTATTTTTTTCTTTTTTTTTGAGATGGAGTCTTGCTCTGTCCCCCAGGCTGGAATGCAATGGCACAATCTCAGCTCGCTGCAACCTCTGCCTCTTGGGTTCAAGCAATTCTCCTGCCTCAGCCTCCTGAGTAGCTGAGATTACAGGCACCCACCACCACACCCGGCTAATTTTTGTATTTTTAGTAGAGATGAGGATTCACTGTGTTGGCCAGGCTGGTCTTGAACTCCCAGTCTCAAGTGATCTGCTCGCCTCGGCCTCCCAAAGTGCTGACATTACAATAGTGAGCCACTGTGCTTGGCCTGCATATTCAGTTTATATTTAAATACAAGTGAAGTAAGGCTACTTAATACGTTATTTTGTTTAACATTGCAAAGTAGATTTATTATAATGTATGATGTTATTTTATTTTATTTATTTATTTTTTTATTATTTATTATTTATTATTATACTTTAGGTTTTAGAGGATGTTATTTTATTAATATTTATTTTTTCTTCTTTTTGTTTGGTCAAGGGAGATCAATGTATTTTGGTTTTGACTAAATTTAAAAAAGTAAACATATCAGAAGTTAGGCAAACTTGATATAAGGATTACCTGGAGGTGATAACATATACAGATCTTTTCATTTATTAAACAAATATCTATTGGCCACCTCTTGAGATTAATTTAGATAACAGCTAAATTAAAAAGCATTTGAAATCTGAGTAAAGAGATATCAGGATGTTCTAAAATCTTTAGATATTCACCAAGCTTGGAAACTACTCAGAAGAAGGATTAAATCTAAAGGGATTTAATCCTGAAGTTTTTATCTACCCAAAAAAAATTCAAGTTTTAGTCAAGATATACTAACAGATTGGGAATGTAACCAATCTGTTATTAGATTATTGTATTTCTTTAAAAGTTACTCCATTTTACATTTTGATTTATTTATAAGGCAAAGATGGTTTGGGGGGAAATGTCAGTACTGGTAGTTTAATAAAGAATTTTTGGTTTATGTAACAGAATGATTGTTGGTTGTAGCCCTCATTGCTCTCTGAGGATACATTCTTGTAGCTGGAGAGCCTTCAGTTTACTGGGTGCAGTGATAAAATAAGAAAATTGGATTGGATGACTGAATTACTCTGTCTAATAGTGCAGGGCTGAAGGGCAGGTGACAAGTTTCCCTTGGAGAAAGTCCTGGAGGAATAAGAGTGCAGTGAGGCTGTGCTGGTGAGTGTCCCAGAAAAGGTGACTCCTGGTGCCTGGGGACCTGGGAGAAGAGATAAAGTAAGAAATGTTCAACAGGCCTGGAGGTGAAAGTTTGCACAGTGTGAGATGTAACCCCTTGTGATGCCACCATCAGCCTTCAGTAAATCTTTAAGGATATTGAACTGATTGGATTTCTTGGGGAAGCCAGTGAATAGAAAGAGTTTATGTCAAGGTTGGCTCCAGGCAGAAATATTCAGCTCAACATAGATAAAAAGGACAGCAGACATGTCCTTTCGACACTAAAAACTGTCAGAATTATTTGTTCAATGCTTTGCCATTTGGTTGTGCCTGGGCTTGTGAATCCTAGCAGGCCTATGCAACATTTCCTGACACAGCTGCCTGCCTGTCTGGAGTATCAACCAAAGTTCACTACAGACACATTCAGAAATGAAAATATTCCCCAAGTACACCTCTATGCGTTATTTTATTTATTTATTTATTTGTTTGTTTGTTTGTTTGTTTGTTTATTTTTTTGAGACAGAGTCTCGCTGTGTCACCCAGGCTGGAGTGCAGTAGCACGATCTCGACTCACTGCAACCTCTGCCTCGTGGGTTCAAATAATTCTTCTGCCTCAGCCTCCTGAGTAGCTGGGATAACAGATGCTCGACACCACACCCAGCTAATTATTTGTATTTTTAGTAGAAACGGGGTTTCACCATGTTGACCAGGCTGGTCTTGAACTCCTGACCTCAGGTGATCCGCCCGCCTTGGCCTCCCAACGTGCTGGGATTACAGGTGTGAGCCAATGTGCCCAGCTCACTATGGGTTATTTATTAAAGAAATGACATGAACATAATCCTTAGTAGAAGTTTAGGTCTTAACATCAAAATTTGGAGTGCAGTGGCACAATCATAGCTCACTGTAACCTTGAACTCCTAGGCTCAAGGGATCCTCTGGCCTTAGCTCCTGAGTAGCTGAGACTACAGAAGTGTGCCACCATGCCTGGTTAATATATATATATAATTTTTTTTTTTGAGATGGAATTTTGCCCTTTCCCCTAGGCTGGAGTGAAGTGGCGCGATCTCTGCTCATTGCAACCTCTGTCCACTGGGTTCAAGCAACTCTCCTGCCTCAGCCTCCGGAGTGGCTGGGACTATAGGTTCACGTTACCACACCTGGCTAATTTTGTATTTTTAGTAGAGACAGGGTTTCCCCGTGTTGGCCAGGCTGGTCTTGAACTCCTGGCCTCCAGTGATCTGCCTGCCTCGGCCTCCCAAAGTGCTAGGATTACAGGTGTGAGCCACTGCGCCCGGCTGCCTGGTTAATTTTTTTAAAAAAATTTGGAGAGATGAGTCTCATCACGTTGACCAGGCTGGTCTTGAATTGGCCTGGCCTCCAGTGATTCTCCCTTCTCAGCCTCCCAAAATATTAAGATTACAGGTGTGAGCCACTGTGCCCGGCCATTGTCACATTTTTAAAGGAAACAATGTTTTTCTATATACAATGTTTCTGTTACATTTTATTATTAAATATCTTAGGATTATTCAGACTGTTTTCTTAAATCAATTAACAAATCTATTATATTGTGTATCTAATACTTAATACTAGTGGGAGAATACTGTCTTCAAGCTCTTCAATCCTTAATATCAGTAATTTTCCACTGTAAGTCTGTACTCACTGGGCATATTTGAATGAAGTCTCTATATTCTGTAACAGGAAGTAAAAATCACAAGAAATTTCTGACTCTAGCAGTATTCATTCATTTGCATATTGCTAAGTGATTTGCATTCTAGTTAAGTTAAGGATGTCATAAATGCATCTCTCATTTACATCATCAAGAGGGGGAAATTAGAGGATGACAGGAATGTATGCAGAAGCACTTTGTAAAGCACCAACAAAATGTAGTCCTCTAGTATCAAGATCAGACAGAAGTTAGCAAAGTAGTCTCAGGAATAGCCATGAAGCAAAGGAAAATTATTTCCTTATAAAACCAGAATTATAGGCTGGGCACAGTGGCTCATGCCTGTAATCCTAGCACTTTGGGAGGCTGAGGCAGGTGGATAACCTGAAGTCAGGAGTTTGAGACTAGCCTGACCAACATGGTGAAATGCTGTCTCTACCAAATATACAAAAATTAGCTGAGCATGGTGTGGAGGCTGAGGCAAGAGAATCATTCAAACCCGGGAGGTGGAGGTTGCAGCAAGCCAAGATTGCACCACTTCACTCCAGCCTGGTGAACAGAGCGAGGCTCCATCTCAAAAAACAAAAAACCAGAATTATAAATAATCAGGTACAGCTATATGCCATATACTGTACCTTAAAAATTTGTTTTCATATATATATATAGGGGTGAAAAAATAGTTAAAAAGATTCAATTCATGCTTTAATGTAGTTTGTGTTTTTTTCAGACCCTTTTTATTGATACTATGGTCATTTTCATTTTCCAAGCAGCTACCATTTTGTTATTAATTTCTAATTTTACTGCATTATGACCAGAGAATGTGTTGTATATGAAATCAATTTTGTGTTGTCTATTGAGATTTCCTTTGTGGGAAACATTGAAATTGTTGAATTTTTCTCAAATTAGGTATATACTTACTTGTCTATTTTTCCTGCCTGGGAATCAGTGTATTTCTTCATGTTTTAGACTCTTGTATTTCATTACAGAAAATCATCATCCCATTTTCTGCTCTCTCCAGTGTTTCCTTGAGACATATTAGATATATGTTGGACTTTCTCATTTTATCTTCCTTATCTCTGAACCACTTTTTAATCTCTTCTCTTTCTTTCCATACTTCATTATGGGCAAATTCCTCATATATATCTTCCAGTTTGCTAATTTTTTCTTTAGATGTGTCTAATATGCTATTTAACATATCCATTAACATTTCCAGGACTATACATTTCATTTCTAGACATTCTATGTCTTTTCAAATTTGCCTACTCTTTATTTTCAGTGTCCTATTGTTTCATTATGTTTTCACTTCCTTTAAAAATCTCTTTCCTCATTTTAAGCATATTACTTTAGAGTGTTTTTTATTTTGTTCTGTTATCTGTAGTTGTTTTGGTGCTAATTCTCTTGATTTTTGCCTCCAATTACTTTTTTTAGTGGTAGTTTCATTCCTTGTGTACTTTATAACATTTTTTGTGGTTGTTGTTTTGTATTCATCTTCAGTGCTTTAATTCGTTTTTCAGAGAAAGGTTTCTGTTATGGACTGAACTGTGTCCCTCTCCACAACCCTGTTTATATGTTGAAGCCTGTGACGGTTAAGTTTATATGTCAACTTGACTGGGCCATGGAATGCCCAGATAGTTGGTTAAACATCATTTCTGGCATGTCCCTGAGGGTGTTTCCAAAAGAGATTAGCATTTGAATTGGTGAACTGAGTAAAGTAGATGGCCTTCCCCAAGGTGGACATCATCCAGTTCACTGAGGAACTCAATAGGAAAACCATGAAGGAAGGTTAAATTCTCTCTCTGCCTGATTGCTTAAGCTGGGATATCAACCTCCTGCCCTTGACGCTCCTGGTTCTCAGGCTTTCAGACTTCAACTGGAATCTTTACCATTGGTTCTGTGGCTCTCAAGCCCTTAAACAACACAATAGGCCTTCCTGTGGCTCTGGCTTACAGAAGGCATATCATGGGAACTCTCAGTCAGCATAATCACATGAGCCAATGCCTTACAATAAATCACTTTTCATATATACGTATACATATGAAAATAAATCTCATTATTTATACATATATATTCTGTTGGTTCTGTTTCTTTGGAGAACACAAAAGTACAGAGCCCTAACACTCAATGTGACCAGATTTGGAGACAGGGCCTTTAAAGAGGTAATTAAGGTTAAATGAGGTCATGAGAGTGGGGCTGGGGCCAGGCATGGTGGCTCATGCCTCTAATCCCACCATTCTGGGAGGCCGAGGTGGGCGGATCACCTGAAGCCGGGAGTTCAAGACCAGCTGGACCGACGTGGATAAACCCCGTCTCTACTAAAAATACAAAGTTAGCCGGGAGTGGTGGCGCATGCCTGTAAGCCCAGCTACTCAGGAGGCTGAGGCAGGAGAATTGCTTGAATCCAGGAGGTGGAGGCTGCAATGAGCCGAGATTGTGCCCTTGCACTCTAGCCTGGGAAATAAGAGCAAAACTCCATCTCAAAAAAAAAAAAAAAAAAAAAAAAAAGAATGGGGCCTTAATACAGCATGACTGGTATCCTTATGAAAAGAGAAAGAGAGGCCGGGTGCGGTGGCTCACACCTGTAATCCCAGCACGTTGGGAGGCTGAGGCAGGCGGATCACGAGGTCAGGAGTTTGAGACCAGCCTGGCTAATATGGTGAAACCTCGTCTCTACTAAAAATACAAAAATTAGCCAGGTGTGGTGGCGTACGCCTGTAGTCCCAGCTACTCAGGAAACTGAGGCAGAAGAACCACTTGAACCCAGGAGGTGGAGGTTGCAGTGAGCCAAGACTGCGCCACTGCACTCCAGCCTGGGCAACAGAGTGAGACTCCATCTCACAAAAAAAAAAAGAAAGAAAGAAAGAAAGAAAGAAAAGAAAAGAAAGA